>NC_090359.1:19856374-20193874 GCF_035084215.1 Heptranchias perlo | reverse complement strand
CACTCCCGCTACTACACCACCAACGAGGTGGCCGTGCACAACACCATCGATGACCTGTGGGTCTCCTATCTCGGCAAAGTCTACGACCTCAGTCCCCTCATCGAGCAGCTCAAAGGTATTCAGTTCACAGCGGGTCGCACTCCGGCCCCGGGGTCAAGACCCACTGCCCAGACTCGAGCTCGAAACCAGGCCCACACTCCCGGCACAGTGCCCGGGGGAGGGGGGTACTGGGGGGCAGTGAGGGGGGGGCAGTGCCCGGGGGAGGGGGGTACTGGGGGGCAGTGAGGGAGGGGCAGTGAGGGAGGGGCAGTGCCCGGGGGAGGGGGGTACTGGGGGGCAGTGAGGGAGGGGCAGTGCCCGGGGGAGGGGGGTACTGGGGGGCAGTGAGGGGGGGGCAGTGCCCGGGGGAGGGGGGGTACTGGGGGGCAGTGAGGGGGGGGCAGTGCCCGGGGGAGGGGCGGTATTAGGGGGGCAGTGAGGGGGGGCAGTGCCCGGGGGAGGGGGGTACTGGGGGGCAGTGAGGGAGGGGCAGTGAGGGAGGGGCAGTGCCCGGGGGAGGGGGGTACTGGGGGGCAGTGAGGGGGGGGCAGTGCCCGGGGGAGGGGGGTACTGGGGGGCAGTGAGGGGGGGGCAGTGCCCGGGGGAGGGGGGTAGTGAGGGGGGGGCAGTGAGGGGGGGGCAGTGCCCGGGGGAGGGGGGTACTGGGGGGCAGTGAGGGGGGGGCAGTGCCCGGGGGAGGGGGGTACTGGGGGGCAGTGAGGGAGGGGCAGTGCCCGGGGGAGGGGGGTACTGGGGGGCAGTGAGGGGGGGGCAGTGCCCGGGGGAGGGGCGGTATTAGGGGGGCAGTGCCCGGGGGAGGGGGGTACTGGGGGGCAGTGAGGGAGGGGCAGTGAGGGAGGGGCAGTGCCCGGGGGAGGGGGGGTACTGGGGGGGCAGTGAGGGAGGGGCAGTGAGGGAGGGGCAGTGCCCGGGGGAGGGGGGTACTGGGGGGCAGTGAGGGGGGGCAGTGCCCGGGGGAGGGGCGGTATTAGGGGGGCAGTGAGGGGGGGCAGTGCCCGGGGGAGGGGGGGTACTGGGGGGCAGTGAGGGAGGGGCAGTGAGGGAGGGGCAGTGCCCGGGGGAGGGGGGTACTGGGGGGCAGTGAGGGAGGGGCAGTGCCCGGGGGAGGGGGGTACTGGGGGGCAGTGAGGGGGGGGCAGTGCCCGGGGGAGGGGGGTACTGGGGGGCAGTGAGGGGGGGCAGTGCCCGGGGGAGGGGCGGTATTAGGGGGGCAGTGAGGGGGGGCAGTGCCCGGGGGAGGGGGGTACTGGGGGGCAGTGAGGGAGGGGCAGTGAGGGAGGGGCAGTGCCCGGGGGAGGGGGGTACTGGGGGGCAGTGAGGGAGGGGCAGTGCCCGGGGGAGGGGGGTACTGGGGGGCAGTGAGGGGGGGGCAGTGCCCGGGGGAGGGGGGTAGTGAGGGGGGGGCAGTGAGGGGGGGGCAGTGCCCGGGGGAGGGGGGTACTGGGGGGCAGTGAGGGGGGGGCAGTGCCCGGGGGAGGGGCGGTATTAGGGGGGCAGTGAGGGGGGGCAGTGCCCGGGGGAGGGGGGTACTGGGGGGCAGTGAGGGAGGGGCAGTGCCCGGGGGAGGGGGGTACTGGGGGCAGTGAGGGAGGGGCAGTGCCCGGGGGAGGGGGGTAGTGAGGGGGGGGCAGTGCCCGGGGGAGGGGGGTACTGGGGGGCAGTGAGGGGGGGGCAGTGCCCGGGGGAGGGGCGGTATTAGGGGGGCAGTGAGGGGGGGCAGTGCCCGGGGGAGGGGGGTACTGGGGGGCAGTGAGGGAGGGGCAGTGCCCGGGGGAGGGGGGTACTGGGGGGCAGTGAGGGGGGGGCAGTGCCCGGGGGAGGGGCGGTATTAGGGGGGCAGTGAGGGGGGCAGTGCCCGGGGGAGGGGGGTACTGGGGGGCAGTGAGGGGGGGCAGTGCCCGGGGGAGGGGGGTACTGGGGGGCAGTGAGGGGGGGGCAGTGCCCGGGGGAGGGGCGGTATTAGGGGGGCAGTGAGGGGGGCAGTGCCCGGGGGAGGGGGGTACTGGGGGGCAGTGAGGGGGGGGCAGTGCCCGGGGGAGGGGGGGGTACTGGGGGGCAGTGAGGGGGGGGCAGTGCCCGGGGGAGGGGCGGTATTAGGGGGGCAGTGAGGGGGGGCAGTGCCCGGGGGAGGGTCAGTATTCTGGGGTCAGTACCGGGGGAGGGTCAGTACCGGGGGAGGGTCAGTACTGGGGGTGGGGCAGTACTGGGCGAGTGCTCCACTGTCAGAGGTGCTGTCTTTTGGATGAGACGTTAAGCTGAGGCTCTGTCTGTCCTCTCCGGTGGATGTAAAATATTGCACGGCCACTATTGGAAGAGGAGCAGGGGGAGTTCTCCCCGGTGTCCTGGGGCCAATATTTATCCCTCAACCGACATCACCAAAAAAAACAGATTAACTGGTCATTTATCACATTACTGTGTGTGGGATCTTGCTGTGCGCAAATTGGCTGTCAAATTTTTTTTTATTCGTTCATGGGATGTGGATGTCGTTGGCGAGGCCGGCATTTATTGCCCATCCCTAATTGCCCTTGAGAAGGTGGTGGTGAGCCGCCTTCTTGAACCGCTGCAGTCCGTGTGGTGACGGTTCTCCCACAGTGCTGCTGGGAAGGGAGTTCCAGGATTTTGACCCAGCGACGATGAAGGAACGGCCGATATATTTCCAAGTCGGGATGGTGTGTGACTTGGAGGGGAACGTGCAGGTGGTGTTGTTCCCATGTACCTGCTGCTCTTGTCCTTCTAGATGGTAGAGGTCGCGGGTTTGGGAGGTGCTGTCGAAGAAGCCTTGGCGAGTTGCTGGAGTGCATCCTGTGGATGGTACACACTGCAGCCACAGTGCGCCGGTGGTGAAGGGAGTGAATGTTTAGGGTGGTGGATGGGGTGCCAATCAAGCGGGCTGCTTTGTCCTGGATGGTGTCGAGGTTCTTGAGTGTTGTTGGAGCTGCACTCATCCAGGCAAGTAGAGAGTATTCCATCACACTCCTGACTTGTGCCTTGTAGATGGTGGAAAGGCTTTGGGGAGTCAGGAGGTGAGTCACTCGCCGCAGAATACCCAGCCTCTGACCTGCTCTTGTAGCCACAGTATTTATATGGCTGGTCCAGTTAAGTTTCTGGTCAATGGTGACCCCCAGGATGTTGATGGTGGGGGATTCAGCGATGGTAATGCCGTTTAATATCAAAGGGAGGTGGTTAGACTCTCTCTTGTTGGAGATGGTCATTGTCTGGCGCGAATGTTATGAATTACAACAGTGACCGCACTTAGAAAAGTATTTCAATGGTTGTAAAGCACTTTGGGAGGTCCTGAGGTGATGAAAGGTGCTATATAAATGAAATGTTTCTTCTCCATTGACTTTCAGGTCTTTTCACCCTCTTCTCCTTGCGGGCTCTGACTCTTTTGTGGGTTAACGTCACTGGTGGCTGCTACGTCCCTGGGCTAGGGAGGGTGCAGGGGGAAATCACCGACTTGCTATCCAGTGACCCCCCACCTCCCCTCCCTTGTGGAAAATGCAGATGGGCTCAAGACAGGCATCCAGCTGGGATGCGATGCCCGCCACAGCCGAATATCCCGCTATTCTTTGGCCAGGTTTGCAGATGAAGAACAGCCACTTGGGGTGACAGAACCCACAAAGCTACCCCAGCACGACTCAATGCCCGCGGGGAGGGCATGAGACGAGAAGATTCTGGTACTCTTTTTTTTTGGGGCGGCTGCAGCTCTTGTCCTTTGCCAGCTGCCGCTGTTTTAATTTCAAGCCTGATCCCCAGAGGCTTTTCACCCCTCCCATTTTCTCACCTCTCCCTCATGCCTCGGCTAGTCACATCTATCTTTCTGCGATACCCTTAAATCACTTCAACAGGATGCATATGGCATCCTGGGTATAAAGTACAAAAGCAAAGAAGTTACTTTAAACCTTTATAAATCACTGGTTTGGCCTCAGCTGGAGGATTGTGTCCAATTCTGGGCACCGCACTTTAGGAAGGATGTCAAGGCCTTGGAGAGGGTGCGGAGGAGATTTACTAGAATGGTACCAGGGACGAGGGACTTCAGTTATGTGGAGAGACTGGAGAAGCTGGGGTTGTTCTCCTTAGAGCAGAGAAGGTTAAGGGGAGATTTGATAGAGGGGTTCAAAATCATGAGGGGTTTTGATAGAGTAAATAAGGAGAAACTGTTTCCAGCGGCAGGAGGGTCGGGAACCAGAGGACACAGATTTAAGGTGATCGGCAAAAGAGCCAGAGGGGAGATGAGCAAACATGTTTTTTTACGCAGCGAGTTGTTATGATCTGGAATGCGCTGCCTGAAAGGGCGGTGGAAGCAGATTCAATAGTAGCTTTCAAAAGGGAATCGGATAAATACTTGAAGGGAAAAAATTTGCAGGGCTGTGGGGGAATAGGATTAATTGGATAGCTCTTTCAAAGAGCCGGCACAGGCACGATGGGCCGAATGGTCTCCTCCTGTGCTGTACCTACTATGATACTATGGGGGAAAAAATTGATAGGGGCCATTTATGGGCGTAGGTAGCGCGATACGCTGTCACCCCGCGCGATACGCTGTCACCCCGCGCGATACGCTGTCACCCCGCGCAGGCAGGGTGCAAGTTTCGGCCCACCCCAGGACTCACCTGCAACCAGCCTTCCATTCAGGGCCTTGCACATGGAATCAATGCAATTCGCACTTTTCACCACCAGAGGGTGCTCAATCTCTTAAAGGGAGGATGTTTCTTTGAAATCTATTAAAGGTAGCTTGTACCTGTTATTTGTTGAAAATAACAGTCTACTGTCTGCATGGAGTCTGAACGGAGATTACACATCGCAAACACAGATGCAGGTCCCATCCCTATGTGTACACACTGATGAGTTATGTTAAAACATTGAATAAAGGTTGCGCACCACTAAATCCCACATCCTCCAATCTGCCGATCTGAGTTGGTACCAGGCCTGCGAGAGAGCATGCACCAAGGTTCTCTGCTGATACACTAGAGACCTTGGGTGCAAGAGATGGACAGAAGGAGGGACATCATATATCCGCAATGGGGGTTGGGGAGGAGCAAGAGGCCCTCCAGACATATACCCAAAAGGCAGTGGAAGGCAGCGGGGGACGAAGTCAATGCCAGGCGCACAGCATCATGAACATGGATACAGTGCAGGGAGAAGTTCAATGCTTTGACACGAGTGGTCAAGGTGAGTAAGGTCAACTGTCAATGGCATCTCCTACCAATTACACCACTAGCCCCATCCATTGCTCCACCCACTACACCCCCCATCACCCACATACTCAACTCTGCCAATCAGATGCTTCCTCTCACCCTTACACATTACCACTGTTGTAATCCGCCCACCCACAACTCACGGGCCACACACATTGGCAGCTATTCAACCACGACAGGCACATCACCCAGACACATGTCCCGCTTTCTTGCAGGAGAAGGAGGCGCATAACAGGAGGCAGCAAGTGGCCGTGGCATTTAGCCCCTCGAGCCTGTTCCGCCATTCAATGAGATCATGGTGGACCTGTGACCTAACTCCATATACCCGCCTTAGCCCCATATCCCTTAATACCCTTGGTTCACAGAAATCTCAGATTTAACATTCACAAATGAGCTAGCATCAACTGCTGTTTGCAGAAGAGCGTTCCAAACGTCTCCCACACTTTGCATGTAGAAGCATTTCCTAACTTCACTCCTGCATGTCCTGGCTCTAAATGTTAGGCTATGTCCCCGTGTCCTAGTATTGAAGTCTAGGAGACCTCCAAAAACAAACGTCTCGGCAGCCAGAAGCTATAATCCAGCCACTAACCTGTAGATCCTGCATGGTCCCTTTAAATAGCGCTGGTGGGGGGTCCTCCAGGCACTCCAAGACACATTCAGATGGTCGGGGTTAAGAATGTGCGTTGAGTTGAGCGTTAAGCCCTAAAATGGTGTCTATCACTTTAAATCAGCGTTGTACACTGATTGAAGCCAATTTCTCCCTACTTTACATGATTCCAGCGTTCGTTATTTGCGCCTGCGCTAACTCCTATACCAAGATGGCGTCCGGCACACGTCACGCTGGAATCGTGTGTGCGCATCCAAGACGCCATCTTGGATGTTGGAGAGGCCGTGTAGCGGCGAAACAACGGGCGCTGCACGGCCCAATTTAGCGCCGTTTGAAACAAAAAATGCTGGAAACAATCTGCAGGTCAGGCAGCATCTGTGGAGAGAGAATGGACAACTTAATTATTTAGGTGTGGACACTATTGTGCTTTTAATTTCTTCAACACTTCTTTCCATTAGTTGACTGAGAATCTCAGTAATATTATTCCACTGAGACTTCATACAATCACATCGAATGTACAGCACAGAAACAGGCCATTCGGCCCAACAGGTCTATGTCTGTATTGAGACTCCACACGAGCCTCCTCTCTCCCTACTTCATCTCACCCTATCACCATATCCTTCTATCCCTCTCTCCCTCTCTCCCTCATGTGTTTATCGAGCTTCCCCTTAAATACATCTACACTATTCACCTCGACTACTCCTTGTGGGAGCGAGATCCCCATTCTCACCACTCTCTGGGTGAAGAAGTTTCTCCTGAATTCCCGATTGGATTTATTAGTGATTATCATATATTTACGGCCCCTAGTTTTGGTCTCCCCCACCCCATGCTTTCGCTCCCTCCCTCCTCCCTTTTCCGATTCTATTGACACGTTTGTTTGCTTCTTATTATTCAGTTCAGTATGAGTTCCGACCTGTTCTCTCCGCAGATGCAGACTGACCTGTTGAGTGTTTCCATTTTTTTTTCTTTCAGATTTGCAGCATTTTGCGGTACTCTGCGTTTTTGTTTCATTCGTGGCGGAGATGTGTGCGTGCGTGTGCGTGTGCGCGCGTGTGTGTGTGTGTTTTCCCCCTCCCCCCGGCTGTGCTGATTCTGTACTCTTTTTCATTCAGGCGATGTTCTGCTCAAACCCATTTTAGAAGCGGCCGGACAAGATATCAGCCATTGGTTCGATGAGAAGAGTAAAGATGTAAGTACGGAATCTCAACCGGTGTCGGTGGGTGTTGGTGGGGGGGTGGAGATGGGGGGCTGACGATAGAAGTGCCAACAACAACCTCCTCCAGCCCCTACAACCCTCCGAGATCCTTACACTCCTCCAATTCTGGCCTCCCCCACTCCCTTCACTCCACCATTGGCGGCCGTGCCTTCAGCTGCCTAGGGCCCTGAGCGCTGGAATTCCCTCCCTAAACCTCTCCGCCTCTCTCTCTCCTCCTTTAAGACGCTCCTTAAAACCTCCCTCTTTGGCCAAGCTTTCTGTCACCTGTCCTAATATCTCCTCACGTGGCTCGGTGTCAAATTTAGTCTGATAATCGCTCCTGTGAAGCGCCTTGGGGACGTTTTACTACGTTAAAGGCGCTATATAAATGCAGGTTGTTGTTGTTGATAGATGGAATCAACTGAAGTCTTTCAGAAACCATTTAAACAATTCACCTCTCCCACTAAGGGCTATATGTGTTCTCCCACTCATTCACGCACAGCATTAAAGAAAACCTGAGACGCATTTCATCATTAATTGCTTTGAAAGTTATGTTCTTCATTCATTTTCCAGAAAACAAACTCAGATTATAACTTCACCTTTGACATGGGCAGACCTTACAATTCTTGTTGCATTATGCATGAATGGACGGAGTAATTGCAAATTAAGCTACTATTTGGTAATAAATAAGTCATTAACTGTTTGATATTAGGTCCTATGCTCTGGAATTCCCTCCCTAAACCTCTCCTCTCCGCCTCTCTCTCCTTTAAAACCCTCCTTAAAACCTACCTCTTTGACCAAGCTTTTTGTTACCTGTCCTAATATCTCCTTATGTGGCTCGGTGTCAAATTATGTCTGATTAGGCTCCTGTGAAGCACCTTGGGACATTAAAGGCACTATATAAATGCAAGTTATATAAAGAGCCACGAACCTGATTTGCTGTCAGCTTCCCCCAGTTGAACAGTGGGTAAAGGCAATGCCCGATGTACCACAAAGCCTCATAGACCAGAAGGCCCCAATGCCTGAGCCCTGGTTGCGTCTATCTCAGCTGGGACAATGTGGGGTGCTGCAGTTGGCCTCACCACCCCAGAGAGACAGAGCAGCCTGGCTTTCCTGCTCTGGCTTACTGGCCAGTGACTCCTGCTGGAAAGCATGCGTATGCGCACGGCCTTGAGAACAGGATCAGGCTCGACTGCGATGCCCCTCATGATTGAATTGCCTGAGGACCCTGAAGAATGGGGAGCAAAGTCAGCAGAGTGCTCTTGGCGTTGATGTGACCACACCCCAGCCAGAGTCAGGAGTAAGGAGGGTGGAACTGGGAAACCTAAATTGGTTGTCTGATCTCACAGTAAGAACCTACTTCCTGCAGAGGACCTGTTTTTAAAAAAAAAACTTATCTAAAATATTTAAGCTACAGTTTGGTGTCCCCACTCCAGCACATAATCCAGGCTGACAGTCCCAGAGCCAGTGCTGAGGGAGCGCTGCACTGTCAGAGGTGCCGTCTTTCCGATGAGACGTTAAACCGAGGCCCCGTCTGCCCCTCTCAGGTGGACGTAAAAGATCCCACGGCCACTATTGGAAGAAGAGCAGGGGGAGTTCTCCCCGGCGTCCTGGCCAATATTAATGCCTCAACCAACATCACTAAAGTCCCCATCGCTTAAAACGTCCACTATTAAAATGGCCAGTCGCTTATATCAGTCTAAAAGCGATAACCATTATCCATTTGCATGAGGGTCAATTTTAAAGCTGCCGGTTATAGTGGCTTAAGTGCTCCGTGTATTTCGGGCAGAAACAACAGTGCTCACTCACTAGTTCGCACCTCTGAATGTTAAAATAAAATGACCATCCCCATATTGTAGCAGTGAAAGAAAAGAAAGAACTTGCATTTATACAGTGCTTTTTATAAGAACATAAGAAATAGGAGCAGGAGTAGGTCAGACCGCCCCTCGAGCCTGCTCCGCCATTCAATAAGATCAGGGCTGATCTTCGACCTCAACTCCACTTTCCTGCCCTATCCCCCATACCCCTCGAGTTCCCTAGTGTCCAAAAATTTATCGATCTCAGTCTTGAATATACTCAGCGACTGAGCACCCACAGCCCTCTGGGGTAGAGAATTCCAAAAATTCACAACCCTCTGAGTGAAGAAATTCTCCCTCATCTCTGTCCTAAATGGCCGACCCCTTATCCTGAGCCCATGACTTTATAGACTCTTTTCACGACCTCAGGACGTCCCAAAGCGCTTTACAACCAATTAAGTACTTTGGAAGTGCAGTCACTGTTGTAATGTAGGAATCGCGGCAGCCAATTTGCACACAGCAAGATCCCACAAACAGCAATGTGATGAATGAGCAGATGATCTGTTTTTTTTTTATTAAAAGTGATGTTGGGGGGACAATAGTGGCCGTGGGATCTTTTATGCCCACCTAAGAGGGCAGACGGGGCCTCAGTTTAACATCTCATCTGAGAGATGGTACCTCCAACAGTGCAGCACTCCCTCAGTACTGCTGGCCTGGATTATGTGCTTAAGTCTCTAGAGTGAGACTTGAACCCACGACCTTCTGACTCAGAGGCAAGAGTGCTACCCACTGAGCCACATCTGTACCAGTAGTAGTTGAGGGATTCTCGATGCTGGGATAACTTTCTTCATGTAACGTTAGTGCATCAGCTGGAAGGCCCATCAGCTCAGAGAGACTGATGTCTCCACGGAGTTGCAAGCAGCTTAAAGTTTACAGTAAGGCCCTGATCTCAGAGTTTCTGCCTGAAAGGGAGCAGATTCAATCGTAACTTTCAAAAGGGGAATTGAATAAATACTTGAAAAGGTAAAATTTGAAAGTGCTATGGGGAAAGAGCAGGGGGAGTGGGCTAGCTTTCAAAGAGCAGGCGCAGGCACGATGGGCCGAGTGGCCGCCTTCTGTGCTGTATGATTCCAAGATTCAGCCTGGTTGATCGAGGAGTTAGGAATCCACTTGCACCTCACAGGATTCTCTTCATTCCCAACACAGGTACGCATCGAGATTGACCAGTTCACCAATTGTCAGAAATACCACACACCCCGTGGGCGGTTTGTCCATATCCCCCCGCCCCTGCCGCAGAGCGACTGGTTCAATGATTTCGGCAAACCGTGGTGGAAAGATCCACAGTATGAGGTCGGGTTTTTAAGCGTGAAAACAAGGCACATCCGCATCATCAACACCCTGACTTCCCAAGAGCAGGTCATCGAGGTAATGAATGGCTTTTACTGTACCCTGTGTCCCTTTTAGAATTAAAGGGGCGGGGGGGGGGAAACGTCACTTTGGTTTTGTTGGGGGGTGGGGGGGGGGAAGAGAGGAGGGGTATCATTGTTTTAAGGAAGAATTCTGCGCTTCTTTTAATTTAAATTTAAAATAAGTGGCAAAATAAAAAGCCAGGAGGGAGATGAGGAGAATTTTTTTTTTACGCAGCGAGTTGTCGTGATCTGGAATTCACTGCCTGAAAGGGCGGAGGAAGCAGATTCAATGGTAGCTTTCAAAAAGGAATTGGATAAATACTTGAAGGGAAGAGGTCCGCAGGTCCATGGGGAAAGAGCAGGGGGGAGTGGGACTAATTGGAGAGCTCTTTCAGAGAGCCGGCACAGGCACGATGGGCCGAATGGCCTCCTTCCGTGCTGTATGATTCTATGATTCAGCATGGTTGATAAAGGCCTTACCCAATGGGGTATCATGCCGTACAGACCAAAGTGGGGGGCGGAATCTCTGGTACTGGCCCCAATCTATTCGGATTTAGCTGGGACAGATTGGGTGGTAGAATTACCTTCCACGTCAATGAATTCGGGAGAGGAATAATCACCTGGGGTTGGAGGGGGTTGTCCCAATCCTGACAGATGTCCAGTGAACCCCCTGCTGCGAAAGTGCAAATGCAGACGTTGGGCGTGGAGGAGGATCGGGCTCGGCTGCGATGCCACTGTGGACGAATAGCCCTCGTGACACCCAGTCACACCTGAGTTGCGGCTACTTATGCGAGGTACTGGAGGGCGGCCGGTACCCTAGAGCCGATCCCCAGTGAGGGAAGAGGAGTAAACTGAAGGATTAAACAAAGTAGACTTTTAAAACAAAATCAAACCTACAGTGACCATACTTCAAATTAAATCATAGTGTGTGTTGCACTTTGGACTGTCTCTGAGAGATGTGACATGGCACTGTATCAATGAGAATTCTTTCTTAAATATTATAAAGGGAGATGTACGCTGACAAGTGTACTTCAGTTCCTCTTTACCACAGGGAGATATCTGAACACTGACTGGGGTCTCTCAGTCCCTCTCTCATTGAGATATCTGTACAGTGACTGGAGTTTCTCAGTCCCTCATTGAGATATCTGTACAAGATATCTGTACACTAACTGGGGTTTCTCAGTCTCCTCTCCCAGGGAGATAGCTGTACACTGACTGGTGTCTCTCAGTCCCTCTCTCGGAGATATCTGTGGGCACTGACTGGGGTCTCTCAGTCCCTCTCTCGGAGATATCTGTGGGCACTGACTGGGGTCTCTCAGTCCCTCTCTCGGAGATATCTGTGGGCACTGACTGGGGTTTCTCAGTCCCTCTCTCGGAGATTTCTGTGGGCACTGA
Organism: Heptranchias perlo; assembly: GCF_035084215.1. NCBI lineage: Eukaryota > Metazoa > Chordata > Chondrichthyes > Hexanchiformes > Hexanchidae > Heptranchias > Heptranchias perlo. The sequence goes on along the minus strand of NC_090359.1, from coordinate 20,182,217 downwards.
CTGGGGTCTCTCAGTCCCTCTCTTGGAGATTTCTGTGGGCACTGACTGGGGTCTCTCAGTCCCTCTCTCGGAGATTTCTGTGGGCACTGACTGGGGTCTCTCAGTCCCTCTCTTGGAGATATCTGTGGGCACTGACTGGGATCTCTCAGTCCCTCTCTCGGAGATATCTGTGGGCACTGACTGGGGTCTCTCAGTCCCTCTCTCGGAGATTTCTGTGGGCACTGACTGGGGTCTCTCAGTCCCTCTCTCGGAGATATCTGTGGGCACTGACTGGGGTCTCTCAGTCCCTCTCTCGGAGATATCTGTGGGCACTGACTGGGGTCTCTCAGTCCCTCTCTCGGAGATATCTGTGGGCACTGACTGGGGTCTCTCAGTCCCTCTCTCGGAGATTTCTGTGGGCACTGACTGGGGTCTCTCAGTCCCTCTCTTGGAGATTTCTGTGGGCACTGACTGGGGTCTCTCAGTCCCTCTCTCGGAGATTTCTGTGGGCACTGACTGGGATCTCTCAGTCCCTCTCTCGGAGATATCTGTGGGCACTGACTGGGATCTCTCAGTCCCTCTCGGAGATTTCTGTGGGCACTGACTGGGGTCTCTCAGTCCCTCTCTCGGAGATATCTGTGGGCACTGACTGGGGTGTCTCAGTCTCTCTCTCGGAGATTTCTGTGGGCACTGACTGGGGTCTCTCAGTTCCAGGTTCATTGTTCGAGATATTTCCCAACCTTGTGCATAGGCTAAAATATTTTAATTAGTGAAGCATATGTACCATGTATGTGGTGAGCATTGTCAGTTGCAGTTTCTTATATGGTTATCATGTCTCTTAAAGTTTACAGAAAGGGAGAGGAAGAGAGAATTAGAGAGTGCGATACAGGTGGAGGGAGGAATGCAGGAAGTGAGAACAGAGTGTAGCTGATGCCTTGCTGGGTTCTTCCATGTTGGCTGACACTGGCAGTGTGAGAGGGCCGAGTGAGGCGGAGAGGGAGATTGTCTGGAGTGTTGGGAACAGGTGCTGGATTCACTTTTGATGGGGAGCAGCACCAGGTTGGAGTGTAAGTGAATGAAGAGCAGTACAGAAGGTCTATTCTCCTGAGCAATGACACAGAAGGGTCTGGGGAAAGGACATGGGAATGGGAATAAGGGGAGAGCTCTTTGAGAGAGGGCACAGGTACAATAGACCGAATGGGGAGTGGGAATGGGACTAAGAGGAGAGCTGTTTCTAAGACCCAGCACAGGTATGATGGGCCGAATGGGGAAAGCGCAGGGGAATGGGACCAAGAGGCAAACTTTTTCAGAGAGCCAGCACAGGTATGATGGGCCGAATGGGATTAAAGGGATAGCTCTTTCTGTGCTGTAAGATTTTATAAAGGCACAGAGGGGGAAAGGGTTAAAAAGAGAATTTATTTTTTTAAAAAAACATGTTTTCCTGTGAGTGGTGACGCAGGAGGTCGATCTACTCCAAATTTAAAAAAAGAGGTATTTCCAATCTTTGTTTTTTTTTTCTTAAAACGGCCTGGCCAGGTTTGTAGCGAGGAAACGATGAACGATATACTCGACAGGTATCTCACGTATAACGCGCACGCGGCGAGCTACACGTGGAAGTACAACGGAGAGAAACTGAAAATGGACAGGACCCTGGAGGAGAACGGGATTGAGGACGAGGACGAGATGTTCTACGACCTGCAACTGGAGCCCGATGACTTTCGACAGTCTATTCTGCTGTACTTCAATGACGACCTAACCGAACTCTAGGGTTCTGGCATCATAACAGGAAACGTGCCTCATCCGCACCAAATAACGAGACTTGTGTGTGTCTGTGTGTGTCTGTGTGTGTCTGTGTGTGTGTGTGTGTGTGTGTGTGTCTGTCTGTGTGTGTGTGTGTGTGTGTGTGTGTCCTCTACAGAATACTATCGAGTTGTACAATAAAATGAGTTCTTTTGTATTGACTATTTGAGAGTGCGAGTACGAGCTAGATGTGATTTTCCTGCTGATAACTATGAATCCTTCCAACCCCTTTTGAGTATTGCGAATAGTGTAGATGCATTTAAGGGAAAGCCACATAAACACGTGAGGGAGAAAGGAATAGAAGGATATCCTGATAGGGGTTAGATGAAAGAGGTGGGAGGAGGCTCGTGTGGGGCGTTAAACACCGGCATAGACCAGTTGGGCCGAATGGCCTGTTTCTGTGCTGTGCGTTCTATGTCACTCTATTTTCCATCATTTTCTCCTTTCCACCTCCCCTCTCCCTGAAGGCGCTGGCTTCTGATGGGACCCAGTTCCACAGGTGCTCGCGTGCCTCAGTCACCGCGGCCTAGTGTCAGCAAGCAGTCGATTTCCACCCCCCCACCCCAGCTCTCCCAGTCCATCAATCGCGGAACTCCCTGGATCTCCCTGAGAGAGAGGACTGAGAGACCCCAGTCAGTGCACTGATATCTCCCTGAGAGACTGAGACACCCCAGTCAGGGTACAGATATCTCCCTGAGGGAGGGGACTGAGAGACCCCAGTCAGTGTACAGATATCTCCCTGAGAGAGAGGGACTGAGAGACTCCAGTCAATGTACAGATATCTCCCTGAGAGAGGGACTGAGAGACCCCAGTCAGTGTACAGATATCTCCCTGAGAGAGAGGGACTGAGAGACTCCAGTCAATGTACAGATATCTCCCTGAGAGAGGGACTGAGAGACCCCAGTCAGTGCACTGATATCTCCCTGAGAGAGGGACTGAGAGACCCCAGTCAGTGTACAGATATCTCCCTGAGAGAGGGGACTGAGAGACCCCAGTCAGTGTACAGATATCTCCCTGAGAGAGAGGACTGAGAGACACCAGTCAGTGTACAGATATCTCCCTGAGAGAGAGGACTGAGAGACCCCAGTCAGTGCACTGATATCTCCCTGAGAGAGGGACTGAGAGACCCCAGTCAGTGTACAGATATCTCCCTGAGAGATTCCAGTCAGTGTACAGATATCCCCCTGAGAGAGAGGGACTGAGAGACCCCAGTCAATGTACTGATATCTCCCTGAGAGAGAGGGACTGAGAGACCCCAGTCAGTGTACAGATATGTCCCTGAGAGAGGGATGATGTGGAGATGCCGGTGATGGACTGGGGTGGACAAATGTAAGGAATCTTGCAACACCAGGTTATAGTCCAACAATTTTATTTTAAAATCACAAGCTTTCGGAGATTATCCCCTTTGTCAGGTGAGTGAGAGAGGGACTGAGAGACCCCAGTCAGTGTACAGATATCTCCCTAAGGGAGAGGGACTGAGGGACCCCCGTCAGTGTACAGATATCTCCCTAAGGGAGAGGGACTGAGGGACCCCCGTCAGTGTAAAGATATCTCCCTGAGGGAGGGGACTGCGAGACCCCAGTCAGTGTACAGATATCACCCTGAGGGAGGGGACTGCGAGACCCCAGTCAGTGTACAGATATCTCCCTGAGGGAGGGGACTGCGAGACCCCAGTCAGTGTACAGATATCTCCCTGAGGGAGGGGACTGCGAGACCCCAGTCAGTGTACAGATATCTCCCTGAGAACCTTCTAGGCTGCTTGGCTTGGCACTGCTCCAGGCAGTGAATTTCCTCACTAACACTGAGGGAGTCGTCGTATCTCTTTCAACTTAGGCCTTTCGGAATAACTCATGCAGTATTCCTCTTTCTGACTTGTACATTCCAAGTATCCTAATATGACACTTCCCAGTATCCTAATAAGACACTTCCACCCACCCCCCCCTGCCCCCCTGCCTCCCCCAGATTATTATTTGTTCCTGGGTGTTGTTGGCAAGGCTGGCATTTATTGCCCATTCCTAGGTGCCCTGAGAAGGTAGTGGTGGGCGTCCTCCTTGGAGCGCAGCGGTCCTTGTGATGATGATGTTGTAGTGTAGGGAAAGCCAGGAATTTGACCCAGCGACAATGCAGGACTGGTGGTGTTTGCTGATCTACATTGGCTCCCGGTCCGGCAATGCCTCGATTTTTAAAATTCTCATCCTTGTTCTCAAATCCCTCCCCTATCTCTGTAACCTCCTCCAGCCCTACAATCCCTCCGAGATCTCTACGCTCCTCCAAATCTGGCCTCTTGCGCATCCCCGATTTTAATCGCTCCACCGTTGGCGGCCGTGCCTTCAGCTGCCCAGGCCCTTATCTCTGGAATTCCCTCCCTAAACTTCTGCGCCTCTCTATCCCTCTCTCCTCCTTTAAGACGCTCCTTAAAACCTACCTCTGTGACGAAGCTTTTGGTCACCTGTCCTAACATCTGGTGTGGCTTGGTGTGAAATTTTGTCTGATAACGTTCCTGTGAAGCGCCTTGAGACGTTTTGCAGCTTTAAAGCCGCTATATAAACACAAGTTGTTGTGTGTGTCCGAGTCAGGATGATGTTAAGCTTGGAAGGGAACATGGAGGTGATGGTGTTCCCCATGACATTGCTGCTTTTGTGCTTCTTGGCGGTTGAGGTTGCAGGGCTGAGAGGTGCCGTCTCTTCCCCCCCCCCCCCCCCCCTCGAGCGTTACTGCTAAGATTAGATAGTCACCGTGACAGAAGATTGGAAGCACAAACTGACATTCTGGGACACAGCCATTAGGCGTTCAATGAGCTTCACTGATGGACTGCCAATCAATGTCCAATTTGAGTCAACACTGATTTATTGACGAGGACAGTCACTTTGGAATCCAGCCTAAATCACGCACTGCTGCTCCATAGTTAAGCATTGGTTTAACAACGACTTGCATTTATATAGTCCAATTAACCTGGAAAAACGGCCCAAGGAGCGATTATTAACAAAATTTGACACCGAGCCACACAAGGAGATTTTTTAAAATTCATTCATGGGATGTAGGCGTCGCTGGCGAGGCCAACATTTATTGCCCATCCCTAATTGCCCTTGAGAAGGTGGTGGTGTGCCGCCTTCTTGAACTGCTGCAGTCCATGTGGTGAAGGTTCTCCCACAGTGCTGTTTGGAAGGGAGTTCCAGGATTTTGACCCAGCGACAACGAAGGAACGGCGATATATTTCCAAGTCGGGATGGTGTGTGACTTGGAGGGGAACGTGCAGGTGGTGTTGTTCCCATGTGCCTGCTGCCCTTGTCCTTCTAGGTGGTCGAGGTTGCGGGTTTGGGAGGTGCTGTCGAAGAAGCCTTGGCGAGTTGCTGCAGTGCATCCTGTGGATGGTACACACTGCAGACACTGTGTGCCGGTGGTGAAGGGAGTGAAAGTTTAGGGTGGTGGATGGGGTGCCAATCAAGTGGGCTGCTTTGTCCTGGATGGTGTCGAACTTCTTGAGTGTTGTTGGAGCTGCACTCATCCAGGCAAGTGGAGAGTATTCCATGACACTCCTGACCTGTGCCTTGTAGATGGTGGAAAGGCTTTGGGGAGTCAGGAGGTGAGTCACTCGCTGCAAAATACCCAGCCTCTGACCTGCTCTTGTAGCCACAGTATTTATGTGGCTGGTCCAGTTAAGTTTCTCACAGGCATCCAAAAGATTGGTCAAAGAGGTAGGTTTTAAGGAGCGTCATAAGAAGAGGGAGAGATGGAGAGGTTTTGGGAGGGAATTCCAGAGCTTGGGGCCTAGGCAGCTGAAGGCACGGCCGCCAATAGTGGGGCGAAGGAAATTGGGGGATGCGCAAGAGGCCAGAATTGGAGGAGCGCAGTGATCTCGGAGGGTTGTCGAGGCTGGAGGAGGTTACAGAGATAGGAGAGGGGGCGAGGCCGTGGAGGGATTTGAACACGAGGATGAGAATTTTAAAACTGAGGCGCTGCTGGACCGGGAGCCAATGTAGGTCAGCGAGCACAACCCAATAAAGCCTCTGTGTCAGCTTGGCTCGGTAGGTCGCACTCTCGCCTCTGAGGCAGAAGGTTATGGGTTCAGGTCCCACTATGGACCTGAGCACGTAGCCTAACTGCAGTGCACTGCTGAGGGAGTGTTGCACAGTCAGAGGTGCCGTCTTTTGGAAGAGATGTTAAACCGAGGGCCCCGTCTGCCTGTTCAGGAGGATGTAAAAGATCCTATAGCACTATGTGAAAAAGAGCTAGGGAGTTCTCCAGGTGTCCTGGGTCAACATTCCTTCTTTGACTAACACCACCAAAACAGATTAACTGGCCATTTGTTCATTTACTGCTTGTGGGATCTTGCTGTGTGCTACTGAGTTTGCACACAGTGACTGCACTTCAAAAGTGCTCCATCGGTTGTGAAGGGCTTTGGGACATCCTGAGGATGTGAAAAGGTGCTACATAAATGTCAGCCACATCATTACATCTCCCTGTGCTATAACTGTAGGTCCTCCAGGTGGTGCTCCCTGACTGGAATTCATACAAAATGGGTAGAGTGTGGAGCACAACAGTGAAGGACAGGACAGCTCACACAAAGAAATTGTATCTAAGCAGATTTCTACACAAGAAGGCTGAGTTTATTATTACTGTCAAGAAATTGCATTGTCTCAGAAACAAAGATTTTCAGTTTAAAACATAGGAACAGGAGCAGCCCCTCGAGCCTGTTCCGCCATTCAATTAGATCATGGCTGATCTATATCTTAACTCCATCTACCCCCGCCTTGGTTCCCTAACCCTTAATACCCTTGCCCAACAAAAATCTATCAATCTCAGTTTTGAAATTTTCAATTGACCCCCCAGCCTCAACAGCTTTTTGGGGGGAGAGAGTTCCAGATTTCCACTCCCCCCTTTGTGTGAAGAAGTGCTTCCTGACGTCACCCCCGAACGGCCTAGCTCTAATTTAAAGCTCATGCTCCCTGTTCTGGACTCCCCCCACCGGAGGGAATAGTTTCGCTCTATCTACCCTATCAAATCCTTCAATCATCTTAAACACCGTACAAAGGAAGAATACGTCAATATGCAGGAGGACATTAATGAATTTGCAGAATGGGCATGTAAATGGCAAATGGATTTCAATATAGATAAGTGTGAGATGGTGCATTTTGGTAGGAAGAATAAGGAGGCCACATACTGCTTGGATAATAAGAGTCTAAATGGAATAGAAGAGCAAAGGGATCTAGGGGTACAGATACACAAATCGCTAAAAGTAGCGACGCAGGTTAATAAGGCCATAAAAAAAGGCAAATCAAGCACTAGGGTTCATTTCCAGAGGGATAGAATTGAAAAGCAGAGAAGTTATGTTAAACTTGTATAGAACCTTGGTTAGACCACACTTGGAGTATTGTGCACAGTTCTGGTCTCCATATTATAGAAAGAATATAGGGGCATTGGAGAAGGTGCAAAAAAGATTCACAAGGATGATACCAGAACTGAGAGGATATCCTTATCAGGGAAGGTTGAACAGGCTGAGGGGTGAACTGATAGAGGTCTTTAAGATAATGATAGGGTTTGATAGGGTAGACGCAGAGAAGATGTTTCCACTTGTGAGGGAGTCTGAAACTAGAGGTCATGAATATAAAATAGTCACTAATAAATCCAATAGGGAATTCAGGAGAAACTTCTTTACCCAAAGAGTGGTTAGAATGTGGAACATGCTACCATAAGGAGTGGTTGAGGTGAGTAGCAGAGATGCATTTAAGGGGAAGCTCGATAAACACATGAGGGAGAAAGGAATAGAAGGGTATGCTGATAGGGTGAGATGAAGTAGGGAGGGAGGAGGCTCGTGGTGGAGCATAAACGCCAGCATAGACCAGTTGGGCCGAATGGCCTGTTTCTGTTCTGTAGTTTCGATGTAACTCGATGATATAACCTCAACTAGATCACCCCTTAATCTTCTATACTCAAGGGAGTACAAGCCTAGTCTATGCAACGTGTCCTCATAATTTAACCCTATCATTCTGGTGAATCTGCGCTGCACCCCCTCCAAGGCCAATATATCCTTCCTGAGGTGCGGTGCCCAGAACTTAACGCAGTGCTCCAGATGGGGTCTGACCAGAGCTTTATATACTGATAAAAAAGAACTATAGCAATCATCTGATGTTCTTACTCCCTTGAGACACATGCTCTCCTCAATAACTTTTTTTAAACCCAGGCAAGAGGCCAATAATGCAGGACACCAGTAAGGTTGAAAAGAATGTGGGCGAGTGTCGGCAGGTTATTCAGCTAGCGGGAGTCATCCCAGCCGATTCTGATCCTGTCCTCCCCCAACAGAAAGAACGAACTTGCATTTATATAGCACCTTTCACCACCTCGGGACGTCCCAAAGCGCTTCACAGCCAATAAAGTACTTTTGTTGACGTGTAGCCACTGTTGTAATGTAGGAAACTCTGCAGCCAATTTACGCACAGCAAGATCCCACAAACAGCAATGAAATGAATAGAAAGACTTCTACTTTGGCTGTGAGTTTTTATTAGGCGGACTGGACGTGGAGGGGTTTGTAGAATAAACTGCCCTAGGAAAAGGTTTAATTCGCAAGTAACTTCCCTGTTACTGACCCTTATAGTTCCAGGATGATCCAGGGTTTAAACCCCAGTCTGTGCTGTATTAGCTGGTCTCAGCTAGTGATACTAGAAAGAGATCTGGGAATACAGAGAAATAAATCACTAAAAATAGATAAGGCCTTAAAGAGTGAAAACTTGGTACCGGGGTTTACTTCTAGAGGAATAGAATACAAAAACAGGGAGGTAAATGTTAAATTCATATAGAACTTTGGTTAGACCGCACTTGGAGTACTGTGCAGAGTTCTGGTTTCCATATTATAAAAAGGCAATATTGAAGCACTGGAGAAACTGCAGAAAAGATTTACAAGGATGTTACCAGAATTGAGAGGATGAAACTATCAGGAAAGATTGAACAGGCTGGGGCTCTTTTCTTTGGAAAGGAGACGAAGAGGAGACCTGATAGAGGTCTTTAAAATTATGAAGGGGTTCGATAGGGTGGATGTGGAGAAACAAGGGGGTTTAAATATGATAGTCAGTAACTGATCAAATAAGGAAACTAGGAGGAATTTCTTTACCCAGAGAGTGGTGAGAATGTGGAACTCGCTGCCACATGGAGTTGATGAAGCAGAAAATATTGATGCATACATGAGGGAGAAGCGAATAGGGGGATATTGGGGCAGGGTTCAGGGTCCATGGACCAGTTGGGCTGAATGGCCTGTTTCTGAGGTGTACATTCCATGTAATTCCGATATTACGGACCTCTGGACGAAGGTGGGCGGGGGGGAGGGAATCTCAGCTTAAGGGACCCCTGCTAGAAAGGACATACATGTCAGTTGTAAATGACTGTCTTGGACTTTACAAAAGTGCAAGAGAATTCAGCCAGCCGTGTTTTACAGAGAAACCTCAGTGTTTCTGTGTGAAATGCAACATCTCTGTGAGGTGATGGATGAAGAGAATCAGACTGGAAATGTATTGATTTAAGTGCAATGTGTCCTACAGCATACGGTACCAACATGCTACGTGAGCCTAGTGACCGCACTGAATCAAAGTGCTCAGTATGGAAGGAGAGACTGACCCCAGCCTTGAAAAAAAAATCCTTAAAATAAGATATTAAGATATAACCAGGGTGTCATCTCATCATTGGGTCTGCAATGTGCTGTACTAATTACCATGGCCAAATACCAACAATGCCTGTTGAAACAGAGAGGGGCAGGGTCCATGTCCTCCGAGGTATCTGGGTGTTGTGTAGGCTTACTGTTTATCTGAAGTGCTTGCAGCAAGAGAGTTTTAATTTTAGGAATGAGGTGCAAAACTCAGGCACTTAAAAGACTTGCATCAACTTTAAACAACTTTTGATCTTAAAAAAAAATCAGGAATTAAGTCAATTAACCAAGTTGACAAGGTGAAGGGTTCAAATATCAGGGGATGCTGGTTAAAAATGAAGAAATAAGGATGTAAGGAGACATTCCAGGCTAAGCATTATCCCTCAAAGGGAAATAGATTAAGTTAACAAGGAAGGATGTAGGAACAGACAGTAATAATGGGTTGAAGAGGCAATTGGATGGGTTTCTGGAGAGAGAAGGGATCGCGGGATAAGGTGAGAGGGTGGGTAGGCGGGGGTTTTGATCCAGAAAAACGGTCGCCTTGTTCCCAAAAATTCTATAGGTCCATTAACTGAGCAGAGGTTAAACGCCATTACTTCATGATTTGGCAAACACAACCTTAATTTCATCCTTAAATGAGCTTTTCACAAAATTATTTTTTTTTCAAATATTGAAAACGCACTCTGAATAGAATCCTGGAGTCTTTAGCGACCTCTCCAGATATTTCAGCTAGCACTCATTTACAAAGAACTAGTTGCTGTCAGTTTTGATAGAACCACGCACAAATACACTGCGTAAAATCTGGAAATCAAAATCCAGGATTGTATATTTCTGTCCCATATAGACAAATTGAAAAAGGTACACATTTGGTTCTTCTGGCACAAGAATTTTATTATGTAAAGTATATATAACTTGTTACACACTAATGTCAGCTTGGATTAATGTCAGATGGTCGCATTCTCCCTCCTGAGTCAGAAGGTCGTGGGTCCAAGCCCCACTCCAGAGACTTGAGCACATAATCCAGGCTGACACTCCGAGTGCCAGTGCTGAGGGAGCGCTGCACTGTCGGAGGTGCCGTCTTTCGAATGAGATGTTAAACCGAGGCCCTGTCTGCCCTCTCAGGTGGACGTGAAAGATGCCACGGCCACTGTTCAAAGATGAGCAGGGGAGTTCTCCTGGTGTCCTGGGCCAATATTCCTCCCTCAACCAAAATCACCAAAAACGTGAAAGATATAAATTTTAGCTTTCTTTCTTGTTAGGTCCATTTCAGTATTACCAAATTATACAAAAAGCAAGTTACTGGTTAAAAGCTGCTTAATTCAGCAATTACATTCAAAAACACATCCTGAACACTTCATTCTGGTTTGCCTCAAACATCTCAGAATTATTTGGGCAAAAAAATATTAAAAAACAGAAAGTTAATATTCTCTTCATGCAAAATCTTAAATACTGAAACTTTTTGCAATAAAGAGTGAAAATTCTAGAAATACGCAGCACGTTAACAGAAACCGGTTAATATTTTGGGTGTGGGTCCTCCACTTTATCTCTCTAGGGTTATGTTTGGAGCATCTGGATTTTTTTTTAAGTGTTTCAACTTCTGTCATGTCCCCAGATACACACATACACAGGCAGAGCTTCCCACCTGAGGGACCTGCCATGAAGGCAAAGACTCAGCCTAGTGCCAAAACCTCTAGGTTTCAGCCAAGTTGGGAATTCACCAGGAGCTCTGCGCTGTCGCAAATCCATTGTTTATTCTGCTTAATGCATCTTAATACAAAAATATGACAATAAATCGGGCAATGAGTTTGTAGGTCTTGAACAAAAAATGCCGTGGGGCACATTTATGAATAAAATGCACATTGTTCAGAAATGAAGGCGAGTTGCAAAGGAATCTTGGCTCTTTTTACAAGTTGCTGTGAAGAGGAGGCAAGAAATAATTTCCTTTGCTTAATGCAGAAAATGTATAAAGAATATATAGATTAGCCAAATCAACAAAAAAAGGTTATGAAACCTAGCAAATTAACCTTGAAGATCCTTATCAATCTGTTAATTAACACGAGTGATACAGTGGAGGGGGGGGGGCTCCCCTCCCCCACCTTGACCAGAATGGCAGTCGTCGTTCCCCCCTAGTTACTTGGTTAAGAGACCACGTGACTCAGTTCTAACTAGTTAACTGGAGCTATTATGGGATGCCCCGTGTCCGTGGCAACGGGAGGGGGTGACGTCAATCTGAGCATGAGCACTGATTAATTTTCCACCTTCCCCCCCCCCCCCTTCTTATGATGATGATGTTGATGTGAGGGGGGGGGTTGAAAAATATTTTGGACGCCATCTTTTCTTCCCCTTGTATATTAAAACATTTTTTTGAGGGGGTTTGGATAAGTCCCTTGAACTTTTTGTTTTTTCCTTAAAAAAAAGCTGCGAGGTGGAAAAGACAAAAACAAAACTAAAGTGTGAAGGATAACTTTTTTGTGTGTGTTGGGAGGAAGGAGGAGAGTGGGGGGGGGGGAAGTTAAGGCTGCGTATGTGTGTTTTATTTTTTTTTAAAATTATTATTATTGGGTTCCTGAGGCCATGGCATCTCCACTGAGGCGAGAAGAGGATGAAGAGATGGACGAACGCGACCAGCTTTTCCCGCCAGCGGCAGGTACCTTAGAGAGAGAGAGAGTGGCGCAAAAAAAAAAGAAATTGCGCGCGCCGCCCGAACCCGGACCGGCTCCGCTTCCCCTCGGGCCGCACGCTTCTTTTTTTGTGTTGTGTGTGAGCGCGAGAGAGACAGCCAGCCAGCCGCGCACGATCACATCAAATTTAAAATAAGCACAAAAAAAAATGTAGATATGCTTTATCAATGGAATGCATCGCGAACAGTCGACTGCAATAATGATATTGCACCCCTCCCCTTGCTGCTTTTATGATTTTAATTCTGGTTTAATTCCCCTCCCCTTGCTCTGCTGCTGCTGCTGCTGCTGCTCCTCTTCCCCCTCGCGCCTGCCGCCCAACCGTCACCCCCTCCCCCCCTTAGTTCCAACCGTCTCGAGCCACCAATTTGAAATTTAACGCCGCCGCCCGCCACGCGCGCCTCTTAACGGCCGCGTCTGTCACTCAAAAGATCAATAAAAGGGTCGTGCCCCCCCTCATCCCGCATCTCTCGCCTTGGTCGTTATTTTTGGTCGGCCAACTTTTATTTGCGTCCTCCTCCTCTTCGCCGTTCGCCTTTAAATTTTCTTTCTCAATTTTGTTGTTGTTGCGGTAATAACTTCCCGGCATTTTTTTGTTTTCTTCATCTCATAAGATTCACGATATTTTAGTGATTTATTTTCCATCCCCGCCCCCCCCCCCGCCCATATTGCTTATTCTGTACCCCTCCCCCTACCCCCGGTCAGCGGGGGCCTGTTGTATTGAGCTCCGAGGCTCTGACAGCTGCAGCGGGCCCCGGTTGTTTGATGTATTCCTTTTTTTTCTCTTTGGGAGGGGGGACGAATGGAAATTTCCAGTTCTCCCTCCCTCTGGGCCAGAAAAACAGCGCGGCCGCCATTGTCGCGCATGCTCAGCGGGCGGCTGGCACTTTTAACTCTTTACTGTCAGTAAAATTGTGCCGTGTCGACCCCCGCCGCCACTTATAACATCCTCCGTAACGTGTCCCCCCCCCGCAAGATCCCCCGTAACGTGTCTCCCCCCCCCCCGCCCCGCAAGATCCCCCGTAACGTGTCTTCCCCCCCCCCCCCCCGCAAGATCCCCCGTAACGTGTCGTTCCACCCCACCCCTTGTAACATCCCCCGTAACGTGTCTCCCCCCACCGCCCCGCAAGATCCCCCGTAACGTGGCTCCCCCCCCGCCCCCCCTTGTAACATCCCCTGCAACGTGTCCGTCCCGCCCCCTGCAAGATCCCCCTTAACGTGTGTCCCCCGCCCCCTGCAAGATCCCCCGTAACGTGTCCCCCCCCCCGCCCCCTGCAAGGTCCCCCTTAACGTGTCCCCCCCCCCGCCCCCTGCAAGATCCCCTGTAACGTGTCCCCCCCCCCCGCCCCCTGCAAGGTCCCCCTTAACGTGTCCTTCCCCCCCCCCCCGCCCCCTGCAAGATCCCCCGTAACGTGTTCCCCCCGCCCCCTGCAAGGTCCCCCTTAACGTGTCCCCCCCCCCGCCCCCTGCAAGGTCCCCCTTAACATGTCCCCCCCCCGCCCCCTGCAAGGTCCCCCTTAACGTGTCCCCCCCCCCCGCCCCCTGCAAGGTCCCCCTTAACGTGTCCCCCCCGCCCCCTGCAAGATCCCCCGTAACGTGTCCCCCCCCCCCGCCCCCTGCAAGATCCCCCGTAACGTGTCCCCCCCGCCCCCTGCAAGGTCCCCCTTAACGTGTCCCCCCCGCCCCCTGCAAGGTCCCCCTTAACGTGTCCCCCCCGCCCCCTGCAAGGTCCCCCTTAACGTGTCCCCCCCGCCCCCTGCAAGATCCCCTGTAACGTGTCCCCCCCCCGCCCCCTGCAAGATCCCCCGTAACGTGTCCCCCCCGCCCCCTGCAAGATCCCCCGTAACGTGTCCCCCCCGCCCCCTGCAAGATCCCCCGTAACGTGTCCCCCCCGCCCCCTGCAAGATCCCCCGTAACGTGTCCCCCCCGCCCCCTGCAAGATCCCCCGTAACGTGTCCCCCCCGCCCCCTGCAAGATCCCCCGTAACGTGTGTCCCCCGCCCCCTGCAAGATCCCCCGTAACGTGTCCGCCCCCTGCAAGATCCCCCGTAACGTGTCCCCCCCCCGCCCCCTGCAAGATCCCCCGTAACGTGTCTCTCCCCCCCCCCACCCCCCTGCAAGATCCCCCGTAACGTGTCCCCCCATCCCCTGCCCCTTCTAACGTGTCCCCCCGCCCCCTGCGACATCCCCTGTAAAGTGTCCCCCCCGCCCCTTGTAACGTCCGCTGCCCCCAGCCCCCTGTAACATGTACTCCCCCTGTAACGTGTGCTGCCCCCAGCCCGTGTGCTGCCTCTGATACCTGTAACGTGCCATGTGGTGCCCTTGCTGTTCTTAACATGTGCTGCCCTTGCCTGCTGTAACGTGCGCTGCCCCCCCACCGCGTGTGCTGCCTCTGATATGTAACGTGCCATGTGGCGCCCTTACTGCTCTCAACATGTAATATGCTGACCTTTCTACCTGTGAATATTATAAATTTAAATTACGTTGCACGACTATCAGTCGGATGTAATGATTAAATTATGAGGACAGGTTGCATAATCTTGGTTTGTATTACCTTGAGTTTAGATGGTTGAGGGGTGATCTAATCGAGGTGTTTAAAAAGATAAAGGGATTCGATAACTCAGCGTCGAATCTGGGACCTTCCATGAAACTATCGCATTTAAAAAGCGAACACTTAAAAGTTATTGCTTAATATGAATGCTCCCACACGATTCTTGAAACATTCAAAATCTAGCTGTCGGGAGCTTAGCTTTCTGCACACGAGTGTGAGGAGCACTGTCACGTTGACGTGCGTGCGTGTGTGCAATTCACAATCGTAGGCAGCCTGCTGGATAACAGCGCTATTGTCGTCTGTGAACAATTCCAGCTTTTCTAGACTCTCCATGTAACTGAGCTGTTAAATTAAATTCAATAAATCAGCTAATTTGTGGGCTGGTAGCAGACAAAATGACCACAAAAGCCATCTTCTTGTTGTAAAATCCCGGCTGGTCCCCACTGATGTCCTTCAGGGAAGGGAACCTGCGCGCACCCCCCCCACTCGTACCCAGTCCAGTCCCATGCAATGTGGTTAACTTTCAATGTCCTCTGAAACAAGCCACTGAGTTGTACAAAGAAATCTTTGATTCGAGGAGAAGGTCCAAACGGCCACCTTCTCCGGGGCAGCTAAGGACGGGCAATGAACGCTGGCCTTGCCAGTTTTGCCCACATCCTGGATTTTAAAAAAGATTGCAAACAGCAAATGACAATTTATATTTAGAACAAAATGGTCAGTCAAGGGCCAGTGCTCTCCTGGCCGGCCTCCCACCTTCCACCCTCTGTAAACTTGAGTTCATCCAAAACTCTGCTGCCCCGTATCCTAACTTGCACCAAGTCCCGTTCACCCTTCACCCCCCACCTTGTACTCGCTGACCTGCATTGGCTCCCGGTCCAGGGACGCCTTGATTTTTAAAATTCTCGTTCTTGCTTTCAAATCCCTCCACGGCCTCGCCCCCTCTCCCTATCCCTGTAACCTCCTCCAGCCCTACAACCCTTCGAGATCTCTGCTCTCCTCCAATTCTGGCCTCTTGCGCATCCCCGATTTTCATCGCCCCACCACTGGCGGCCGTGCCTTCAGCTGCCTAGGCTCCACGACCTGGAATTCCCTCCCTAAACCTTGCCCCCTCTCTGTCCTGCTTAAAACCTACCCCATTGACCAAGCTTTTGGTCACCTGTCCTAACATCTCTTTATGTGGCTTGGTAGCAACTCCTGTGAAGTACCTTGGGATGTTTTACTATGTTAAAGGCGCTATATAAATGCAAGATGTTGTTGTTATTGTTAAGCACCAAGGCACTTGTAGTTACGAATTCCTAGTTTCAAGTTGGAAAGTGGTGAGTGAAGGCCCTGTACTGACATGGAATATTCCAAGGGTAATACAGCTCACTGGGCACCTCCCAGCAGTTGGGATGGAGCAGTAGTGGGAGAGGCCCATAGCATTCAGGGAATGATGTGTGACTTTGGCAGGAGAACTTAAATAACGGAAAGAAACAAATAAAAACTTAATTAATTCACCACCAATCTAGGAATGTCCTACAACTTGGCCGAGGTGTCTCTGGACTAGGGAGGAGAGGGGAATCAAAAATCACTCAAAACATGATCCCTGTCCAATGACGCCCGCTGGCAATCGCAAGAGTCAAAGCAGGGTTGTGTTGTCTTGCATGGTCGAATATGGGGCATTTCAAAGGTGAAGGGAGCTTTACTCTTTATCTAACCCATGCTGAAACTAAACTGGGACTGTTTGGGGCAGGGTAGAGGGAGCTTTACTCTGTATCTAACCCATGCTTAAACTAATCTGGGACTGTTTGATGGGGCATTGTTGGGGGAGCTTTACCTGCCCTGGGAGTATTTAGACAGAGTAGATAGAGAGAAACTGTTCCCATTGGAGGAAGGGTCAAGAACCAGAGGACAGAGATTTAAGGTGATTGGCAAAAGAACCAAAAGGGACATGAGGAAAAACTTTTTTACTCAGCGAGTGGTTGGGATCTGGAATGCACTGCCCGAGGGGGTGGTGGAGGCAGATTCAATCATGGCCTTCAAAAGGGAACTGGATAAGTACTTGAAAGGAAAAAATGTGCAGGGCTACGGGGATAGGGCGAGGGAGTGGGACTAGCTGGATTGCTCTTCCACAGAGCCGGCACGGACTCGATGCTGTATCCTTTCTATGACTCTATTTGATGGGACAGTGTAGAGGGAGCTGTACTCTGTATCTATCTTACCTGACCTGGGAGTACTTGATGCCATTTTTATTTACCATTCCTATTTTATCTGATTTAGGCTTCCTATCTACTATTGAACATAATTTTTCAATACTGCAGCAGATGTATTTATTTTTTCTAGAAGTCATCAGTACAGAGGGTGTCGGAGGGCTGTGAATCTTCACAATTATTTACCCCTGAGGGCTTTGGATGTTCAGTCGTTGTGTATATTTAAGATTGAGATCGATAGATTTTTGGACACTAAGGGAACCAAGGGATATGGGGAAAGGCTGGGAAAGTGGAGTTGAGGTAGAAGATCAGCCATGATCTTATTGAATGGCGGAGAAGGCTTGAGGGGTCGTGTGGCCTACTCCTGCTCCTATTTCTTATGTTCTTATACTTATTTTGTGTAATTACCGAAAAAGTCCAATGCGTTGCACGGGAAGGTGCTGAATGAAACTGTTTTGCTCCTCGTTGCAGAAGAGGGGGAGGAGGAAGAGGAGGTCGAGGCGCACTCCGAAGGCGAAGGTGCCAAAAAGAAGAAGAAGAAGAAGAAACTGTTGAAAAAGCAGAAAGAAAACAAACCAGCTAAAACCAAAAAACGGAAGAAACTGGTGAGTGGCAGTTGAACGTTTTCCTGCGGTTGGTCATTGCCCCATTAGTCATGAATGAAGGAACAAATCTGGCTCTTCCATTACTACGTAGGAACAGGAGGAGGCCATTCAGCTCCTTGATCCTGTTCCACCATTCAATTAGATTATGGGTTGATCTGTATCGTAACTCCATCTCCCCGCCTTGGTTCCATAACCCTTGCCTAACAAAAATCTATCAATCCCAGTTTAGAAATTTTCAATTGACCCCCAGCCTCAACAGCTTTCTGGGGGAGGGAGTTCCAGATTTCCACTCCCTTTTGTGTGAAGAAGTGCTTCCTGACATCACCCCTGAAAGGCCTAGCTCTAATTTTAAGGTTATGCCCCCTTGTTCTGGTGGAAATAATTTCTCTCTATCCACCCTATCAACTCCTTTAATCATCTTAAACACCTCCGTAATCTTCTATACTTGAGAGAATTCAAGCCTAGTCTATGCAACCTCTCCGGTAGCTCTGTTATCATTCTAGTGATTGCTCCTAGTTCCGTTTTTAGTTTCCAGGTGACAATTTGGATTAAACGTATTTCATTTTTCTCAGCAGTTTTATCTCCACCCTTCCTCTCCTGAAGGCCTTAATTCCTTGGCCGCTTTTTGGTACCCTGTTATAAAGCCATGTTCATTTGTGAGCTGCATTAGTCATAGAATCATAGAATGATACAGCACAGAAGGAGGCCATTCGGCCCATCGTGCCTGTGCCGGCTCTTTGAAAGAGCTAACCAATTAGTCTCACTCCCCCTGCTCTTTCACCAGAGGCCTGCATATTTATACCCTTTAAGTATTTATCCAATTCCCTTTCGAAAGTTACTATTGAATTTGCTTCCACCGCCCTTTCAGGCAGCGCATTCCAGATCATAACAACTCATTGTATATAAAAAAAAAATTCTCCCCTGGTTTTAAATCTGTGCCCTCTGGTTACCGACCCTCCTGCCAGTGGGAACAGTTTCTCCTTATTTACTCTTATCAAAACCCTTCATGATCTTGGACACCTCGATTAAATCTCCCCTTAACCTTCTCTGCTCTGAGGTGAACAACCCCAGCTTCTCCGGTCTCTCCACATAACTGAAGTCCCTCATCGCTGGTACCATTCTAGTAAATCTCGTCTGCACCCTCTAATGAGTGGGTTGGCATAGAATGCGCCAGTTGGGGCAGCACAGCCGATGCCCATCCTGTCCTCAACCTGATGTCTGCTTTGCGTGAGGGATCGCTCGGAAGAGACTGGGTGCAGGAACCCCCTCTAGCCCCAGAGGGATCACCTAATGCTGCCCCGGCTGTTGTCGACAATCCCAGCGCAGCTTTGGGATTGAAGTGGCTCCTTCCTGCTCTGTGTGGGTCAGCTACTCACTGTAACACTCATCAGGGGAACTGAAATAGAACATAGGAACAGGAGGAGGCCATTCTGCCCCTCGAGCCTGTTCCGCCATTCAGTTACATCGTGGCTGATCTGTACCTCAACTCCAAATTTCCACTCCCCTTTGTGTGAAGAAGTGCTTCCTGACTTCACCCCCGAATGGCCGAGCTTGAATTTTAAGATTGTGCTCCCTTGTTCTGGATTCCATTACCAGAGGAAATAGTTTCTCTCTATCCACCCTATTTAATCCCGTTACCGTTTTAAACACCCCTCGAACTTCTATACCCGAGGGAATACTAACCAAGTTTATGCACTGTGTCCTCATAATTTATTCCTTTAAGCCCTGGTATCATTCTGGTGAATCTGCGCTGCACCCCCTCCGAGGCCAATACATCATTCTTGAGGTGCGGTGCCCAAAACTAAACCCAGTACTCCAGATAGGGTTTGACCAGAGCTTTATACAATGAAGCATCACTTCCTCAGTTTTGTATTCCAACCCTTTTGAGATAAAGGCTAACATTCCATTAGGCTTTTTGAAAAATGTTGTACCTGTGCACTGGCTTTTCGTGATTCGTGTACATGGATACCTAAATCCCTGTGTTTCTCCATAGCTCCAAGTTTCTCATCATTAAGAAAATATTCTGATTTTGACATTCTTGGATCCTCACACTTCCCCACAGAGAACTTCATCTGCCATTGTTTTACCCACTCACTTAGTCTGCCTACTGTCGGGCAACATTATTGATCCACACGGGCAGAGTTTACCTAAAAATTACATAGAACTTACAGCACAGAAACAGGCCATTCGGCCCACCTTGTCTATGCTGGTGTTTATGCTGCACGTGAGCCTCCTCCCACCTTACTTCATCTCACCCTATCCTTCTATTCCTTTCCCCTGATGTGTTTTTCTAGTTTCCTCTTAAATGCATCTATGCTATTCACCTCAACTACTCCTTGTGGTAACGAGTTCCACATTCTCACCACTCTCTGGGTAAAGAAGTTTTTCTTGAATTCCTCATAGGATTTATTAGCAACTCTCTTATATTTATGGCCCCTAGTTTTGGTCTCCCGAAACATATTCTCTACGTCCAATTTGTCGAATCCTTTCATAATTTTAAAGACCTCTATCAGGTCACCCCTCAGTCTTCTCTTTTCTAGAGAAAAGAGCCCCAGCCTGTTCAGTCTTTCAAATGTTCAGAATGTATTTCAAAGAAACGGAACTAAGTTGAAGCAATGCAATGTAAAGGAAAGAGAGAACATGGACATCCTGGCATGTGTTATAGGAAGAGTGGCTCCTTGACCTCTCCAGTAATTTGCAATGTGTGAAAGAGATTTGCACCTGTACGAGACTAGCAGATTTCCTGAGGCACTGCTCACAGCGAGTGGGAGGATAAGCTGTTTTGTGACAATAGATGTGTTATCAATAAAGTGTGACGGGTAAGTGTGACAGTTGTAGGACGGGTGCAGTGTACTATTTACTGTACTACAGATAGATGAGACGTGTTATTGCTCAGCAAAGCTCTCTATAGCTGTCACCTGACACTGGCAGGGATAACAAAAGATGCCAACTTTGGTAACGCTTTAAAAAGATGAATGAAATGAAATAGTGTTCAGGCCTGTAGCACACTCCGGGTCTGGGTAAACTGCTTAACGCTTTGCAAATATTTGGGAGTCCTGTTACACACTCGTAGCCATCATTTTATTTTCTTATTCTCTCTCTCTATCTATCCCTCTGTATTATTCCACAGTTGATTAGCTGTTGCTTATTACTGGTAAACTAGTGGTGATTATGTTACAGTTGTTAATCCTGTCACCAGGACAGGAGACCAGCTACAAATCAAAACAATATTCAGAACAAAATATCCGTCCGCATGAACTGTGCGGAAATATATTTCAAAGGAAGCCAGAAGTTGGCTACAGGCAGTAATCTCAAGGAGCTCATGACCCTGAAGCTGGATCTAATCTTCGTTGAAGTCCTCGATTAGGTTCCAGCCTGTAACTCACTCCCGGGTATCCATTATTCTGAGTAATTTATTCATTGACCTGGTGTGAATTGAGCCATGTGGGTGCGAAGATTTCGGGTTCCTTCTCTGGTCAGTGCTGAGTTGGCTGATGTCAGCGAGGGCTGCAGTGTGGGTGTTAACAATTGGCATCAGTGTCCCTGAGCTGAGGAGGAGAACAAACAGCAGTTGGGGCTCCCAATCACCATTACCATCCAGTGACCACTGTCGGACAGGATCAGGCTTGGCTGTGAAGCCCTCTGTGGTCAAATAGTCTGCAGACACTCACTTGAAGAGTGGCCTCGTAAGCACCTGTTGAACCGTACCCTAGTAAAAGCTGTTCCTCCAGGAGAGGAGGTGATGGGGCGGATGGTGGTGGGGCTGGAGAGCTGGATAGTAATTGCTATTTCCCCTGGGTCTGAGGTGGACTTCAAGAAACCTGCTGGTGGATGGTTGTTTGCCTTTGGCAAAGGTGGCACTGGTCTCTCGCCAGCTGGTTTGGGACAGGCCTCTCCAGACCTGTGCTGCTGAGCTACCACATTGCTCTGTAAATAGCATGGCCGCAACTTGCTGTGAACTTTTGTCTTTCTAAACGGACCAATCCGTGCCCCCCACCTGACTAATTTTCTATTCTCACCTGCGCTGAAGGTGCTGACTCAGGAGCTTCTGGAGCCTTACAGAAACGTGTGAGCCTAGGCGGTGTGGGGAGCAGCACAGCCGCGTCCAGTTCAGTCTTCACCCGGCGTGGAAGGGTTTTCTTATGAGGAAAGATTGAACAGGTTGGGCCTATACTCACAGGAGTTTAGAAGAATGAGAGGAGATCTTATTGAATCATGCAAGATTCTGAGGGGGCTTGACAGGGTAAATGCTGAGATAATGTTTCCCCTCATAGGGGAATCTAGAACTAGGGGGCATAGTCTCAGAATAAGGAGTGCCCATTTAAGACGGAGATGAGGAGAAATTTCTTCTGAGGGTTGTGAACCTTTGGAATTCTTTGCCTCAAGGAGCGGTGGAGGCTAAGCCTTTGAATTCAAGGCTGAGTTAGACAAATTTTTGATCAGCAAGGGAGTCAAAGGATATGGGGAACAGGCGGGAAAGTGGAGTTGAGGCCAGAATCTGATCAGCCATGAATGGCGGAGCAGGCTCGAATGGCCAAATGACCTACTCCTGCTCCTATCTCTTATGTTCTTATGTTATGTAGTACGGATGGTGATCTGGTGAGGGAGTGGGACTGATACTTTTTTTCTCCTCTGCTCCTGTCCCCTGGACTGCTGCCTTGCCACCAGAAATCAGCTAATTAACCACAGACCAGGTCTGGCTCCTCCTGGCTTGTGCATTTCCCAGTGCTCACTGATTCGATGCTTCCTGTGCTCCCCAGGCCGACCTCCCATCTTCCGTAAATTTCAGCTCATCCAAGACTCTGCTGCCCCGTATCCTAACTCGCACCAATTCCCGATCACCCATTACCCCCTGTGCTCGCTGACCTACATTGGCTCCCGTTCCAGCAACACCTCGATTTTAAAATTCCTATCTTCGTGTTCAAATCCCACCGTGGCCTTGGCCTCTCCCTATCTCTGTAACTTCCTCCAGCCCTACAACCCTCCCAGATCTCTGCGTTCCTCCAATTCTGGCCTCTTGCACATCCCCGATTTTCATTGCCCCGCCATCGGCGGCTGGGCCTTCAGCTGCCTAGGTCCTAGACTCTGGAATTCCCTTCTTAAATCTCTCCACCTCTCTCTCCTCCTTTTAAGACGCTTCTTCAAACCTACCACTTTGACCAAGTTTTTAGTCACCTGTCCAAGTATTTCCTTATGTGCCTCGGTGTCAAATTTTGTTTGTTAATCGCTCCTGTTTTATTATGTTAAAGGCGCTATATAAATGCAAGTTGTTGTTGTTGCTCCTCCAGGGGAGGGGGAGTTGTTGGGCCAAATGGAATTTGTCTGTCAGGTTTTATGATGTCTTTCTTAATTGTGAATCTGGCAGCCCCCTGTCCATCTGGGAGGTCCGTGCTGCACCAGACTGGAGAAAAGGTCGATGGGTTTTGAGAAAGTTCGAGGTAGACGCAGACCTCTTCCAGAGGTGTTTCTGGACCCGTGGTAGCCTTTTCTGGGGATGTGTGGAGGGCAGGCTGTGTAGTGGGGTTGGCTGGAAGGTCCCACGGTCTCCACACCCAGCCATAGGTGATTTTCCCCAAAGTTGCTTTGTCCAACAACAACTTGCATTTATTTAGCACAGTAAAACGTTTCAAGGCACTTCACAAGAGCGTAATCGGACAAAATTTAACACCGAGCCACGTAAAGAGATATTGGGTCGGGTGACCAAAAGCTTGGTCAAAGGGGTAGGTTTTAAGGAGCGTCTTAAAGGAGGGGACAGAGGTGGAGAGGTTTAGGGAGGGAATTCCAGAGCTTGGGGCCTCGGCAGCTGTCGGCACGGCTGCGAAGGAAGTGGGGGATGGACAAGATGCCAGAATTGGAGGAGTGCAGAGATCTCAGAGGGATTGTAGGGCTGGAGGAGGTGACAGAGATAGGGAGGGGGGTGAGGCCACGGAGGGATTTGAAAACAAGCATGATAATTTTAAAAATGTGGCGTTGCCAGAATGGGAGCCAATGTAGGTCAGTGAGCTCAGGGGTAATGGGTGAACGGGACTTGGTGCGAGTTAGGATACGGGGCAGCAGAGAGTGGGGAGGCTGGGGCCTCATTCATGTGGGGAACTGATGGTGTTTGAGACATATTCATAACTTCTTGCCGGCCTGTATGAACTAAGAGCTGACTGAGCATGTCCAGTTGTTGGTTCATGACCCTTGCTGGTGACTATAGACACACGAGTTTCTATTCAATTTAGTACAGCAGTGGGGGCACTAACCTTTCACCCCAGGACCCGGGTTTGGATCCAGCTCATGCTGATGGGGTAAAAGTCCCTCACCTGCTGGGAGTAGGGATCCTATGTGAAATGAGTGTGTGCAGCTGTGATCCAGTTTCTCGTGTTGATAATCTCATAAGAACATAAGAAATAGGAGCAGGAATAGGCCATACGGCCCCTTGAGCCTGCTCTGCCATTCAATAAGATCACGGCTGATCTTTGACCTCAACTACACTTTCCTGCCCGATCCCCATATCCCTTGATTTCCCCTAGAGTCCAAAAATCTATCTATCTCAGCCTTGAATATATTCAACGATCGAGCATCGACAGCCCTCTGGGGTGGAGAATTCCAAAGATTCGCAACCCTCTGAGTGAAGAAATTGCTACTCATCTCAGTCTTGAATGGCCGCCCCCTTATCCTGCGATTATGCCCCCTAGTTCTAGACTCTCTAGCTAGGGGAAACAACCTCTCAGCATTTGCCCTGTCAAGACCCCTCAGAATCTTATATGTTTCAATGAGATCACCTCTCATTCTTCTAAACTCCAGAGAGTATAGGTCTATTCTACTCCACTTCTCTTCAGAGGCCAACCCTCCCATCCCAGGAATCAATCTAGTGAACCTTCATTGCTCCACCTCCTAAGGCAAGTATATCCTTCCTTAGGTAAGAAGACCAAAACTACGCAGCACTCTAGGTGAGGTCTCACCAAAGCCCTGTACAACTACAGTAAGACTTCCTTACTCTTGTACTCCAACCCACTTGCAATAAAGGCCAACATGCCATTTGCTTTCCTAATTGCCTACTGTACCTGCATACTAACTTTTTGCGTTTCTTGTACGAGGACACCCAAGTACCCAAGTCTCTCGGAACACCAACATTTAGCATTTAAAAAAATATCAGTTTTACTATTCTTCCTACCAAAGCGAATAACCTCGCATTTCCCCGCATTATAATCCATCTACCACCTTCTTTCCCACTCACTTAACCTGTCTATATCCCTTTGCAGACTCTTTGGGCTCGATTTTCAAGTGAAGTAGTGGGTGCGTTGGGGGTTGGTGGTGGGGGGGGGTCAGCGGAGGTCCGAAAATCACGGAAGTCCCGAGTTGGTTCGGAACCCGGCTCCAACCAGTGGGCTTCCGGGTTCCCCACTGACGCGTCTGGGTGCGCGCGTGCCTCCCAAATGCGGAAGTCCCGCCGGCAATTAAAGCCGGCGGGATGATAGTTAAGAGACTTGAAGTACTTAATTTTGTCCACATTAAGACAAGGGTCCGATTTAAAACATCCTCAGCATGTTTTCCATGCTGTGGGAAACACTCCATGTTCTACCAGACATATTGCAGCCAGTTGGACATTCAAATGCTTGTTTGACAGATGGGGAGAAAAGGTGAGTTCTTGCTGCAGGGCACTCAGTTCTTTCACACAAACTTTTGGCTGCGAGATTTTTGTGTTTTCACTGAAAATTCTTACTTTCCACTCACAATTCTTCTGTTCATACATAGTTAACAAATTTTCGGACCCCCTCAAACTGACACCATCAGGATGGTGGGGGGGTGCCATGGCTGCATTTATCACTACATCCGAGGACGAGCAACATCACCAGCCTCGTCAGGCACGGCGTGCACTTCCGCCGCTTGCAGCTCCACAACACAGTGCGGCGCAATAGGCACCTGCAAGAGAGCACAGAGGGCAACAACAGAGGGAGCGACGTCGCAGGAGGCACTACCCTCGCCACAGGGTCTACAGACCAAGGCTCAGCTCTCTGAGGAGCAGTGCATACGGAGGCTCAGGGTGAGTCGCCAGGTAGTCGCAGACATCTGGAGCCTCCTTCATGCCGAACTGCTCCCGGCTGGGCCGAGCGGCATCTCATTACCCGTCGCTCTCAAAGCCACCACTGCTCTCAACTTCTTCGTCTCCGGATCATTCCAGGGTGCCACCAGGGACATCGCCGGGATCTCTGTCATCTGCACACAAGTGCATAAGGCAGGTCACCGACGGCTTGTTTCGCAGAGCCTCTCAGTACGTCAGCTTCCCCATGGACGACCTCAGCCAGACGGAGAGCGCAGTGGGATTCCACTCCGTGGCTGGCTTCCCAAGGGTGCAGGGTGTGATCGATTGCACCCATATAGCAATCCGAGCACCTCCACACGAGCCAGGACTGTTCATCAACAAAAACAGGTATCACTCCATCAACACTCAGCTCCTTTGCGACCACCGCAAAAGATTCCTTCACGTGTGCGCCAGATTCCCTGGCAGCTGCCATGATTCCTTCATCCTGAGGGAATCCAGCATCCATGCACTGAACACCCTTAAGGGCTGGCTCCTCGGGGACAAGGGAATACCCCCTGCACACGTGGCTCATGACACCTCTGAGGAACCCCATCACCGAGCAACAGTGTCGATATAACGACAGCCACATCGCCACCAGGTCTACAATTGAGCATGCTATAGGGCTGCTCAAGATGCGATTTAGGTGCCTTGATCGTTCTGGGGGAGTGCTTCAACATGCACCAGACAGAGTGGGACGCATTATAGTAGTGCGTATTGCCCTGCGCAACAAGGCACAACAGAGAGGGGTGCCACTTGAGGCCCCATCCACATCTGCCACCCACATTGAGGAGGAGGAGCCCATGGGCAGAGTAGCGGCTCATCTGGCTGCTCGTGAGGCCAGGGAGTCACTGATATGTGAACGGTTCTCCTAACATCAGAAAGTGTGAAGAATCCAGTCCTCACACCACCTGGAAAGAGCAGCACCCACACCAGGCCGCCCACCCCTCCCTGCAACTACACATGCACCCACTGTAAAGTGTCGCCGTTCATGGTGAACCTCATGAAAGGGCCCTATCACAAAAGCCAGTCAAGAATGGGTAAGACGTGGCAGTAGTGATGACAATCATAACATTTAATGTGACTTTAACAAAAAGCAAATATAAATGAAGAAGATGACTGTCAAACACCCTTGTGCATACCCTTCGTGCTCACAAAACTTTCGCCTTTCACTTGCAACTACTTCTACGTGGTGCATCCCCTGTGGCTGCAGCAGAGGTAGTGGCAGGTTGCTAATGTTCATGCCCTGACTGCTTAGATGTTTTGGGCCTACGCCCTCTGGGTTTTGGAGCCCATGAGGGCCGCTCCAAAGACTGCTCCACCTGCACCTGTGCAGGGGCAGACTCGACCACCTGGAGAGGAGGCAGCATTGCGGGTACTGGTTGAGAGGAGGGCAATGGGTGAGATGTGGGAGTGCTTTGAGTGGCATCTCCTTTCGCCATCATCCCTCCCCTGGGCCAGGCCCACATCACTTCTACCACCCTGCTGGAGAACAGTGTGGTGGACATGTGTGCGTTGGAAGGCCACTTCTAAAGTATTTCTCAGCCTGTTTAAGGCGGCAGAATGTTCACCCTGGGTCCAAACGGCCGTTGTCAGGACCTGAACGGACTCATTTGTGAGCCGTGCTTAAAGCTCAACGGAGGTTAGCCTTCTTTCCATCGCAGACTTTCCCGCAGTTACCTGCGACGCTATCTGAGAGTCGCTCACGCCCCTGCGACACTATCTGAAATTCCCTCCCGTACCTGTGCCACCATTCCACTCATGCAGGAGTTGGACTCCTCCATCCTCTGTGCTATTGTGGAGAGTGCGCGTGGCACCTGTTCCAGCACCTCACAAATGTGCTGCTGTCCCTCGATCATTCTCCTTTTAAAGGATGGCCCCCGGGGTTCAGCATCTGCGTCCAGCTGAGCAGAGCCTGGAGAGGAGTGCGCCCATTGACGCGGACTCTCCACAGCTGCCCCGTCACTAGTGTCTGCTTTGTGTGTGGTGACTCACCAGATGCCAACCCAACTATCTGAGTACTAGGACCCACCGAGGTGTGAGTATCTGTGCTGGAGGGTGGCTCACTAAGATGTGATGGTGCACCCTCTGCCATCACAGCGGTCGCTGAAGGCCCTGTAAGAGAACAGAAGGCAATATTAAGCATCATTACAGATGTGTCATGTTGCGATGAGCATACTGAGGTGTTGAAGATGGCAAGGCCTGTTAACATCAATTCATATTGTGTGTGATGAATGTTAAAGTTGTGTCACCAGACCGTTTGTGGGGTGCCAGTCTCGCCGTCCCCGACGGACAGGCACTCGAGGGTGTGGCTGAACTCCAGTGCCTCCTGCTGTGCGTCTGTGAGGACCACTACTTGTTGTGGCCCCCACTCCAGTCCTCGCCCTCTCGCATGCATTTTGCACTCTCTCTTCTGCTAGAAGGGGACAAAGAACAGACGTGTGAGTGAAGGTGAAGTGGCCAACCGATGAATGCATTGCTTTGGGTGAGGCTGACCGTGAAAGAGATGCGTCAGAGGATGAGTATGAGACAGAGCCATCACATTGGATGAGGATTGGGGTGAGTGGTAGTGGGGAGGTGAGGAAGTGCTGGTAAGTTGAGGATGAGCCTTAAGTGGGTGTGAGGAGTGATGTGATAGAGTGGTCTCGGCTGTGCAGAATGAGTTGGGGGGTGGGGGCGGTGATGTGGAACACGGAATGTAGGAGAATGAGTAAATGTTCTCACTTTTGCTGACCTAGTTAGGTCATTAAAGTGCACTGGATCCAGGTGCGGGAGATGTTGCTGCTGCTGCTGGTGACCTCCTCTTCCACCTCGAATCAGGCCTCCTTGGTGGCAGAGGCAGGGCACTTCCTCCCGTCTGTGGGGTAAAACACGTCCCTCCTTCTTCTCACCCCGTCCAGTAGCACCTGGAGTGAGGCATCATTAAACCTTGGAGCAGCCTTGTCCCTGTGCTGCTCCTTTGTGGTCTGTGGGTGTTTGCTGCAGCAAAAGCCTTTGGAGCAATGGCCCTTTAAATAGAGCTCCTCCAGCTGACAGCCTGTGATGCGGGTGCGCAGTCTGCCCACTGCGCAGCTTTCCGACAGCAAACCCGGAAGCCACGTTAAGTGGCACCAATTGAATTGCGATCGTATGGGAACGGACATTTTTTATTGGTCGGGTTACCCATGTGCCCATTCACTTCCTCTCCCCCACTGCCATCCTGCCTCCCCGCTAATATCGGGGTCTTTGTGTCCTCCTCACAGCTTACTTTCCCACCTAGCTTTGGATACATTACACTCGGTCCCTTCATCTAAGTCATTAATACAGATTGTTAATAGCTGAGGCCCCAGCTCTGATCCTTGAGGCACCCCATTAGTAACAGCCTGCCAACCTGAGAATGACCCGTTTATCCCCACTCTCTGTTTTCTGTCCTTTAACCAATCCTCAACCCATGCTAATATATTACTCCCATCCCCATGAGCCCTAATCTTGTGTAACAATCTTTTATGTGGCACCTTATCGAATGCCTTTTGAAAATCCAAATATACTACATCCACTGGTTCCCCTTTATCTACCCTAATAGTTACATCCTCAAAAAGCTCTAATGAATTTGTCAAACACTATTTCCCTTTCATAGAACCATGTTGACTCTGCCTAATCATATTATGATTTTCTAAGTGCCCTGTTACCATTTCCTTAATAATGGATTCCAGCATTTTCCCGACGACCGATATCAGGCTAAGTGGCCTGTAGTTCCCTGTTTTCTCTCTCCCTCCCTTCTTGAATAGTGGGGTAACATCTGCTACCTTCCAATCCACTGGGACCGTTCCAGAATCTAGGGAATTCTGGAAGATCATAACCAATGCATCCACTATCTCTGCAGCCACCTCTTTTAGAACCCTCTGATGTAGGCCATCAGGTCCAGGGGATTTGTCGGCTTTTAGTCCCATTTGTTTATCCAGTACTTTTTCTCCAGTGATCTTAATTGTTTTAAGTTCCTCACTCTCATTCACCCCTTGGTTCCCCACTATTTCTGGTATGCTTTTTGTGTCTTCTACTGTGAAGACAGGTACAAAATATTTATTTAACACATCTGCCATTTCCTGATTTTCCCCCCCCATTATAATTTCTCCTCTCTCAGCCTCTAAGGGACCAACGTTTACTTTTGCTACTCTCTTCCTTTTTACAGATGGTGTGGGAAGTAGAAAAAGAAGAGCTTGCATTTATACAGCGCCTTTCAGGACCTTCCAAAGCGCTTTACAGCCAATGAATTACTTTTTTTGTGATGTAGGAAACGTGGCAGCCAATTTGCTCACAGCAAGATCCCACAAACAACAATGTGATAATGACCAGATAATCCGTTTTTTTTTTAAAGTGGTGTTGGTCGAGGGATAAATTTTGGCCAGGTCACCGGGGAGAACTTCCCTGCTCTTCAAAATAGTGGCCGTGGGATCTTTCACGTCCACCTGAGAGGGCAGACAGGGCCTCAGTTTTAACGTCTCGGCCGAAAAATGGCACCTCCGACAGTGCAGCACTGGGAGAGTGGGTCTGGATTTTGTGCTCGAGTCTCTGGAGTGAGGACTCGAACCCATGGCCTCGGACTCTGAGCCATATTTTCGGCTTAAAATTCTGCTGCTTCTGGTGTGAAACATCTTAAAAATTACAAGAGAAGGGAATTTAAAACCACGGCAACTGATTTAACCAATGCATCCACTGTCTCTGCAGCCACCTCTTTTAGAACCCTTGGATGTAGGCCATTAGGTCCAGAGGATTTGTCGGCTTTTAGTCCCATTAGTTTGTCCAGTACTTTTTCTCTCGTGATAGTAATTGTTTTAAGTTCCTCACTCTCATTTAGATGTTAGATTTTGCCTGGCTGCTTTTTAATATATTATTTTTTTTTAACGCCCCCCCTCCCCGATTTGTTTCCCCCTTTTCTTTGTCTCCCCACAGGAACCGCTCACCCCCATGCAGCCCTCTCCAGCCGCGAGGGCGGGACGGTCTGGGCCGCGGACCTCGCGACGACTGCCGTCAGTGCCACTCGGTGACCGGCCGGTGGGAGGGGCCCCAGCCCCGGGGCGGACCAAATACGTCAGTATAACGCTACGATCGTCACGTGTTAGACGCAGAATTTGCCCCGGTGGCTGCCCTTTCCTTCCATTCTGGCGCTTCTACCCGGCCGAGGCTTCCTTCTGTGCACCTTGGGGTATCTGCGTTTTTAATGTGGGAAGGAGGAGAGAGAGAGAGAGAGAGAGAGAGAGAGAGCTTTGGGTTTCCTTTTGAATTTCCTCCTTTCCCTCTCCTAAAGGTGATGCGGCAGCTCCAAGACGCCTTGTGATGGGGCGGGGCGGGGGGGTCATGAGAGTTCGTAGACTGCAGCGATTAGAGTGATAGAATCACACAGCACAGATGGAGGCCGTTTGGCCCATCGTGCCTGTGCCAGCTCTTTGAAAGAGCCAACCGATGAGTCGCATTCTTTTTCCCTCCCCATAGCCCTGCAAGTTTTTCCTTTTCAAGTAGATCTCCAATTCCCCTTTACTGTTGAATCTGCTTGTGACCATCATGCTAAATCACTCAGCAAAAAGGCATTACCCCGTCCTGATGGGATAGCCCTCGCACCTCTCCGTGGCTCCAGACTCAACTATTCCAATGCTATCCTGGCCGGCTTCCCACCTTCCACCCTCTGTTAAGTTCAGTTCATCCAAAACTCTGCTGTCCGTATCCCAATTTGCACCAACTTGTATCTATCACCCCTGTGCTCGCTGACCTACATTGGCTCCCGGTCTGGCAACGTCTTGATTTTCAAATTCTCTTCCTCATGTTCAAATCCCTCCATGGCCTTGCCCCTCCCCATCTTTGTTACCTCCTCCAGCCCTACAACCCTCCAAGATCTCTGCACTCCTCCAATTCCGGCCCCTTGTGCATCCTAGATTTTAATCGCTCCACCGTTGGCGGCCGTGTCTTCCACCGTCTAGGCCCTAATCTCTGGAATTCCCTCCCTAAACCTCTCCGCCTCTCTCGCCTTTTAAGACACTCCTTTAAAACCTACCTCTTTGACCAAGCTTTTGGTCACCTGTCCTAATATCTCCTTATGTGGCTCAGTGTCAAATTTTATCTGAAAACGCTCCTGTGAAGCGCATTGGGATGTTTTGCTACGTTCAAGGCGCTGTATAAATGCCAGTTGTTGTTGGAGCTGACTGTTGGATATAGTATCCAGTGGGTCAGCAGCATGCAGGCTCCATTAAGGCAGTAACAGTACCATTGTGTGCAGTTATCTAGGATCTGGCACCGCACAATCTCTTTCAGCACTCTATTAACCTTTGCTAACAGCGCCCCCGGCATGTCAGAAACCCAAACCTGGTTCATAATTCCTGAAGGGGAGGGGGATCTGTCAGTGTTCGAGTTCTCCAGCACGCTGGAGTGATTGATTGAGCAAAGCTAGACTCTGCTGCACCATATGGTTGGCTGATCTTAGCCATGGCTACAGTCAGCGCCAGTGTACCCTGAGCTAGGGAAGGGGGAAAAGAAATCAGCCAGGGTACCTGCTCCCGATCACTCTTCTGTTATCCCTGTAAGTAAGTGTGTGTGTGTGTGCGTGTGTCTTTGTGCCTGCACAGAGAGGTCACGGCAGGACAGGATCAAGCTCTTTTGTGTGTGCCCTACCAACACTCATTGGCTAGGCTCACACATAAAGAGCGGTCGCTAGGCGCTAGAGGGCAGCCAGCTCAACTGGGACTGGATTCCGAGTGACAATGCTGAAAGGAAGGAAGGGAGGGGAGAGAATTGTTGTGGGGGATGGGAGCTTTATTTATATATATTTTTAAATGCCAGAGAACCATAGCTCATCAAAGCAGACTTTTTTTTGTTTGTTAGATGAGCCACCTGATGGATCCAGCTTGGGTGAGGTGAGAGAGAGGGGGAGGGGGAGGGGGGAGAGAGGAGAGAGGAGAGAGAGAGGAGCAAGCAGGAGGGAGGGGGGAAGAGAGAGAGGAGCAAGCAGGGGGGAGGGGAGTGAGAGAAGGAGCAAGCAGGAGGGAGGGGGAGAGAGAGAAGGAGCAAGCAGGGGGGAGGGGAGTGAGAGAAGGAGCAAGCAGGGGGGAGGGGAGTGAGAGAAGGAGCAAGCAGGGGGGAGGGGAGTGAGAGAAGGAGCAAGCAGGAGGGAGGGGAATGAGAGAAGGAGCAAGCAGGAGGGAGGGGAATGAGAGAAGGAGCAAGCAGGGGGGAGGGGAGAGAGAGAAGGAGCAAGCAGGGGGGAGGGGAGAGAGAGAAGGAGCAAGCAGGGGGGAGGGGAGTGAGAGAAGGAGCAAGCAGGAGGGAGGGGAATGAGAGAAGGAGCAAGCAGGAGGGAGGGGAATGAGAGAAGGAGCAAGCAGGGGGGAGGGGAGAGAGAGAAGGAGCAAGCAGGGGGGAGGGGAGAGAGAGAAGGAGCAAGCAGGGGGGAGGGGAGAGAGAGAAGGAGCAAGCAGGGGGAGGGGAGTGAGAAGGAGCAAGCAGGGGGGAGGGGAGTGAGGGAAGGAGCAAGCAGGGGGGAGGGGAGTGAGAGAAGGAGCAAGCAGGGGGGAGGGGAGTGAGAGAAGGAGAAAGCAGGAGGGAGGGGAGGAGCAAGCACGGGGGAGGGGAGTGAGAGAAGGAGCAAGCAGGGGGGAGGGGAGTGAGAGAAGGAGCAAGCGGGGAGGGGAGTGAGAGAAGGAGCACGCGGGGGGGAGGGGAGTGAAGGAGCAAGCAGGGGGGAGGGGAGTGAGAGAGAGAGAGGAGCAAGCAGGTGGGAGGGGAGTGAGAGAAGGAGAAAGCAGGAGGGAGGGGAGGAGCAAGCACGGGGGAGGGGAGTGAGAGAAGGAGCAAGCAGGGGGGAGGGGAGTGAGAGAAGGAGCAAGCGGGGAGGGGAGTGAGAGAAGGAGCACGCGGGGGGGAGGGGAGTGAAGGAGCAAGCAGGGGGGAGGGGAGTGAGAGAAGGAGCAAGCAGGGGGGAGGGGAGTGAGGGAAGGAGCAAGCAGGGGGCAGGGGAGTGAGGGAAGGAGCAAGCAGGGGGGAGGGGAGTGAGGGAAGGAGCAAGCAGGGGGGAGGGGAGTGAGGGAAGGAGCAAGCAGGGGGGAGGGGAGTGAGGAGGAGGAAGCAGGGGAGGGAGGGGGACGAGAGAGAGAGAGAGAAAGAAGCAGGCAACCGCCGGGTCTTCATGTGGATTAAAGGGATGCTGTGCATGGTGCCCTCCCTCTGTGACCAACACTGGAACAGAGTGTCGCTGTCAGAGCAGTTCAGCATTGGATGGCCTCTTCCTCAGCTGCCTCTGACCAGTAGTCTGTACACAACCCCCTAACCGAGGAGCAGGTAAGTAATTCATTGTTTCTGCAGACTTTGTTGAATCACGTGCAGTCGATCCACCTCAATGGAGAGGAATCATCTTTGCTGTTTACTCGTGAAACCTCGGGAGTCCCCAAATTTTGCCCTTACCCGCATGGTGCAGCAATCTCCGTACCGGCACCAAGACAAAGACGCTGCAAACAACGGGAAAGCCTGAATGTGATCTTTCTCTGGGCTTGTGAAGTTGACTTGTGTCGAGGCAGGAGGAGGCTGGTGTTGGCTAGCTGTGTCTGTTTTTCAAATCCAAGCTTTGCATCAACTGATTGCTACTCTCTGGTTTTTCTCCTTTTTTCCCCCAGCTGTTGCTGTCCTGTGTTTATTGGCCTTGATCCTTCATCTGGATTTCAGAACTTCAAAACAAAATATTGCTAACCTTTCTCGTTGACATTTTACATCTGAGTCTCCTGTTTATTCTCCCTACCAGGTCATACGCTGACTGCAGCCAGCAGGAGAGAGCACAAAATCCAGGCCGACTTACTTTCCTTTCTTTCGTTCTTTTCCTCTTTTTTTTCTCTCTCTCTCTCTCTCTCTCTCTCTCTCTCTCTCTCTCTTTTCCCCCCCCCAACCGATTCAGGGGCCAACCGTGCATGGGACTGTGTGTTAAAACACGACTGTTGTGTTGGGGTGATTCTCGTGCCAGATTGCTGTGGGAGGTATTGGATATGAGCGAACTCTAGTGCATTTCTTTCTTTTTTGTGCAGGTTTTTTAATTAATGAAATGAAAGAGCAAAGAAGAAAGAACTTGCATTTATATAGCACCTTTCACAACCTCAAGATGCCCCAGCACTTTACAGCCAATGTAGTACTTTTAAAGTGTGATCACTGTTGTAATGTAGGGAAATGGTAGATAATTTAAATCTGCTGGCAGATCCCCTGTGGTGTTGCTTGCTGTGAGTTTTATAATGGGGCATTGGCAACAAAGCGTGACGGGAAAGTGTTACAGGAAATAAGTGTGCATAGCTGATGCATCCTGTAAGTGTCAAGACTTTTAATACGTTAGCAGTAGATCTGTGGCATTGCTTACGGGGAGGCAGAGAATACATTTTTATAACAGCGGGGGTGTTATTAACAAGGCACAACAGGGAAACTTTTACAGGAAGTAAATGTCACACCTGCAGGAAGTGCGTACTATGTGCGAGATTCCTAACGTTACCAGTGAATATCCCGTGGCATTGCTCACAGTTAGTTGGAGTGAATGGTGGGTCTTTAAGCTGTGTTTGTTGTAACAGGCTGAGAGGGGTTACAGCGCCACCTCTGGACCAAGAAAGAATTACGGGCAAGAAAGTCAGGTTGTGGTAGCGTGAGCTACGTACTGCAGGCGTTACCTGTTACAGCGTGACAGCATACCTATTGTTGATCCGAGTGTTACCAATGTCACAGCGTTATGAAATCAGGGATACGGGCGTAGCAAGCTGGAAGTCTCATTTTAATGTATTTGAGAACAATGGGTTTAGAAGCTGACGATGTAGAGTGATGTATCTGTGAGTTTCACACGGTGCCAATCTCCTACCTCAATATCCATACTTACACTGTGCTAAGCTTACTGAGTTCGCTCCCCTCCCCCTCTCCTCTCTCCACCTTCTCCTGGGCTGGGAGAAAGACTGAACAGGCTGGGGCACTTTTCTCTGGAAAAGAGAAGACTGAGGGATGACCTAATAGAGGTTTTTAGGATTATGAAAGGTTTTGATAGTCTAGACGTAGAGAAGATGTTTCCACTTGTGGGGGAGACAAAAACTAGGGGCCATAAATATAAGATAATCGCTAATAAATCCAATCGGGAATTCAGGAGAAACTTCTTCACCCAGAGAGTGGTTAGAATGTGGAACTCGCTCCCACAAGGAGTAGTTGAGGTGAATAGAATAGATACATTTAAGGGGAAGCTCGATAAGCACATGAGGGAGAAAGGAACAGAAAGGTATTCTGATAGGGTGAGATGAAGTAAGGTGGGAGGAGGCTCGTGAGGAGCGTAAACAGTTGGGTCGATTGCCCTGTTTCTATGCTGTAAATTCTGTGTAATTCCTCGAGGTGAGTGATTGGCATTTTCTCACTTAAGAAATTTAAAAACCCACTTGGCCTCTGCTTTGTTCAAAGCAGGAAAGTGAGGACGAGTTGGCCTCTGAGCGGGAAGAGCCCGAGGAGAAATCGGACAGCGGCTGCAGCGACTTTGGCAAGAAAAAGAGAAAGAAACGAAAGGAGAAGAAAGAAAAGAAAATCAAGCGCCGGAAGAAGGAGCAGGGGGACGAAGATGGAGAGGAGGAAGGCCGCAAGGTAACGAATGGGTTTCACTCCTGTGTCCTCCACTTCCGTCACGCTTCTCCTCCCGACCGATCGGATCAGTGGAGCCTGCCCACCAGGAAGGGCATTGCAGCTCCTTCCCGTGAGCACCGACTCGCTCTCAGGTCACCGGTTTAACGCCTAAGCCCCCTCTGGCTCAGTGGCCATTCAGCCCCTCGAGCCTGTTCCGCCGTTCAGTTAGATCATGGCTGATCTGTATCTTAACTCCACCTGTCTGCCGTTGCTCCAGTCTCTTACCTAACAAAAATCTATCAATCTCAGTTTTGGAACTTTCAATTGACCCCCCAGCCTCAGCAGCTTTTTGGGGGAGAGAGTTCCAGATTTCCACTCCCCTTTGTGTGAAGAAGTGCTTCCTGACATCACCCCTGAACGGCCGAGCTCTAATTTTAAGATTGCACCCCTTGTTCTGGACTCCCCCCACCAGAGGAAATAGTTTCTCCGTATCTACCCTATCGAATCCTTTTTATCATTTTTAAATATCTCGATCAGATCACCCCTCAATCTCCTGTACGCAGGGGAATACAAACCAAGTTTATGCAACCCATCCTCATAATTTAACCCTCTAAGCCTCAGTCTCATCATACAAGTGCTTGGAAATGCAGAGCCACCTTGCTTAATTCACCTTGGAGTTGTTCCTTCCCTGACAGCCTAATGGGTTAGGAAGCTGTACTGACTCTGGTTCAGTGACTGAGTGCGTGCTGAATTAGTGGAGAGTGGCTGGGGCTACCGATGGCTTCAGGAGAAAAGCAAAATCAAGGGGATACTGGACCTCCAAAAAGGGGAGGAAACATAATGTTTAATTTTTGTGGGATTGAGGATTTGGACACTTGAGCGGCTCGAGCACCAATCTGATGCGACTGAGGTACGGGATAGGGGTTCGTGACCTTGGGCCGTGTTCCCATGGAGAATCATGAGGGGTTTTGAAAGAGTAGAGAGGGAGAAATGGTTTCCAGTGGCAGGAGGGTCGGTAACCAGAGGACACAGATTTAAGGTAATTGGCAAAAGAACCAGAGGAGGAGACGAGAATTTTTTTTTAAACACAACAAGTAGTTACGATCTGGAATGCGCTGGTGGAAGCAGATTCAGTGGTAACTTTTAAAAGGTGAATTGGATAAATACTTAAAGGGAAGATATTTGCAGAGCTATGGGGAAAGAGCAGGGGAGTGGGACTAGTTGGATAGCCGGCGGCCACCTCCTGTGCTGTATGATTAGATGATTCTATGACTCTTTCTCTCTCTCTAACAGGCTGAACCGAAGACCTCTGCCCGTCTACTGGAGGACTGGGGGCTGGAAGATGTGGACCACGTATTCACAGAGGACGACTATCGCACTTTAACTAACTACAAGACCTTCAGCCAGTTTATGAGGTGAGCTGGGAGGGAGCAGTCCTATATTGCTGGGTGGGTGGGGGGGGTAGGCAGTTGTTAAAAGAAAATAAAAGCTCACATTCTATTTATGTCTCTGAAACATCACTAAGCGCTTCGTTTGCTCTGAATTGCGGTGACTGTTGTTGGTGGCCATTTTTGCACAGCAAGATCCCAAAGATGTTGGTTGAGGAAGGATTGTTGGCCCGGATACTGGGTTGAGCTCCCCCGCTCTTCATCAAGTAGCACCACAGGATCTTTTAATGTCCCACTGAACCATTGCAACAGACAGACGGGGGCCTTGGATTAATGTCTCATCCGAAAGACGGCACCTCCGACAGTGCTGCACCTCCGACAGTACTGCACTGGGGCATCAGCCTGGATTGCGTGCTCGAGTCCTAATGTTCTCCATTTCTAGCACTTTCTGCTATTGCTAGAAATGTTGGGCTAAATTTGGGAATCCTGTGCGCAAAATTCAGTTTTGTTCTTAAAACTCCGATGACAGCTCTTTGGAGCCCTGTTTGTGTTGAGCATAAACAAAATTCCCTGTGAATTCTACAGTCACATTCCTGATATTTTCCTGTCATCACCACTGTCGCCAGCATCGTCATCATTACCACCAACAACACTATCACCATCGTCACCACCATCACCGCCATCACCGCCATCACACCACCAACACCGCCATCACCACCACCGACACAGCCATGACCACCACCAACACTGTGATCACCATCACCACCACCACCACCACTATCTTCATCATCACTGTAAGCCGTTGTCATCCCTTTTCCTGTTCCTAAAATACCTGATCACTAGATACACGCTCGTTAAGCCAGTCCAACTCGTTAATCCAGAAGGAACCTGCAGACTTTCTCCCCTTTTCCTTCTCCACCGCTGCCCCCACCCCTGATCACAGAATCCAGTAGTTCCTTAAATGATTAAGGCTTTTGCCCCCCCAACCTACCCAGATGTCCATTCCATGTGTGGATCACTCTCTTTATGAAGAATATTTTGACATCAGTCTCAGTGTTGCCTCTCGTTAGCTTGAATGTGGCAGGAAGCAAAGGATAATGGTCGACGGGTGTTTTTGCGACTGGAAGGCTGTTTCCAGTTTGATGCCGCACAGCTCGGTACTCGGTCCTTTGCTTTTTGTGGTATACATTAACAATTTGGACTTAAACATTGGGGGCATGATTTAAGAAATTTGGGGATACACAAAGATAGGCTGTGTGGTTGATGGTGAGGAGGAAAGCTGTAGACTGCAGGAAGATATCAATGGACTGGTCAGATGGGCAGAAAAGTGGCAAATGGAGTTCAATCCGGAGAAATGTGAGAATGCATTTGGGGAGAGCAAACAAGGCAAGGGAGTACACAATAAATGGGAGGATACTGAGAGGTGTAGAGGAAGTGAGGGATCTTGGAATGCATGTCCACAGATCCCTGAAGGTAGCATGACAGGTAGATAAGGTGGTTGAGAAGGAATATGGAATACTTTCCTTTATTAGCCGAGGCATAGAATATAAGAGCAGGGAGGTTATGCTGGAACTGCATAAAACACTAGTTAGGCCACAGCTTGAGTACTGCGCACAGTTCTGGTCACCACATTACAGGAAGGATGTAATTGCACTAGAGAGGGTGCAGAGGAGATTTACGAGGATGTTGCCAGGACTGGAGAATTTTAGCTACGATGAAAGATTGGATAGGCTGGGGTTGTTTTCCTTGGAACAGAAGAAGCTGAGGGGTGATTTGATTGAGGTGTACAAAATTATGAGGGGCCTAGATAGAGTGAATAGGAAGGATCTATTTCCCTTAGTGGAGAGGTCAATAACCAGGGGGCATAGATTTACATTGATTGGTAGAAGGATTAGAGCGGAAATGAGGAAAAATGTTTTCACCCGGAGAGTGGTGGGGATCTGGAACTCACTGCCTGAGAGGGTGGTAGAGGCAGAAACCCTCAACTCATTTAAAAAAAAATACCTGGATGTGCACCTGAAGAGCCGTGATCTGCGGACCAAATGCGGGAAAGTGGGATTGGGCTGGGTGGCTCGTTTCTCAGCCGGCGCGGACACGATGGGCCGAATGGCCTCCTTCTGTGCCTTAAATTTTCTATGATTCGATGCGTGGCCCCTTGTCCTACAACAACTTGCATTTATACAGCGCCTTTAACGTAGTGAAACGTCCCAAAGCTGGAGCCTGTACTCGGGGTGTAATCTGACCAGTGCGCCTTGTGGTTTAAGCCCGATTTGCCCTCTGCTGTTCTGGCTACCTAGTTCAGCATGATGTGTTTAAAAAAAAAATCATGGAATCTTGCAGCGCAGAAGGAGTTCGTTTGGCCCATCGTGCCTGTGCTGGCTCTTTGAAAGAGCTTATCCAATTAGTTCCACTCCCTCCCCACCCCCCCCCACCCCCCCATAGCCCTGCAAATGTCTCCTTTTCAAGGAGATATCCAAACTCCCTTTTGAAAATTACTATTGAATTTGCTTCCACCGCCCTTTCAGACAGCGCATTTTAGATCATGACAACTCGCTGGGTAAAAGAAATTCTCCTCATCTTCCCCCTCTGGTTCTTTTGCCGATTATCTTAAATCTGTGTTTAAAATGATGGCACGAGCTCCTCGTAGATGCATTTAAGGGCAGGCTAGATAAATACATGAGGGAGAAAGGAATAGAAGGATATGCTGATAGGGTGAGATGAAGTAGGGAGGGAGGAGGCTTGTGTGGAGCATAAACACCGGGATAGATCTGATGGGCCGAATGGTGTGTTTCTGTGCTGTACATTTGATGTAGTTCTACATTTAACAGGGGATGATTTTATCTCTGATGTGCACTAACGTAAATATGTTTTTGAACTCTAGGCCCCTCATTGCCAAGAAAAACCCCAAGATTCCAATGTCCAAAATGATGACGATCCTTGGCGCCAAATGGAGGGAGTTCAGTGCCAACAGCCCGTTCAAGGGGTCAGCAGCGGCGGTGGCGGCGGCGGCAGCAGCAGCGGCGGTGGCGGCCGTGGTGGAACAGGTGTCGGCCGGCGCCTCCTCGGGGACTCTCTCCACGCTGCCAGCCCCTCCCGTCCGCAAGGCCAAGACCAAAGAGGGCAAAGGTGAGTGGTGGGTCGGGGGAGCTCGAGCGCTCTCGGCCACCTGCCCCAGTCCGAGGGAGACGAAAACACGCGTGAAAATCGCAATGGAAGACCAAATCAGTCAGTCTGGTCTGTCCCGTGTAGACGTGGGTCAGACCGCGTACACCAGTCTGCCTCCTTGCCCTCTCCTTTTCTCCGTTCCCCCCCCCTCACCCCAACCACCACCCATCCTATTCCAAGAAAGACTTGCGTTTATACAGAACCTTTCATGACCTCAGGACGTCCCAAAGCACTTTACAGCCAATGAAGTACCTTTTTGAAGTGCAGTCGCTGTTGTAATGTAAGGAATGTGGCAGTCAATTTGCGCTCAGCAAGATCCCACAAACAGCAATGTGATAATGACCAGATAATCTATTATAGTGATGTTGTTTGAGGGATAAATATTGGCCAAGACACTGGGGGGAACTCCCCTGCTCTTTGAAATAGTGGCTGTGGGATCTTTTACGTCCACCCAAGAGGGCAGACGGTGCCTCGGTTTAATGTCTCATCCAAAAGACGGCACCTCCGACAGTGCGGTACTGGCACTGGATTATGAGCTCAAGTCTTTGGAGTGGGACTTGAACCCACGAACCTTTTGACTCAGGCGAGAGTGCGATCGACTGAGCCACGACTGACACTATTCTAAAGG
This sequence comes from Heptranchias perlo, assembly GCF_035084215.1. Classification (NCBI taxonomy): domain Eukaryota; kingdom Metazoa; phylum Chordata; class Chondrichthyes; order Hexanchiformes; family Hexanchidae; genus Heptranchias; species Heptranchias perlo. The sequence continues at coordinate 20,140,956 of NC_090359.1, read as the reverse complement.
TCGATGACCGACTCTCTGCAAAAAGAAATGCTTCCTGGCATACTGCTAACGGCACGGACTAGGGATCAAGTACCTGGGTCTGTCTAGCCCGGTACCATGTGGGACGATCACTATTCACTCGCGCAGTCACCAGGGTCGTGGGGTGGGTGGGGCGCGGGTAGAAGGGAGGAGCAGCAGCCATTATTAAAATGCCCATTCTTGTGGCGGCAGGTCCTGGAGCGAAGAAGAGGAGCAAGAGCCCGAGGATCCCGGAAGGGAAGAAGAAAAAGAGGAAGAAGATGGCTCTCTTGAAAATCAAGCTGGGTATAATGGGGTCAAAGAGGAAGAAAAGCTCCTCGGTAAGTGTCAGACCGTTTGCATTCCTGGTCGGGTGCCAGGCCCATTGCCTTTAGTCTTTCGCATGAACCATCCTGTTTTGCAGTGTGGGGGGGGTGGGGGAGTGTACTGGTGGGTACAAGTCAATCACTGTAACACTGGGGTACAGTACTGGTGGGTACAGGTCAATCACTGTAACACTGGGGTACAGTACTGGTGGGTACAGGTCAATCACTGTAATACTGGGGTACAGTACTGGTGGGTACAGGTCAATCACTGGACTACTGGGGTACAGATCAATCACTAATACTGAGGTACAGTACTGGTGGGTACAGGTCAATCACTAACACTGGGGTACAGTACTGGTGGGTACAGGTCAATCACTGTATAACACTGGGGTACAGTAATGGTGGGTACAGGTCAATCACTGTATAACACTGGGGTACAGTACTGGTGGGTACAGGTCAATCACTGTATAACACTGGGGTACAGTACTGGTGGGTACAGGTCAATCACTAACACTGGGGTACAGTACTGGTGGGTACAGGTCAATCACTAACACTGGGGTACAGTACTGGTGGGTACAGGTCAATCACTAACACTGGGGTACAGTACTGGTGGGTACAGATCAATCACTGTAATATTGGGGTACAGTACTGGTGGGTACAGGTCTGTCACTGTATAACACTGGGGTACAGTACTGGTGGGTACAGATCTGTTACTGGGATACAGTACTGGTGGGTACAGGTCTGTCACTGTATAATGCTGGGGTACAGTGTTGGGTACAGGCCTGTCACTGTATAAAGCTGGGGTGCAGTACTGGTGGGTACAGGTCTGTCACTGTATAACACTGGGGTACAGTACTGGTGGGTACAGGTCTGTCACTGTATAACACTGGGGTACAGTACTGGTGGGTACAGGTCTGTCACTGTATAACACTGGGGTACAGTGGTGGGTACAGGCCTGTCACTGTATAACACTGGGGTACAGTACTGGTGGGTACAGGTCTGTCTCTGTATAACACTGGGGTACAGTACTGGTGGGTACAGGTCTGACACTGTATAACACTGGGGTACAGTACTGGTGGGTACAGGTCTGTCACTGTATAACACTGGGGTACAGTACTGGTGGGTACAGGTCTATCACTGTATAACACTGGGGTACAGTACTGGTGGGCTGTTTTAACAGATCACGATTGAGACTTTTGTACCTGATGCTTAGTATCACTGGAAATGTGCAATACCTGGGAGATTGGAAAGCTGTGCGTTGAAGTGATGTTGTATTGTGACGTGCCCTTAGGCAAACCACAATCTCCACTTGTGGTTTCTGTGACAGAGTCTGTCTCCACGTGCGGTCTGAGTGGCCCTCGGGCGAGAAGCCTCGTTTCTCCTTTCAGACTGCGTGTCACAGTCTCATTCCCCTGGCCTACTTAACCAAAAAACAAGACCCCGAAAGAGATCTGTTGTATGCGTTGGTGGGGCCCTCCTCTAAAGCACAGACTAAAGCACAAGGCTTTATTTAGTCACGGGCGGGCTGACTGCAGCATAGCCTCCATCTTAAAATGCCACCGTTGTGCTCTTTCAGAGTGACGAGGCGGACTTGGACGGGGAATCTGATTTCGACGACACCAGCGTGCACAGCTCCTCTATACGATCCGACAGCTCGGCCGGGCCGCTGAAGAAAGTAAAACTGAAAGTGAGAGCTTGCCGAAAGAAGAGAAAGAGTAAGTGTGTCGTGGTGACTAATGCAGGTTATTCGGGGCTGAAGAGGGTTAAATTACGAGGTCAGTTTGCATAAACATGGCTTGTATCCCCCCTGAGTATAGGAGATTAATGGGGTGATCCGATCGTGCTGTTTAAATTGATTAAAGGATTCGAGAGGGTCGATCGAGAGAAACTATTTCCTCTGGTGGGGGGAGGCCAGAACAAGGGGGCATAACCTTAAAATTAGAGCCAGGCCGTTCAGGGGTGATGTCAGGAAGCACTTCTTCACACAAAGCGGGAGTGGGAATCTGGAACTCTGTCCCCCCGACAGGCTGTGGATGCTGGGGGTCAGTTAGAGCTTTCCAGACTGAGATGGATGGATTTTTGTTGGTTAAGGGTATCAAGGATAATGGAGTTGAGGTGCAGATCAGCCAGGATCTAATCGAATGGTGGAACAGGCTCAAGGAGCTGAATGGCCCTCCTCCTGTTTCTATCTTCCCTTCGGCCATGTTAGCCTCTGTGGGGTTGCCAGTGCGTCTCATTTTTTTTTAGAATGGATTGGCATCGTTGGGGGTAGGGGTTGGGTTTGCCAGTCTGTGGGTTGCCTGAGAGTTAACAGGAAGTGTAGGGGCGGGAAGTGAGCCTGCCTCTTTCGGCTCACTCACCCCTCCTGGTATAATGACATTACGAAAGCGATTGGTCAAGTTAACTCAGGCAAATGCTTCAACGTAATGAAGGGTTCAAATCCCAGGGGCCACGGGTTTAAAAATTACAGTAAGGGGGGGGATGTCTGGGGGGGAGATTTTACAGCCAAAGGTGAATTCAGTTGTGGAACAGGTTACCAGCGAGAGCATGTCGAAACAGACTAAATGAGCAAGAGGCAATTAGATGCATTTCTGAAGGGAAAAGAGTGAAAGTTGGGAAGGAGTTAGATGAGGGACGTGTGCGAAGAGGAGAAAGTTGTGGGGATGAAGTTGTTTGGTTTTCCTGTTCCTAAAACAATCTTTGCCCAGTCGTGGAGTTGATGGAAGCAGAGATCAGGGTTTGGAGGTCAGCATGGAACTGAACAATTGTATGCCCTCTCTCCCTCTTGGTGCCTAAAGCTATGAATTTCCAGCGGCTAAAGATTTCAATCTCAGAAAATGTACGTTTGTTCTTTTGTAACAAGTACTGTGCCCTCACCTTCTAATCATAGAATGTTCCAGCAGTGAAACGGGCCATTCGGCCCATCAGTTCTGTGCCGGTGCTTTTCTCCACATCGGTCCCCTAGTTTGATTCCACTCTCCTGCTCCCTCCTCACATCCTTTAATATCCCACCCAGTCTAATCCCATTCTCCTGCACCCTCCCCACACCCTTTAATATCCCACACAGTCTAATCCCACTCTCCTGCTCCCTCCCCACATCGTTTAATATCCCACCCAGTCTAATTCCACTCTCCTGCACCCTCCCCATACCCTTTAATATCCCATACAGTCCAATCCCACTCTCCTACTCGCTCTCCATACCCTTTAATATCCCACCCAGTCTAATTCTACTCTCCTACTCACTCTCCATACCCTTTAATATCCCACCCAGTCTAATCCCACTCTCCTACTCACTCTCCATACCCTTTAATATCCCACCCAGTCTAATCCCACTCTCCTACTCACTCTCCATACCCTTTAATATCCCACCCAGTCTAATTCTACTCTCCTACTCACTCTCCATACCCTTTAATATCCCACCCAGTCTAATCCCACTCTCCTACTCACTCTCCATACCCTTTAATATCCCACCCAGTCTAATCCCACTCTCCTACTCACTCTCCATACCCTTTAATATCCCACCCAGTCTAATTCTACTCTCCTACTCACTCTCCATACCCTTTAATATCCCACCCAGTCTAATCCCACTCTCCTACTCACTCTCCATACCCTTTAATATCCCACCCAGTCTAATTCCACTCTCCTACTCACTCTCCATACCCTTTAATATCTCACACAGTCTAATCCCACTCTCCTGCTCCCTCCCCACACCCTTTAATATCCCACACAATCTAATCCTACTCTCCTGCTCCCTCCCCACACCCTTTAATATTCCTCTTTTTCAAGCAACTATCTAATTCTCTTTTATAGGAAGTTATGGATTCTGCTTCAACCACGGTTTGTGGCAGAGAATTCCACATCCTACCCACTCTCTGGAAAGAAATGTTTTCTAACATTCCCTTTGATTCTTTTTAATTATCTTAAATTTTTGCCTACTCATTATCATCTCCCGGACTAATAGAAACTGTCTCTCATCGTTTTTTTCTTCATAATGCTTGATAATCTTGAAGCCCCCTTATCAGGTCACTCACTAACCGTCTGCTAAGTACTCGAGTCTATCAACATAACTGTAACCACCCTTTTCCTGATAACATCTCAGTGAGCCTGCCCTCCACCTTTTCTATTGCTTTTATATCCTTCCTGTAATAATGGGGTGCCCAAACTATACAGAATGCAGCTCGTTTCCTACCCAAAACGAGACTGTGTCTGTTCCAGAGAACCCCAAAATCTGACCTCAGGTGACCTCCAGGAGTCATCCCCTCCCTCATTATTAAAAATATCACATGAGTAATGTTATATTAAACTCCTAATTAATCATTCGACTCCCTTACCCCCATCGACCAGCGTTAACACTACATTTTACACTGAGTTAAATCAAGGCCCCGTCTGCCCTCTCAGGCGGGCGTAAGGAATCCCATGGCTACTGTTTTGAAGAAGAGCAGGGGCATTCTTCCCAGTGTCCTGGCCAATATTTATCCCTCGACCAACATCACTAAAAACAGATTATCTGGTCATTATCACGTTGCTATTTGTGGGATCTTGCTGTGCACAAATTGGCTGCTGTGTTTCCTACATTACAACAGTGGCTACATTTCAAAAAAAGTACTTCATTGTCTGTGAAGCACTTTGGACACCTTGAGGCTGTGAAAGGCGCTGTATAAATGCAAGTCTGTCTTTACGTTTATTTTTTCCCCTCAGCCTGGGTTGGGTTCCGGATGATCGACTTTAACTAACTCTTAACCTGCTCGTTTCTGTAGTTGTTGGTGAGGATGAGGCGGATGGGTACGAGACTGATCACCAGGATTACTGCGAGGTCTGTCAGCAGGGAGGAGAGATCATCTTGTGCGATACCTGCCCCAGAGCTTATCACTTGGTCTGCCTGGATCCAGAGCTGGACAAAGCCCCTGAAGGAAAGTGGAGCTGCCCACACTGTGTGAGTACTGCTTGCTCGTATAGTGAGCACTCAAACCATCCCCAGACGGAACAGACTGGATGACAGCCACTGCTCAATTAAAGAACGAATGATATTATAACATTAACTGGTCCCGCACGGTAGCCTGCCTAGTGGCTGTAGACACAAATGCTTGCTCCCCATTCCTTACCCAGTTGGTACTGGATGTTAATGGTGTTCGCATTGAGCTCAGTGGTTTATTTAACTCCCCCGGTGGCTCCATTGTGCAATGACCAGCTACACAGACCAGGAAGATCCCAGCTTCGGTTCCCGCTGATAAATTAACTGGTCTGGACCGGGTGGTGCGATGGGTGCTGCGGTTCACCTCAGTGCCATTGGGCTGCAGAGAGAGGGGTGGGGGCGCAGGGAAACCAGCCAAGGTTCCCGCTCCTGATTGCTAGCTAGCCCGCGCAAAGTGCACCTGTATTGGACGTTGGCTCGCGATGCCCTCTACTGCTGAATAGCCCGCCACCACTCGCTGTCCAGGCTCTCACGTGAGGAACGGCCGCTCTGGCGACGTACTGGAGAGAACCAAAATGGTTATTCCACTAAATATCACGGAGGTCAGGCAGGGTGAGGGGTGGGGACGGAAAACTGGTGGCAGGTGGTGGGCCGCCCATCATTGAAGATCGGGCGGGGCGTGTAACAGGTGGTCGATCCGCTATCGCCGGCTTTCTGCCCCTGCCCACCGAAATTAAAAACGGAATGAATATTGACACCACTGTCTGGGCCAATGAGTTGGAAGCGGGGATGGGACTTGTGCTTTTAATTGAGAGTTTCTGAACTTGAGACCTAAACTACAACAAAACAGAAATCATGACTGAAACCACAGCAACGTCTCCCGATAAAAGCAGGATTATTTCTCCAGCAAAATCCAGTGAGTGGAGGATAGCGACGTAATACAAATTATGTGCGTAAAATCAATCCCAGTCACTTACAGCAGTGCGGTAGCCAGGCATGATTGACTGGGGAATTGCCCAATCATCTCCATTCTGGCTGGGACTTGTGGTGTCACTATATACAGCCATTTAAAAATGAACCCTCCCCCTCCCCCCATCGTGCGTATGTTACATCGAAGGCAAACATCGAAAAAGTGAAAGGTAAAACTCGTGTTTGGGTATTCTCCGCTTTTAACGAGTCCCGCTCTGTGTTCCTTTAGGAGAAAGAAGGCATTCAATGGGAAGCGAAGGACGAGGAGGAAGAAGAGGAAGAGGAGGAGGAGGACGAGGAAGAAATGGAGGTGGGGGCTGAGCGGGAGGAAGAGGACGATCACATGGAGTACTGCAGGGTCTGTAAAGATGGCGGAGAGCTGCTGTGCTGTGACACCTGTCCGTCCTCCTACCACATTCACTGCCTCAACCCACCACTTCCAGAAATCCCCAATGGGGAGTGGCTCTGCCCTCGTTGTACGGTGAGTTCCTTCCTCATCGAACGTTAAATATATTTTGGGGGGAGGGTCGGGTGGGGAGGGGCCTTTTTAAAAATTCAGTCTCGGGTTGTGGGCGTCGCTGGCGAGGCCGGCATTTATTGCCCATCCCTAGTTGCCCCTTGAGAAGGTGGTGGTGAGCCGCCGCCTTGAACCGCTGCAGTCCGTGTGGTGAAGGTGCTCCTACAAGTGTTGCTAGGGAGGGAGTTCCAGGATTTGGACCCAGCGATCATGAAGGAACGGCTGATATGTGTCCATGTTGGGATGTTGCGAGACTTGGAGGGGGACTTGGAGGTGATGGTGTTCCCATGTGCCTGTCTAAGGCCTTCTGCCTCCTCTTCCTTCTGGTGGTGCTTAAATTTTCCAGACTGACTCCCAATCAGCACCAAGAACGCGGGTAAAGCAGCCGCCCCTGGTGAGTTTATCCAGCACGCCTTTTAGAGCAGGAGGGTTGCCGGTTCTGTGTTGAGTGAGCTGATCTCAGCCTGGCTGCGCTATGGGGGCTACAGTTGATTTTGAGTGTCCCCTTGGGTTGGGGCAGGGAATTTATATATTTTTTTTAAAAAACCGTCAGCCAGGATTCCCTCTCCTGATCACCGTCCAGTGACCCCGGCTGGGAAAGCTGGTGAGAGTGGACGTTGGGTGCGGCAGGTTCACCTGTACAAGGGAGCAGAGTGACCAGAAGGCAGCGACACCCCAGCAGGGAGTCGACGCCCGCAGAAGAGGAGGGCAGAAAATTGGAAGCATTTTTAAAGCCACCTATTCCCTTCTCCCTCTCTGCTTGTAAACTGCCCTTGTGGTTCGATCAACACCGTGAGCTCAGCACGTCGGTGGGGGGGGAGAAATCAGGCAATCAGCTCGAGTACAAGAGGCCCACATGCGTGTGTATGCGCCTCTCTCTGTGTCTGTGTGTCTAGTGCCCAAAGTCTCCACTTTCCAACTCCCGTCGTTATTAACATGGTGCGAACAGCAGATGGAGACTTCGGGCAGCTTCAATCAGCCGCTCGCTAAATGAAGACCATGTGTCGGTCTACTATCAAATAAATCATAATCTGACTTCAGGCCCATTTAGCATCAAGCTGCACAGTCCCCACCACTTTTTAACTAGATTAGGGGATCCTAGATCCTTATCTCTTCAACATCTTTGGCACGAGGGAGTCCGCTAGATTTAGTGTCCACCGCGTACAGCGGGCAAATTGGGTTTGCACGAACACGCCCGCCATATGCGGTGGGGAGTGTATATACAAACAAAACAACATGAGGTAATTTTACAGACTGGCATTCCCAGCGTGGAGACTCACCAGCTGAACGCCTGTATTGGGAATTGGGGTTTGCATTCCGGGTGCTTTCCAGTCCGTGAAGATGAATAGATGGAAAATGGCCAGGGAGCCGGGCCTGAATTCTCGAAAGTCGCTGCTGGTGGCTGAGGCCCTGTGCTCAGGAATGCAGCTTTACAAAATGACCCCTTGTATGAGCAGAAGAATATTTAAGAACAGGGAATAGGTCATCGTGCCCGAAACGCCCATCCCTTTTTTGGAGGCCAATCCCATCCACCATATCCTTTAATCCCCCTCTCCCCTCCACCCCACTGCCCAGAAACTCACTAAGTTGCCTTTTGTCCGTCCTTTATTACACACCTCGATTGCCCCTTTGGGTGGAAAAGGTTCTGACCGATGTCGACTCCTCCCTCCGAACGTTCTTGACCTTTCACTGTGGTACCTGAACCCTTTGCCGCAGTAAAGGATTTGCCTGGATCAACTTTCTCAATCCCCTTCGTTAAGCTTGAACAGTTCACTGTTACTCACTTCAAAGTCTCTTTCCTAAAGAAAACCAGCTCAACTTTCTTAACCTTTTCCTCACAACTTAAAATTCTTCAACATAGAACTTACTGGACTGAAAATGACGATTGATACATTAAACCAAGGCCCCGGCGTCTGCCCTCTTGGGTGGATGTAAAAGATCCCACTGCACGATTTCAAAGAGCAAAGGAGTTCTCCCTGGTGCCCTGGCCAATATTTATTGCTGTTATTGTGCAAATTGGCTGCTGCATTTTGTACATTACAACAGTGACTAAACTTCAAACGAGTACTTTATTGCTGTGAAGTGCTTTGGGACGTCCTGAGGTGGTGAAAGGCGCTATATAAATGCAAGTTGGTTCTTCTTGTTGCCTGGCGGTAAACCCTTTGTCCTCCTGTTTCTGTTTTCTCCGTAGTGCCCAGCATTGAAAGGACGAGTCCAGAGGATTCTTCACTGGCGATGGGGTGAACCTCCGCTGGCAGTCCCTGTGCCCAGGCCACCCGATGCCAACCCAGAGGACTCCCCACCAAAACCACAGCACGGGCGCCCCGAGCGGGAGTTTTTCGTTAAGTGGGCGGGCTTATCGTACTGGCACTGCTCCTGGGTCACCGAGCTTCAGGTGGGTTTGGGTCACTTTTGTGTTTTTGTTTCCTTTTTTGTGCTCATCAAAGTGAGGGCTGTTGGTCGAGCTGGAGTCAGCAACATGGGTTGGGTTAGATACAGAGTAAAGCTCCCTCTATACTGTCCCATCAAACACTCCCAGGGCAGGTACAACACAGGTTAGATACAGAGTAAAGCTCCCTCTACACTGTCCCATCAAACACTCCCAGGGCAGGTACAGCACAGGTTAGATACAGAGTAAAGCTCCCTCTACACTGTCCCATCCAACACTCCCAGGGCAGGTACAACACAGGTTAGATACAGAGTAAAGCTCCCTCTACACTGTCCCATCAAACACTCCCAGGGCAGGTACAGCACGGGTTAGATACAGAGTAAAGCTCCCTCTACACTGTCCCATCCAACACTCCCAGGGCAGGTACAGCACGGGTTAGATACAGAGTAAAGCTCCCTCTACACTGTCCCATCAAACACTCCCAGGGCAGGTACAACACAGGTTAGATACAGAGTAAAGCTCCCTCTACACTGTCCCATCAAACACTCCCAGGGCAGGTACAGCACGGGTTAGATACAGAGTAAAGCTCCCTCTACACTGTCCCATCAAACACTCCCAGGGCAGGTACAGCACGGGTTAGATACAGAGTAAAGCTCCCTCTACACTGTCCCATCCAACACTCCCAGGGCAGGTACAACACGGGTTAGATACAGAGTAAAGCTCCCTCTGCACTGTCTCATCAAACACTCCCAGGGCAGGTACAACACTGGTTAGATACAAAGTAAAGCTCCCAGGGCAGGTACAACAAGGGTTGGGGCCCCCGGGAGCGTGTCGGTGTTTACAGGGGCCCCCGGGAGCGTGTCGGTGTTTACAGGGGCCCCCGGGAGCGTGTCGGTGTTTACAGGGGCCCCCGGGAGCGTGTCGGTGTTTACAGGGGCCCCCGGGAGCGTGTCGGTGTTTACAGGGGCCCCCGGGAGCGTGTCGGTGTTTACAGGGGCCCCCGGGAGCGTGTCGGTGTTTACAGGGGCCCCCGGGAGCGTGTCGGTGTTTACAGGGGCCCCCGGGAGCGTGTCGGTGTTTACAGGGGGCCCCCGGGAGCGTGTCGGTGTTTACAGGGGGCCCCCGGGAGCGTGTCGGTGTTTACAGGGGCCCCCGGGAGCGTGTCGGTGTTTACAGGGGCCCCCGGGAGCGTGTCGGTGTTTACAGGGGGCCCCCGGGAATGTACAGCACACACTGCCCACAATGCTTGTGGTGCTAGTCTGGGTTGAAGTGACCTGAACATCTGCTGGTTTCCAACAGCTGGAGATTTACCACTCGGTGATGTTCCGGAATTACCAGCGGAAGACCGACATGGACGAGCCTCCTCCATTCGATTACTGCTCTGGGGACGACGATAGCAAGAGCGAGAAGCGGAAAGCCCAGGACCCGCAGTACGCCGCCATGGAGGAGAAGTTTTACCGCTACGGGATAAAGCCAGAGTGGATGACCATCCACCGCATCCTGCAGCACAGGTGGGACCTCTGGCTCTGAACAGCTGTCTGGTCAGCTTTTGGAACAGGAAGAGACCACTCAGCCCCTCGAGCCCGTTCTGCCATACAATTAGATTGGTATCTTAACTCCATTTACCCGCCTCGGTTCCGGAACCCTTAATGTCCTTGCCTAGCAAAAATCTATCAGTCTCAATCTTTATTGACCCCCGGCATCCACTGCTTTTTTGGGGGGAGAGTTTACCAGATTTCCACTCCCCTTTGTGTGAAGAAGTTTTTCCTGACATCACCCCTGAACGGCTTAGCTCTAATTTTATGCCCCCTTGTTCTAGACTTCCCCCACCAGAAGAAATAGTTTCTTTCCATCTACCCTACCAACTCCTTTAACCATCTTAAACACCTCAATTAGATCACCCCTTAATCTTCCATACTCCAGGGAACACAAGCCGAGTCTAAGCAACCTGTCCTCGTAACTTAACCCTTTTGGCCCCGGGATCATTCTGGTGGATCTGCACTGCACCTTCAGGCAGAGAAACTAGGAATCACTGCACATGTTTTCCTGTCGACAAATTTCACATACGCATGCGTGACGCTTTCGTTAACCGGGTTAAATTGTGCAACAGCGAACGGTAGTACAACTGCTTTAAGGGTTTAAAAACAGAAAATGCTGGAAACACTTAGCAGGTCAGGCAGCATCTGTATGGAGAGAAACAAGAGTTAAAGTTTCGGGTTGATGTCTGATGAAAGGCCATCGACCTGAAACGTTAACTCTGTTTTTCTCTCTCTACAGATGCTGCCTGACCTGCTGAGTGTTCCCAGCTTTTTCTGTTTTTATTTCATATTTCCAGCACTCACAGTATTTTGCTTTAAGCGGTTGTTTGCTAACTTAGCCGCCTTGTAAATATGCCCATTTATCTGGTCCCAGGTATTTTAGTCTTTTTCAGAGTTTTATTTGTGTCTCTGCTCCTGTGAAAGTGCTGCTGTCTCCTGTATGACAGATCCATGGGCACTGGGTGCTACTGGGGCCATTCTTTGTGCATGATCCCAGACACTGGGCGTCAGCAAGACATTAACAACACCAATCTGAAAATTTAGGCGCAAAGATCTTTTTAAAAACAAAATTGAACCTTACTTTAACCTCTGTTCACACGAACGATCAGACATGGCATCGGATTTTGGACTCACGGTCCGCTTTTTGAACAGGCTGTCAGGAGATTCCTCAAAGGCAACAAGTTGTTATGGTTTGGAATGCGCTGCCTGAAAGGGCGGTGGAAGCAGATTCAGTAGTAACTTTCAAAAATGAATTGGATAAATACTTGAAAAGGAAAAATTTGCCAAGCTATGGGGATTGAGCAGGAGAGTGGGACTAATTGCATAGCTCTTTCAAAGAGCTTGCACAGGCACAGTGGGCCAAATGGCCTCCTTCTGAGCTCTGATTCTATAACATGAAGGCCTAGATTTTCCAATCATAGAATTATCTCGAATACAGCACAGAAACAGGCCATTTTGCAGAACTGGTCTATCCCGGTGTTTATGCTCCACACGAGCCTCCTCCCACCCCCTCTTCATCTCACCCTATCAGCATAACCTGTATTCCTTTCTCCCTCGTATTTATCTCGCTTCCCCTTAAATGCATCTATGCTATTTGCCTCAACTACTCCTTGTAATAGCGAGTTCCACATTCTCACCACTCTTGGTGTAAAGAAGTTTCTCCTGAATTCCCTATTGGATTTATTAGTGTCTTTCTTATATTTATGGCCCCTTGTTTTGGACACTTTGCACTGGCATTCAACAGATTAACGGTGACGTTAACAACACCAATCTGAAAATTTAGGCGCAAAGGTCTTTTTAAAAAAAAAATTGAACCTTATTTTAACCTCTGTGCTTCACGATGTGGAGCCATTCGTTTAATAAGTTTCTGATTAATTTTAACACCAGCCGAGCAAATCTCATCACTTTGGATATGATAGCTCCCCTCGCCTAGGGTACCCTCCATGTCCCTTGTCCACTTATGAACTTGACAAAGAGTTGTCACCAATGTCCTCCGCTTGCTTCGTTTTTGATCCTTGCCCTACTGAACTGTGCACGAGTCGGGTGAGGGGATTGATAATTGCAGTCTCCTACATGTATGAATGTGCTGTTCACTTTTATGCCCCACGCTTGTCGCTCATCTTCATCACATTCCTTTCTGCAGCATCGACAAGAAGGGAAACTACCACTACCTGGTGAAGTGGAGGGATCTGCCGTACGACCAGGCCACCTGGGAGGAGGATGAGCTGGAAATCCCGGATTACGATTTACTTAAAGTTGCATACTGGAATCACAGGTCAGTGAGAGTAGGGCATCCTCTGTGCATGCGCGCAGTGGATCTACCAGTATCATGTAATATCACTGATACATGTGTCCTGGCGACCTGAAATTACGCCATAGTATACCGGCACAGAATGTTTAGTACGCTTGTCTGACGTATTTTAAATGGGTTAAGCTCTCCACTAAGAGCGCTGGGCCGGGAATTTCAGACAAACCTGTCACCCATTCTTATGCTCTTAAGTGTCAGCTGTGATTCAGTGGGTACCACTCTTGCCTCTGAGTTAGAAGATTGTGGGTTCAAGCCCCACTCCAGAGACTTAAGCACATAATTGAGCAAGGAAGCTATGTCGAACCTTTATAAAACACTGGTTTGGCCACCACTGGAGTATTGTGTCCCGTTCTGGGCACCGCACTTTAGGAAGGATGTGAAAGCCTTAGAGAGGGTGCAGAATAGATTTACTAGAATGGTTCCATGGATGGACTGGAGAAGCTGGGATGGTTCTCCTTTGGGCAGAGAAGGTTAAGAGGAGATTTGATAGAAGTGTCCAAAATCATGAAGGATTTAGATAAAGTAAATAAAGAGAAATTGTTCCCGTTGACTGAAGGGTCAAGAACCAGAAGACACAGCTTTAAGGTGATTGGCAAAAGTAGCAAAGGTGACACGAGGAAAAACCTTTTTACGCAGCAAGTAGTTATGATCTGGAATGCGCTGCCTGAAAGGGTGGTGGAAGCAGATTCATTCGCGGTTTTCAAAAAGGAATTAGATAAATACTTGATGGGAAAAAATTTCCAGAGCTATGGGAAAAGAGCGGGGGAGTGGGACTAACTGGATTGCTCTTAGAAAGAGCTGACACAGACTCGATTGGCCGAATGGCCTCCTTCTGTGCTGTAACCATTCTATGATTCTATAATCTAGGCCGACACTACCTGTGCAGTGCTGAGGGATCACTGTTGGAGGTGCCATCTTTCGGATGAGACGTTAAACCGAGGGCTGCCCTTTGCCCTTTCAGGTGGGCGGAAAAGATCCCACGGCCACTCTTTCGAAGAAGAGCAGGGGGAGTTCTCCCCGGTGTCCTGACCAATATTTATCCCTCAACCAACATCATTAAAAAAAGATGATCACATTGCTGTTTGTGGGATCTTGCTGTGCGCAAATTGGCTGCCGCGTTTCCTACATTACAACAGTGGCTACACTTCAGAAGTACTTAATTGGCTGTGATGCGCTTTGGGACGTCCTGAGGTTGTGAAAGGTACTACGTAAAAGTCCTTTCTTATCCCACAATGTAAGTTCAGGGTCCAGGTACTTCATTCCCATTCTGTTTAGAAGTGTGAAGTAACTGTTGGTTATTACCACCCTCCTGGGAATTGAGCTCCAGCAGTTAGAAAGGAAGATTTGCATTTCATGACCTCAGGATGTCCCAAAGCGCTTTACAGCCAATGAAGTACTTTCGAAGTATAGTCACTGTTGTAATGTAGGGAAACGGCAGCAGTCAATTTGCGCACAGCAAGATCCCACAAACATCAATGAGGTAATCACCAGCTAATCTGTTTTAGTGATCTTAGTTGTGGGATAAGTATTGGCCCAGGACACCAGCAGGAACTCCCCAGCTCATCTTCAGAATAGTACCGTGGGATCTTTTACATCCACCTGAGAGGGCAGACTCAACCGGGCCTCGGTTTAACGTCTCGTCCGAAAGATGGCACCTCCGACAGTCCAGCACTCCCTCAGTACTGCGTTGGGAATGTTAGCTGAGATCAAGTCCTAGAGTGGGGCTTGATTCCACGACCTTCTGACACAGAGACGAGAGTGCTGCCCCCTGAGCCAATTCTGACACCACCTCTCCAGCCCACCTTCCCGTAATTCAGTCCCCTCGTTTGACAATTTGGAGACGCCGATCTCCAGATCTGATCTATACAGCACTGCAGTGGGCATTCCCGTGGGACCCACTGAGTGGATTGACAACAGTTTCTTAAAAGAATGTGTTAACCAATGTAATAATAATGGCACAGAAAGAAATGTTAATTATTAACGATTGGGACATTATCATTACTAGTTGGAGTGATAATCTGCAATATCAGGCATTAAACAACATGAAGATATTATAGAACCATGAATTATTGAAGAATTATTGGATTAGTGTGGTTCAGAAAGTGTGGTATACTATACACACGAGAATTGTAACAAAATGCATTATTGGTCTTGGAGGCAATTTAAAATTTTAATTGAGACCCCTGGGTGAACAGCCACAGAGATTGGAAAGAACAGGAGAGAAGTTGGGATGAGGCCTTGGAGAGGGTTCAGAGAAGATTCACTAAAGTGGTACCAGGGATGAGAGACTTCAGTTATGTCGAGATGCTAGAGAAGCTGGGGTTGTTCTTAGAGCAGAGAAGGTTAAAGGGAGATTTAATAGAAGTGTTCAAAATTGTGAAGGGTTTTGATGGGGAGAAACTGTTTCCACTGGCAGGAGGGTCGGTAACCAGAGGACACAGATTTAAGGTAATTGGCAAAAGAACCAGAGGGGATTAGAGCAGATTTTTTTACGCAGCGAGTTGTTACGATCTGGAATGCACTGCCTGTAAGGATGGTAGCCATGATGTGGAGATGCCGGTGATGGACTGGGGTTGACAATTGTAAACAATTTTACAACACCAAGTTATAGTCCAACGATTTTATTTGAAATTTACAAGCTTTCGGAGGCTTCCTCCTTCCTCCGGTAAATGTCAGGAACTCCTCGAAGCCTACGCATTTATAAATCACAGAACAATACATGGTGATTACAGATAGTCATTGCAACGGGCAGTTGCAAAGGCTTCGAGGAGTTCCTGACATTTACCTGAGGAAGGAGGAAGCCTCCGAAAGCTTGTAAATTTCAAATAAAATCGTTGGACTATAACTTTGTGTTGTAAAATTGTTTACAATTGTAAGGATGGTGGAAGCAGATTCAATAGTAACTTTCAAAAGGGGAAATGGAGGCATATTTGAAAAGGAAAAATATGCAGGGCTGTGGGGAAAGAGCACTGGGGGGTGTGGGACTATTCAGATAGCTCTTTGAAAGAGCCGGCATAGGCACGATGGGCCGAATGGCCGCCTCCTGTCCTATGTGATTCTGTAATTCTATGAATCAGGAGGTCATGATTAGATGACGCCAAGCTTGTGTTTTTAAAAACCTGTGGGGTACAGGACTGAGGGCAGCAAGGAGTTCCACAGTTTTGAGGTCCTATATAAGTATGAGGTAGAGTAGGGGATGGAAGGATGAGACTTGACTGAACTGAGGATGCAGGGAAGACTGTGGGACAGAGTCTCTGCAGCTCAGAAAATTGGACGCTAAAAATGTACTGTTAGAAAGGTGCCAACTAGTCGGATTAATATCCTGCAGACATCCTTCTCTGCTTCATTTTGCTCCCCACCCCCCTCAGTCCCTTGTGTCTCCCTGTACGGGAAGCCCAGCTTTAACCCCGTGCTGTTTCTGCTGCAGGGAGATGATCGTCGGAGAGGAGTCGGTCAGGCCCAAGAAAACCAAGAAGTTCAAGAAAATCAAAGAGTTCTTGGACAACAAGCCTCCCGGCTCGCCTGTGATAGAGGTAAGAGCGGGAGGGCAGCAAGGCCTAGTCTGATGTCCTCATCGTGGAGGGTTTTGTGATTGCCGTAAATCTACGAGTATAACATATATTGTCGAAAAGAGGAGTGGGGGGGCTTATTTATTCTACCTGGATATAATTTAAAAAAAACATTCAGAGCTACGAGGGTAGCCTGTGGTAACGGGGAATATAGAAGGTTGAGGGGTGATCTGATAGAGGTCTTTAAAATTATGAAAGGGTTTGATAGGGTAGACGTAGAGAAGATGTTTCCACTCGTGGGGGAGACCAAAGCTAGGGGCCATAAATATAAGATAGTCACTAATAAATCCAATTGGGAATTCAGGAGAAACTTCTTTACCCAGAGAGTGGTGAGAATGTGGAACTCGCTCCCACAAGGAGTAGTTGAGGTGAATAGCATAGATACATTTAAGGGGAAGCGAGATTAACACATGAGGGGGAAAGGAATAGAAGGATATGCTGATAGGGTGAGAAGAGGGGGTGGGAGGAGGCTCGTTTGGAGCATAAACACCGGGATAGACCAGTTGGGCCGAATGGCCTGTTTCTGTGATGTAAATTCTATGTGTTCATGTGGCCTTTCACATCCTCAGGACCTTCCAAAGTGCTTTACAATAATTAATTACTATTTTAGATGCAGACACTACAAATATATGAAATTGACAGCTGGTCCATCAAGCTTGCCCCACGCCATGATGGCTGGACCATCATGGCTAAACATTTTGTCTCGTCCCCCTTCCCCGCCCCCGCCCCCGCCCCACCCACCACCACCTCACGACCACCCCAGCAGCCGTGTAATATATGGGAGAGGCAAATAAACAGGAAAAAAAACCCAGGGCCAATAAAGGACAAAAATACTCAGGAAAATTCCTCTCCGACCTCCTCCCCCCCCCCCCCACCTTAGACGATCGAAACTAGTCCAGGAGATCACACGGACCAAGTGTCACCTGTAAAGACCTTTACCTTCTGTTATATAAGCAAACATGACAGCCAATTTGCATGCAGCAAGGACCCATAAACTGCCGGTTAATCTGTTTTTGGTGGTGTTGGTTGAGGGATAAATATTGGCCAGGACACCGGGAGAACTCCTCTGCTCCTCTTGGAATAGTTCTGATGGATTTTCACATCTACCCAAATAGGTGGGTGGGTGGGGGGGGGGGTTTCTCGACTGAATGTCCCATCCAAAAGACGGCACCACTGACACCGCAGCGCTCCCTCGGTACTGCACTGGGAGTGCCAGCCTAGATTGTGTGCTCAAGTCCTACTGTGGGACTTGAACCTTTTAACTCTTGGCGCGAGTGCTACCAACTCGTCCTCTTTCTCTCAAGAACCACCCAATTGTCTCTTGCTCCCATTGGCTTGGATGGCCTTCCATGGCAACCGAAGTTCTGCCCAACCCTCCTTACTGTTAATTTTTGACTTGCGTTCCCTGGTATCTGAACTCTTGAAAAATTTGTCTGCATCAACATTTGTCAGTCCCTTTCATAGTCTTGAAAACGTCATCTACATCACCTTGCAGTGTCCCTTCCAACAAGAACCAACCCAGTTTCCTAAATCTTTCCTCATTTCCTCACGTGTCAGCTGTGGCTCGGTGGGTAGCACCCTCGCCTCTGAGTCAGAAGATCGTGGGTTCGAGCCCCACTCCAGAGACTTGAGCACGTAATCCAGGCCAACACTCCCAGTGCCAGTACTGAGGGAGTGCTGCACTGTCGGGAGGTGCCGTCTTTCAGATGAGGCGTTAAACTGAGGCCTCCCTCAGGTGGCCATAAAAGATCCCATGGCACTATTTTGAAGATGAGTAGGGGGAGTTCTCCCCAGTGTCCTGGCCAATATTTAACTCTCAACCAACACCTAAAACAGATTATCTGGTCACTATCACCTTGCTGTTTGTGGGATCTTGCTGTGTGCAAATTGGCTGCCACATTACAACAGTGACTGCACTTCAAAAAAGTACATCATTGGCTGTAAAGCACTTTCGGATGTCCTGATGTTGTGAAAAGTGCTGTATAAATGGAAGTTCTTTCTTTATTACTTAATCGATCATAAAAGCAATTTCAGTCTTTTTAAAAATTTTTGTTGGCCTCGCGATTCTGCAGGTGCCAAGTACTGGCTGTTCCACCCTGTAACTCCAGCTCTCTCCGCTTTTCTTTCTAAGGTTGTATTGTGTCACCGTCTTGTTTTTTTTTCTCTCCGTAGCCAACAATTAAATACGATACACAGCCGGACTTCATCACTGCCACCGGCGGAACCCTACACTTGTACCAGCTGGAGGGGCTAAACTGGCTGCGCTTCTCCTGGGCTCAGGGCACCGATACTATCCTGGCCGACGAGATGGGACTGGGCAAGACGATCCAGACCATCGTCTTCTTGTACTCTCTGTACATAGAGGTAAAAGGCGGCCTTCAGTTTAGGTCACTCTTGGATAATATTGGCTGATCTCTCCCACTGTTAGATAGGGGTATAGTAACATACGAACATAAGAAATAGGAGTAGGAGTAGGCCATACGGCCCCTCGAATCTGCTCCGCCATTCAGTAAGATCATGGCTGATCTTCGACCTCCACTTTCCCATCCAATTCATCATATCCCTTGATTCCCCTAGAGTCCAAAAATCTGTCGATCTCAGTTTTGAATATATTCAATGACTCAGCATCCACAGCCCTCTGGGGCAGAGAATTCCAAATATTCACAACCCTCTGAGTGAAGAAATTCCTCCTCATCTCAGTCCTAAATGACCGACCCCTTATCCTGAGACCATGCCCCCTAGTTCTAGACTCTCCAGCCAGGGGAAACAACCTCTCAGCATCTACCCTGTCAAGCTCTCTAAGAATTTTATATGTTTCAATGAGATCACCTCTCATTCTTCTAAACCCCAGAAAGTATAGGCCCATTCTACTCAATCTCTCCTCTTAGGACAACCCTCTTATCCCAGGAATCAATCTAGTGAACCTTCATTGCATCCCCTCCAAGGCAAGAAAAGCCTTCCTTAGGTAAGGAGACCAAAACTGTACACAGTACTCCAGGTGTGGTCTCACCAAAGCCTTACATAATTGCAGCAAGACTTCCTTACTCTTATACTCCAACCCCCTTGCAATAAAGGCCAACATACCATTTGCCTTCCTAATTACTTGCTGTACCTGCATGTTAACTCTGTGATTCGTGTACAAGGACACCCAAATTCCTCTGAATACTAACACCTACTAGTCTCTCACCTTTTTAAAAAAAGTGTAGCACAGTGGATATGTCCGGGGGGCCCTGGACCTGGGCGGTCCGGAGAATGTAAGTTCAAAATTCTGGCATCAGTAAAAATGACCGCGAAGCTATTGGATTGTCGTAAATCCCAACTGGTTCACTAATGCCCCTTTAGGGAAGGAGACCGGCCGTCCTTACCCGGTCTGGGCCTATGTGTGAGTCCAGTCCCCACACTGACCTGGTTGACTCTTAACTGTCCTCCTGAAGCGGGCCACTCGGTTACCACCACCTTATCAGGGCAACTAGGGGATGGGCAATAAATGCCAGCCTTGCCAGCGGCGCCCACATCCCCAGAATGATTTTTCTTTTAAAAGTAAAATGTTGAAGAACAGCCACTTGAGGTGAGGTCCCGGAGGGCTGCTGGCATCACCCACATCCCGAGAATGAATGGGGTTAGCAGCGCTGCTCGTGGTGTATAGCCGATAACTTGGCCTGTTCCTTTCGAAGTCTGCTCCTCAGGTGCTTCCTCCCATAGAACCATAGAAAAGATACTGCATAGAAGGGGGCCGGCTCGAAGAACAACCAGGTGCCCATTCTAATCCCACCTTCCAGCACCCGGTCCATAGTCCTGCAGCTTACAGCACTTTAGGTGCAGGTTCAGGTACTTTTTAAAACTGTTGAGGGTCCCTGCCTCTACCACCAATTTGGGCAGCAAATTCCATACACGACAGCGAATTCCTGTAGTCTTGTCAATTTGTGTTGGATTACGCTCCTTTGAAGCGCCTTGGGACATTTTACCAGGTTAAAGGCACTATATAAATGCAAGTAGTAGTTGTTGTTGTTGAATAGAATCAGGAGGTCATTTAGAGTTTAATTGCTGGTTGCTGAGAGAAGTTTTCAGATTGCTGGGTGCTTGTGAATTTCTAGCTCCAGGTCAGGAAAATAGCACCTCTTTCCCTATCTCCTTTTGGCATGTGGGAACCTTTCCATAAAGAGGCCGACCCGTTGTACATTGGAGCATGATTGGGATGTGCCAAATTGTGCTGGGTCTCCACTGTGTGTAGGACGCTGTACACACGCACACATCCTGGGGGGCTGGTGCCCCTCCGCCTCTGCCTGCCCTCCTGACCAGGGCTGTTCTCCCAGAGTCGGGCTAATCATGATGTTATCAGCAGGCTCCCAACCTGCTTTAGAGAGCCTACCACAGGGTGTGTGGTGAGGGGGGGTAAATGGGGCAAGGGGGGGGGGAGGAGGAGGTCGTGGGGCAAAGAAGGAGGTGGAGTTGGGGATAGTGGGGCAAGAGAGGGGAGGAGGAGGGGGTGGTGGGGCAAGGGAGGAGGAGGGGGTGGTGGGGCAAGGGAGGGGAGAAGGAGGAGGAGGGAGGGGAGGAGGAGGGGGTAGCTGGGCAAGGGAGGAGGAAGGGGTAGCAGGGCAAGGGAGGGGAGAGGGATCACTGCGATAGGCTTGGGCACCTGCCCTGCCATTACCAGGCTGACAACCTCCCGAGCAGCTGAAGGGGAGTTGGTAAGAACTCCTGTGGTTGAACGGATTGCCCCTGGGATCAATTAAATTCTGAGGGGTAGCTCTTGACTTTGTGCGACTGTGTAAAACGGGAGATAGCGAGTCAGCAGCCTGTATTATCGGGAGAGAAGTAAAACGTGCTGCCGAATCACTATCACCCGTTTTACACTAACGCACAAAAATCAAAATCTATCCATACGCTCTGGGACATTTTAAATTTAAATCGCACTCACCAAATTGCATGTTGTTACAATGTGCCTGTCCATATTGGGATCAGTGTACCGGAGACCCAACATCACTTCCAGCAGAAAATCCCAGAAATGGTGATGGGGAGACGGTGGAACATTTCCTAGCCCGATTCTCTGTGCTTCCCACTGGAGGGAATGGGTGTAACTCCGAAGGGCAATCCCTCCTGGTGTCTCTTCACACTGCTGCTCGTGCAAGGAATCGTGCAGCACGTGTCTCACCATCACCTTCAGGTACTAGTGCTCGAGATGCTCTTGTTCTCGACTACTCCAATGCTCTCCTGGCCGGCCTCCCACCTTCCACCCTCTGTAACCTTCAGCTCATCCAAAACTCTGCTGCCTGTATCCTAACTCGCACCGAGTCCTGTTCACCATCAACCCCCCCCCACCCACTGTGCTCGCTGATCTACGTTGATTCCTGGTCCTGCAATGCCTCGAATTTAAAATTCTCTCAATCGTGTTCAAATCCCTCCATGGCCTCGCCCACTCCCTATCTCTGTAACCTTCTCCAGCCCTACAAACCCACCAAGACCTCTGATTTTCCAATTCTGGCCTCTTGTGCATCGCGAATTTTCATTGCTCCACTATTGGCAGCCGTGCCTTCAGCTGCCTAGGCCCGAAGCTCTGAAATTTCCTCTCTAAACCTCTCTCCTCCTTTAAGATGCTCTTTAAAAACTACCTATTTGACCAAGCTTTTGGTCACCTGTCCTAATATCTCCTTATGTGTCTCAATGTCAAATTCTATTTGATAATTGCTCCTGTGAAGTGCTCTAGGACGTCTTACTATGTTAAAGGCGCTATATAAATGTAAGTTGTTGCTGTTCCTCCAGGAGTGGTTTTCTTTTTACCTGTGTACAATTGTCCAGTTGATTATTGTACATTTCTTATTCTGACTCCTCAGGGACACACAAAAGGCCCCTTCCTAGTCAGTGCTCCCTTGTCTACGATCATAAACTGGGAACGAGAGTTTGAGATGTGGGCGCCTAATTTCTATGTGGTGACGTACACAGGAGACAAGGACAGCCGTGCCGTCATCCGGGAAAACGAGTTCTGCTTCGACGATAACGCAATTAAATTCAGCAAGCGAGCCGTCAAAATCAGGGTAAGTCTTCAATTTTTAACAACTGAGTAATGTGGGGCCGGGGCGTGGGGAGCGAGGGCCCGGGGCGTGGGGAGCGAGGGCCCGGGGCGTGGGGAGCGAGGGCCCGGGGCGTGGGGAGCGAGGGCCCGGGGCGTGGGGAGCGAGGGCCCGGGGCGTGGGGAGCGAGGGCCCGGGGCGTGGGGAGCGAGGGCCCGGGGCGTGGGGAGCGAGGGCCCGGGGCGTGGGGAGCGAGGGCCCGGGGCGTGGGGAGCGAGGGCCCGGGGCGTGGGGAGCGAGGGCCCGGGGCGTGGGGAGCGAGGGCCCGGGGCGTGGGGAGCGAGGGCCCGGGGCGTGGGGAGCGAGGGCCCGGGGCGTGGGGAGCGAGGGCCCGGGGCGTGGGGAGCGAGGGCCCGGGGCGTGGGGAGCGAGGGCCCGGGGCGTGGGGAGCGAGGGCCCGGGGCGTGGGGAGCGAGGGCCCGGGGCGTGGGGAGCGAGGGCCCGGGGCGTGGGGAGCGAGGGCCCGGGGCGTGGGGAGCGAGGGCCCGGGGCGTGGGGAGCGAGGGCCCGGGGCGTGGGGAGCGAGGGCCCGGGGCGTGGGGAGCGAGGGCCCGGGGCGTGGGGAGCGAGGGCCCGGGGCGTGGGGAGCGAGGGCCCGGGGCGTGGGGAGCGAGGGCCCGGGGCGTGGGGAGCGAGGGCCCGGGGCGTGGGGAGCGAGGGCCCGGGGCGTGGGGAGCGAGGGCCCGGGGCGTGGGGAGCGAGGGCCCGGGGCGTGGGGAGCGAGGGCCCGGGGCGTGGGGAGCGAGGGCCCGGGGCCGAGCCTGTGATCCTCTGAGTTACTGTCTGATGTGGGTGTCGGAGCCACTTCCCATGCTGCAGAGTCACCCAGAGCATCACTGGCAGCGGGTCCTGCACCCACACTGGACAGTAATCCAGAGCATCACTGGCAGCGGGTCCTGCACCCACACTGGACAGTAATCCAGAGCATCACTGGCAGCGGGTCCTGCACCCACACTGGACAGTAATCCAGAGCATCACTGGCAGCGGGTCCTGCACCCACACTGGACAGTAATCCAGAGCATCACTGGCAGCGGGTCCTGCACCCACACTGGACAGTAATCCAGAGCATCACTGGCAGCGGGTCCTGCACCCACACTGGACAGTAATCCAGAGCATCACTGGCAGCGGGTCCTGCACCCACACTGGACAGTAATCCAGAGCATCACTGGCAGCGGGTCCTGCACCCACACTGGACAGTAATCCAGAGCATCACTGGCAGCGGGTCCTGCACCCACACTGGACAGTAATCCAGAGCATCACTGGCAGCGGGTCCTGCACCCACACTGGACAGTAATCCAGAGCATCACTGGCAGCGGGTCCTGCACCCACACTGGACAGTAATCCAGAGCATCACTGGCAGCGGGTCCTGCACCCACACTGGACAGTAATCCAGAGCATCACTGGCAGCGGGTCCTGCACCCACACTGGACAGTAATCCAGAGCATCACTGGCAGCGGGTCCTGCACCCACACTGGACAGTAATCCAGAGCATCACTGGCAGCGGGTCCTGCACCCACACTGGACAGTAATCCAGAGCATCACTGGCAGCGGGTCCTGCACCCACACTGGACAGTAATCCAGAGCATCACTGGCAGCGGGTCCTGCACCCACACTGGACAGTAATCCAGAGCATCACTGGCAGCGGGTCCTGCACCCACACTGGACAGTAATCCAGAGCATCACTGGCAGCGGGTCCTGCACCCACACTGGACAGTAATCCAGAGCATCACTGGCAGCGGGTCCTGCACCCACACTGGACAGTAATCCAGAGCATCACTGGCAGCGGGTCCTGCACCCACACTGGACAGTAATCCAGAGCATCACTGGCAGCGGGTCCTGCACCCACACTGGACAGTAATCCAGAGCATCACTGGCAGCGGGTCCTGCACCCACACTGGACAGTAATCCAGAGCATCACTGGCAGCGGGTCCTGCACCCACACTGGACAGTAATCCAGAGCATCACTGGCAGCGGGTCCTGCACCCACACTGGACAGTAATCCAGAGCATCACTGGCAGCGGGTCCTGCACCCACACTGGACAGTAATCCAGAGCATCACTGGCAGCGGGTCCTGCACCCACACTGGACAGTAATCCAGAGCATCACTGGCAGCGGGTCCTGCACCCACACTGGACAGTAATCCAGAGCATCACTGGCAGCGGGTCCTGCACCCACACTGGACAGTAATCCAGAGCATCACTGGCAGCGGGTCCTGCACCCACACTGGACAGTAATCCAGAGCATCACTGGCAGCGGGTCCTGCACCCACACTGGACAGTAATCCAGAGCATCACTGGCAGCGGGTCCTGCACCCACACTGGACAGTAATCCAGAGCATCACTGGCAGCGGGTCCTGCACCCACACTGGACAGTAATCCAGAGCATCACTGGCAGCGGGTCCTGCACCCACACTGGACAGTAATCCAGAGCATCACTGGCAGCGGGTCCTGCACCCACACTGGACAGTAATCCAGAGCATCACTGGCAGCGGGTCCTGCACCCACACTGGACAGTAATCCAGAGCATCACTGGCAGCGGGTCCTGCACCCACACTGGACAGTAATCCAGAGCATCACTGGCAGCGGGTCCTGCACCCACACTGGACAGTAATCCAGAGCATCACTGGCAGCGGGTCCTGCACCCACACTGCAGAGTGACCCAGAGGAACCTAAACAGAAAAGCGGGGAACCTCACTGATAAATCTGTCCTTGTGCAGCAATGGTACAACAGCGTTAAACTGCTCTAACTAACATTTTCTTTTGTAGAATCAGGCACAGGTGAAGTTCCACGTCTTGTTGACCTCCTATGAGCTGATTACCATCGACCAGGCAGCCCTGGGCTCCATTAAATGGGCCTGTCTAGTGGTGGATGAAGCGCACAGACTGAAGAACAACCAGTCCAAGGTGAGCTTTAACGGCACGTCCTCCTCTTTCCCATTCCATCGCTTGGCGTCTTCATGTGATTCATGTTTCCTACAAGTGCTTCCTGTGCCCTGTGCTTTGTTTGAAGTTAATTGCTGACTTTCTGAAATAACTCTTCCTGCCATTTTATTTCTGTCCCTTGCTGAAGAGGCTGACTCTTGCTGGTGGATGGTTCTGACAGCAGTTCCTTCTGGGGATATGGGCATCGCTGGCAAGGCCTGCATTTATTGCCCATCCCTGATTGCCCTGATAAGGTGGTGGTAACCAAGTGGCTCACTTGGCCCACTTCAGAGGGCAGTTAAGAGTCAACCATGTTTGGGTGGGACTGGAGTCACATATAGGCTCAGACCGGGTAAGGACGGCAGGTTTCCTTCCCTAAAGCGCGTCAGAGAACCAGTTGGGTTTTTACGACCATCCGACAGCTTCGTGGTCACTTTTACTGACACCATCTTTTTATTTCCAGATTTTTTTAAAAACTGATTTCAAATTCTCAAACTGCCCACAGTCCAGACTCACTAGTCCAGTAACATAACCACTGCACTACCGACTTGTTCTTGGGATGTGGGTGTTGCTGGCAAGGGCACATTTATTGTCCATCCCTACTTGCCAACTGAGTGACTGGCTGGGCCACTTGAAAAAGCATTAAAAGACGACCAGATAGTGAGGGCTGGAGTCTATGAAAGAAAGGAGAAAGAAAGAAAGAAAGAAAGAAAGACTTGCATTAATACAGCAACTTTCACAACCTCCAGATGTCCCAAAGAACTTTACAGCCAGCTAACTACTTTTTTTTTTGAAGTGTAGTCACTGTTGTAATGTAGGAAACATGGCAGCCAATTTGCGCATAGCAAGATCCCACAAACAGCAATGTGATAATGACCAGAAAATCTGTTTTTTAGTGTTGTTGGTTGAGGGATAAATATTGGCCAGGACATCAGGGAAAACCCCCCAGCTCTTCTTTGAAATAGTCCACCTGAGAGGGCTGACGGGGCCTCGGTTTAACATCTCGTTCAAAAGACGGCACCTTCCGACAGTTCAACGCTTCCTCAGTACTGGCACTGGGAGGGTCAGCCTAGATTTTGTGCTCGAGTCTTTGGAGTGGGGCATGAACCCACGACCTTCTGACTCTGAGACAGGAGTGTTGAGCCACGGCTGACAGCCCAGGATTCGAATCTGGGACCATCTTGTTCTGTGTGGCTCGGTTACACTCTGTGCCCCTCCGGGGGAACTTTATTGAGCTCTTAAAATACGCTAAAGGAGGAAGTACAGACCTCTGATTGCTGTGCTGACGTGCTGATGTTTGTTCAGTTTTTCAGAGTGATGAACGGTTATAAGATTGACTGTAAGCTGCTGCTGACGGGAACACCACTACAAAATAATCTGGAAGAACTCTTCCATCTGCTCAACTTTCTCACACCTGACCGCTTCAAGTAAGTGTCACTTCCAAAATGGTAGGTTAAGAAGCAAAGAAAGCTTGCATTTCTATAGCGCCTTTCACAACCTCGGGGCGTCCCAAAGGGCTTTACAGCCAATGAATTATTTTTGAAGTGCAGTCACTGTTGTAATGTAGAAAACACGGCAGCCAATTTGTGCACAGCAAGATCCCACAAACAATGTGATAATGACTGGATAATTTGTTTTGGTGGTGTTGGTTGAGGGATAAATATTGGCCAGGACACCGGGGAGAACTCCCCTGCTCTTCGAAATAGCGGCCGTGGAATCTTTTACGTCCACCTGAGGGGGCAGACGGGGCCCTCGGTTTAACGTCTCATCTGAAAGATGGCAACTCCCTCAGTAGTGGCAATGGGAGTGTCAGCCTGGGTTACGTGCTCCAGCCTCTGGAGTGGGGATTGAACCCACGACCTTCTGACTCAGAGGCGAGAGAGTGCAACCCACTGAGCCATGACTGGGTAGGAGAAATCGTGAGGGTGTGGGGCTCAGGGCTGGGTAGGAACACTCCCCCTGGGTTCTGTCCTGCCTTCTCTGAGATTCCTCCTGCATTTTCTAAAAGAGACCCCTTTTGTGGAAGATGAAGCTCTAGACAGGATGCTATTCAAAATCGCCCCCCAATTCTATACTCAAAATATTCCGTTTCGGAAAAATTTCTCTTTATACTAGAAAGACTTGCACTAAACATCCCAAAGTACTTCACCACAACGAATCACCTTCAACTATGTTCACTGCTGTTTTGTAGGAAGGCGCCATTTTGTGCATCGCGGGATCCCATAAACAGCAATGAAACAAATGACCAGTCAATCTGTTTTTGGTTGTGGGAGGAATGTTGGCCAGGACGCCAGGGGAATTCCCCTGCTCTCCTTCCAGCTGTGCCATGGGATCCTCCTCCCCCATCTCACCCTTAGGACGACTCCTCCGACAGCGCAGTCCACCCTCAGCGCTGCACAGGGAGCGTCGGCCTAGATTTACGTGCTCGCGTCTCTGGAGTGCGGCTTGAAACCACGACCTCTGACTGAGGTCAGAGTGCTACCCATGGAGCCAAGCCAGCAACTCAAAAATAAAACCGTTAACTTGCCAGTTAACACGCCAGTTCTGGCCCCTTGCTTTTAATCGCTCCACCATTGGCGGCTGTGCCTTCAGCTGCTTAGGCCCTAAGTTCTGGTATTCCCCCCCCCCGCAAAACCTCTTCACCTCTCACTCCTCCTTAAAACCTACCTCTTTGACCAAGCTTTTGATCATGTGTCTTAAAATTTCCTTATGTGGCTTGGTGTCAAATTTTGAATGATAATCGCTCCTGTGAAGCACCTTGGGTCATTTTACTATGTTAAAGACGCTGTATAAATGCAAGTTATTGTTGTTATTGATGCAGTGGCCTCAACGATGTGAGAAGGTTCAGCTCCCAGTACGAGTTAGTGGCCGACCAAAGCCCAGCTCATGCTTCCTCTCTTTTTTTAGTAATCTGGAGGGGTTCCTCGAAGAATTTGCCGACATCTCGAAGGAGGACCAGATCAAGAAGCTCCACGATCTTCTCGGTCCCCACATGCTGCGGCGTCTTAAGGCGGATGTCTTCAAGAACATGCCCTCCAAAACAGAGCTGATTGTGCGCGTGGAGTTAAGCACAATGCAGAAGTAAGTAACCGTCTGCTGGGCCTCTGCGCCCTGCACGCGATGACCTTGGCGAGATCCGTCACCTCCAGCACAAGAATCACTGGGGGAGAAAGAAGAATGTGGAGCCCATTCGTCTGTGTGATGATTCTATCACGGACTCCCCTCCCACACCACCTGCCGATCCCCCTCCTTTAAGGAATGCTACAGCTCTAGTGTCGGAGCAAAGTATTTTCCCTTCGTTCCCATGCTGCAGTTGCTCTGTAAATGTAGCCTGAATCCAGAAGCCCGGGTCCGTCCTGACGCGAGTCAGACTCCTTGGAAGATGGAGGCTCACTCTGCTTGGCTTCACAATCAGTTTGGGGCCTCCGTGCCCAATTTAAACTCCCAAATTTAGCATTGGCTGCTAAGTGGTTTCGGCTTCACATCGACACTGAGCTTGTGCAGTGTGTATATGCTTTTATTTTCTTTCCTTCTTGGAATCTTGCAGCACAGAACATCTTTGAAAGAGCTATCCAATTAGTCCCACTCCCCTGCTCTTTCCCCATAGCCCTGCAGATTTTTTTCCCTTCAAGTATTTATCCAATTCCCTTTTGAAAGTTACTATTGAATCTGCTTCCACTGCTCTTTTGGGCAGTGCATTCCAGATCATAACAACTCGCTGCATAAAAAAATTTCCCCTTCTGCCAATTTATCCTCTGGTTACTGACCCCCTGGAAACAGTTTCTTATTTACTCTATCTGAACCCTTTAGGATTTTGAACGCCTCTATTAAACCTCCCCTTAATCTTCTCTGCTGGAAGGAAAGCAACCCCAGCTTTCCAGTCTCTCCATTTAATTGAAGTCCCTCATCCCTGGTACCATTCTGGTAAATCTCCTCTGCACCCTCTCCAAGGCCTTGACATCCTTCCTAAAGTGTGGTGCCCAGAATTGGACGCAATGCTCCAGCTGGGGCCTAGCCAGTGATTTATAAAGGTTTAGGATAACTTCCTTGCTTTTCTACACAATGCCTCTGTTCATAAAGCCAAGGATCCTGTATGCCTTTTTAACAGCCTTCTCAACTTGTCTTGTCACCTTCAAAGATTTGTGAATGTACATCCCCAGATCTCTCTGTTCCTGCACCCCCTTTAAAATTGTACCATTTAGTTTATATTGCCTCTCCTCATTCTTCCTACCAAAATGTATCACCTCACACTTCTCTGCGTTAAATTTCATCTGCCATGCATCTGCCCATTTCACCAGTCTGTCTATGTCCTCCTGAAGTCTGTTACTATCCACATTGTTTACTACATTTCCGAGTTTCGTGTCATCTGCAAACTTTGAAAGTGTGCCCTCTACACCCAAGTCCAGGTCATTAATATATATCAAAAAGAGCAGTGGTCCTAATACTTTTAGAAGTAGATCTTTGCTCAGTCTCTCTGCCCCTTTTCCGTTGCAATGTACCAGATCGAATGTTTAAAATGCTTCTGGGAGTGGTGTTGGGGGGGGGTGTGGGTGGTGGAGAGGGAAGGGAAGGGAGAAGTAAAACCCAAGATGTGATAACAAATGTTTCATTGGTAAGTATTTAACAAGTCCCTAGACTGCTAAGCATCAACACCCCCACCCTTTCCCCACCTCTCTTTCTTCCCCCCCCCCCCCCCCCAAATCGGAGGTA
The DNA here is from genome assembly GCF_035084215.1 of Heptranchias perlo. Classification (NCBI taxonomy): domain Eukaryota; kingdom Metazoa; phylum Chordata; class Chondrichthyes; order Hexanchiformes; family Hexanchidae; genus Heptranchias; species Heptranchias perlo. The sequence goes on along the minus strand of NC_090359.1, from coordinate 20,110,729 downwards.
AAAATCTGTATCCTATTCTTTTTCAGGAAATACTATAAATTTATTCTGACGAGGAACTTTGAAGCACTGAACTCCAAAGGTGGAGGGAACCAGGTGTCCCTGCTGAATATCATGATGGATCTGAAGAAGTGTTGTAACCACCCTTATCTCTTCCCGGTGGCTGCCATGGTATGTGGTCGCAGTGTTTTGTGCCTGGAGATGCCTCTTTTGTGCTGTCGCCCATGGTGCACAGAGACGGGTCTTAAAGCAATGACAGCTTGTGTTTACGTCGTGCCTTTAACGTGGGGGACCGCAGTTGCCAAGCTGTAGTGGAACGGTTGGGAAGGAGCATGGAGGTTGAGGCTTTTTAAAGGCGGTGAGAGAGGGAAACATGGGACCAGGGGTAGGCCATTCAGCCCCTCGAGCCTTTTCTGCCATTGAGTTAGTTCCTGCCTGATCGGCACCTCAACTCCATTTACTCGTCTTTGCTCCTTATCCCTTGATACCCTTACCCAACAAAAATCTATCAATCCCAGTCTTGAAATCTCCAATTGACCCCCAGCATCTGCAGCTTTTTGGGGAGAGAGTTCCAGATTTCCACTCCCCTTTGTGTGAAGAAGTGCTTCCTGACATCACCTCTGAACGGCCTAGCTCTAATTTTAAGGTTATGCCCCCTTGTTCTGGACTCCCCCCACCACAGGAAATAGTTTCTCTCTATCCACCCTATTGAATCCTTTAATCATCTTAAACACCTTGAATGGATCACTCCTCAACCTTCTAAACTCAAGGAATATACAACCCAAGTTTATGCAACCTGTTCTCATAATTTAACCCTTTTAGCCCCGGTATCATTCTGGTGAATCTGCGCTGCACCCCCTCCAAGGCTAATATTTCTTTCCTGAGGTGCGGTGCCCAGAACTGGATACAGTGCTCCAGAGGGAGTGAGTAGACAGAGAGCAGGGCTAAGATGGTCGAAGGCTCTGCCACCTGCGGGTAGAGCAGAAGGGAGGTGCAGGAGGCCAGAGTCGGAGGACTGAAGAGCACGGGCCGACGTGATGCTGGGGGCGGAGATGCAGATAGGGTGGGGGTGAGGGTGTGGGTGGATTGGTAACTGAGGACTAGGGTCCTCTCTGCCTCTTTACCTCTCTCTCCTCCTTAAAACCTACCTCTTTGACCAAGCTTTTGGTCACCTGTCTTAATACCTCCTTTTGTGGCTCGGTGTCAGATTTTATCTGAATACGTTCCTGTGAAATGCCTTGGGACGTTTTACTACATTAAAGGTGCTATATAAATGCAATTTGTTGTCCGCTGTTCCCCTCCTGATGGTTAGCTGCCTGTTAAGCACTTCTGTTTAATGACTTGTAGGCTCTATAATAATAAAAGACAATAGATTCGACCTGGGGCAGTGATGGGAACAGTAGTCAATTTTAATATCCCTGGGCCAGGGAGAAAACGCCACAGGATTCTCACTCTTTAAATGCCAGGCTATCAGATATTGTCTCCTCCCCACCCTCAGCTCCACCTCCCTCCCTCCCAGGCTACTCACTCGTGAGAAGAAAAATCAGCCACTTCCTACTACTTGCTGCTATCTCGCTGAAAGACACCCCTGTGTGGATGTCGGGTGAGAACAAGGTCAGGCTCAGCTGTGATGCTCCCCACAGTCAAATAGCCCCCGCGCGCGCACACACACACACACACACACACACACACAGCTCACTATCCAGGCTGATGCATGAAACGTGGGCACATGGGGGAGGTATCAGAACCCATGTTCGTACTCTAGCCCCCGTCAGGAGAGGAGGGAAGAAGAGAAAATATGTCGTGTCTAGGAATCTGTAATTGAAAGGTGTTGGTCGTGAGGTATATTGCGTATTTGCCGAATGCTGCAGTGGTGTCTCAACACTGTAGCGGTTAGAGGCCTGTTGTGAATATCTGCTGCTCCGTCTCTCTCTGCCGTAGGAGTCTCCGAAGTTACCGAACGGTGCGTATGAAGGCAGCGGACTGATCAAGTCTTCCGGGAAGCTGACGCTGCTCCAGAAGATGCTGAGGAAACTGAAGAACCAGGGCCACAGGGTGCTGATATTTTCTCAGGTACGGTACAGGGCCACAGGGTGCTGATATTTTCTCAGGTACGGTACAGGGCCACAGGGTGCTGATATTTTCTCAGGTACGGTACAGGGCCACAGGGTGCTGATATTTTCTCAGGTACGGTACTCCCAGGGCCACAGGGTGCTGATATTTTCTCAGGTACGGTACTCCCAGGGCCACAGGGTGCTGATATTTTCTCAGGTACGGTACTCCCAGGGCCACAGGGTGCTGATATTTTCTCAGGTACGGTACTCCCAGGGCCACAGGGTGCTGATATTTTCTCAGGTACTCCCTACTCCCAGGGCCATCCACTTTGTTTGTGTACAGATTTCCGGTTGAACAGGACAGCCAATAATTTTCTAGTCTGTTCATAGCTCAGGAGATGAGTGTGTGACACTGGCCAGGCAGTTGCATATCCGTAGTTGCCCAGAGGGCATTAAGAGACCACCATGAAATGTGGGACTGGAGTCACGTGTAGGCCAGACGGGTAAAGGCAGTGGCGTGGGTTCCCCTCCCTGCAGGAAGTCAGTGAACCAGGTGGGGTAATTTTGTTTGTGGTGCCAGCCTCTAAATTAGAAGATTTGAAGTTGGCTTCCCTTTTTTTTCAGATGACTAAAATGTTGGACCTGTTGGAAGACTTCCTGGACTTTGAGGGCTACAAGTACGACCGGATTGATGGGGGTGTGACTGGTTCACTGAGGCAGGAAGCCATCGATCGATTCAACGGTGAGTGCAGTGGAAGCCGACTCGGACTCGATTTTTGAGGCGGGGTTACCTGTAATCTACTTGCATTCCCTGCCCCCCTCCCATCCGCTCGGCCTCTCTCACGCTCGCTCTATTTGACCTTTCTCAGCACCGGGAGCTCCACAGTTTTGCTTCTTGCTGTCAACCAGAGCTGGTGGGCTTGGAATTAACTTGGCCACAGCTGACACCGTCATCATCTTCGACTCAGACTGGAACCCACACAACGATATACAGGTATTGAATGGGGGTGGTGATAATATCCAGGGAATGAATGGGGGAGGGGACGGGATGGTGATAATATCCAGGGAATGAATGGGGGAGGGGACGGGATGGTGATAATATCCAGGGAATGAATGGGGAAGAGGACGGGATGGTGATAATATCCAGGGAATGAATGGGGGAGGGGACGGGATGGTGGTAATATCCAGGGAATGAATGGGGAAGAGGACGGGATGGTGATGATATCCAGGGAATGAATGGGGAAGAGGACGGGATGGTGATGATATCCAGGGAATGAATGGGGGACGGGATGGTGATAATATCCAGGGAATGAATGGGGGAGGGGACGGGATGGTGATAATATCCAGGGAATGAATGGGGAAGCGGACGGGATGGTGATAATATCCAGGGAATGAATGGGGGACGGGATGGTGATAATATGCAGGGAATGAATGGGGGACGGGATGGTGATAATATCCAGGGAATGAATGGGGGAGGGGACGGGATGGTGGTAATATCCAGGGAATGAATGGGGTAGCGGACGGGATGGTGATGATATCCAGGGAATGAATGGGGAAGCGGACGGGATGGTGATAATATCCAGGGAATGAATGGGGGAGGGACGGGATGGTGATAATATCCAGGGAATGAATGGGGGAGGGGACGGGATGGTGATAATATCCAGGGAATGAATGGGGGACGGGATGGTGATAATATCCAGGGAATGAATGGGGGAGGGGACGGGATGGTGGTAATATCCAGGGAATGAATGGGGAAGAGGACGGGATGGTGATGATATCCAGGGAATGAATGGGGAAGAGGACGGGATGGTGATAATATCCAGGGAATGAATGGGGGAGGGGACGGGATGGTGATAATATCCAGGGAATGAATGGGGAAGAGGACGGGATGGTGATGATATCCAGGGAATGAATGGGGAAGAGGACGGGATGGTGATGATATCCAGGGAATGAATGGGGAAGAGGACGGGATGGTGATGATATCCAGGGAATGAATGGGGAAGAGGACGGGATGGTGATGATATCCAGGGAATGAATGGGGAAGCGGACGGGATGGTGATGATATCCAGGGAATGAATGGGGAAGAGGACGGGATGGTGATGATATCCAGGGAATGAATGGGGGAGGGGACGGGATGGTGATAATATCCAGGGAATGAATGGGGGAGGGACGGGATGGTGATGATATCCAGGGAATGAATGGGGGAGGGGACGGGATGGTGATAATATCCAGGGAATGAATGGGGGAGGGGACAGGATGGTGATAATATCCAGGTAATGAATGGGGAAGGGAGGGGGTGGTGATAATATCCAGGGAATGAATGGGGGAGGGGACGGGATGGTGATAATATCCAGGGAATGAATGGGGGAGGGACGGGATGGTGATGATATCCAGGGAATGAATGGGGGAGGGGACGGGATGGTGATAATATCCAGGGAATGAATGGGGGAGGGACGGGATGGTGATGATATCCAGGGAATGAATGGGGGAGGGGACGGGATGGTGATAATATCCAGGGAATGAATGGGGGAGGGGACGGGATGGTGATAATATCCAGGTAATGAATGGGGAAGGGAGGGGGTGGTGATAATATCCAGGGAATGAATGGAGGAGGGAATGGGATAGTGATATTATCCTAAACCGCCCACGAGGACACTCCTGAATTGCAGGAACCCTGCTGCGGCCCCTGCCTGAGATCAGGAAGCCCATGTTTGCCTCGGAGGGTGTGCAGCACAGATTCACCAGAATGATACCGGGTACCGAAAGGGTTAAATTGTGAGGACAGGTTGCAAAGACTTGTTTGGTGTTCCCTTGAGTATGGAAGGTCGAGGGGTGACCTGATCGAGGTGTTAACGACAATAAAGGGATTCGATAGAGTAGATACGGAGAAATTATTTCCTGTGGTGACAGAGTCCAGAACAAGGGGGCATAATCTTATAATTAGAGCTGGTGTGAAATCAGGAAACACTTTTTCACACCAGGGCTAGTGGAAATCTGGAACACTTCCCCCAAAAGGCTGTGGATGCTGTGGAACAATTGGAGCTTTCAAGACTGAGATCGATAGATTTTTGTTGGGTAAGGGTATCAAGGGATATGGAGCAAAGGTGGGTAAAGGGGATTGAGATACAGATTAGCCATGATCTGATTGAATGGCAGAACATGCTTTCGAGGGGTCGAATGGCCTCCCCCCGTTCCTAGAATGTCTGGTTGATGTCTAACGCTGCCACAGCCGTCCCTCGTTGCCCCACCGGGGTTCACTTTGTGTGCCCTTCGCGCTTCAGGCCTTCAGCAGAGCTCACCGCATCGGTCAGGCGAACAAAGTGATGATCTACCGTTTCGTCACCCGGGGTTCGGTGGAGGAGAGAATCACGCAAGTGGCCAAGAGGAAGATGATGCTCACCCACCTGGTGGTGCGGCCCGGCCTGGGCTCCAAGACCGGCAGCATGAGCAAGCAGGAGCTCGACGATATCCTCAAGTTCGGCACGGAGGAGCTCTTTAAAGGGGACATCGAAGGTAAGTAGATCGAAGGGGAATTTTACTTCCCCTAGCTGGCGAGGCTGGGGGTCAATTGAAAATTTCAAAGACTGAGATCGGTAGATTTTTGTTGGGAAAAGGTTATTAAGAATTACGCAACCAAGGCAGGTCGATGGAGTTAAGATACAGGTCAGCCCATGGTCTAATTGAATGGTGGAAACAGGTTCGAGGGGCTGCATGGCCCCCTCCTGTCCCTATGCTCTTAAAAGAGGAAAGCTAAAAATATATGGAGGTGAATCAAACCTTGGGTCCAGGGGTAGAGCTGGTCAGTGGGAAAGGGAGGAACTAGAGCAGGAAAACAGTAAGAACCAGCAGGTGAGGGGGAGCGGGGGGAGCGTTCTGAGATCACTCAGGCTGATGGGTTTTCTTTTTGCTATTGTGCTTATGAGTCATTTTGTTTTGCGAAATCTGGAACTCGCTTCTTTCCCCCTCGGCCAGCTGAGTCTCCGAGAAAGAAAGAAAGACTTGCATTTACACAGTGCCTTTCACGACCCCAAGATGTCCCAAAGCGCTTTACAGCCAATTAAGTACTTTTTAAGTGTAGTCACTGTTGTAATGTAGAAAACGCGGCAGCCAATTTATGCACAGCAAGATCCCACAAACAGCAATATGATAATGACCAGATAATCTGCCTTAGATAACCAGATAATCTGGTTGAGGGATAAATATTGGCCAGGACACCGGGGCGAACTCCCCTGCTCTTCTTCCAATAGTGGCCGTGGGATCTTTGATGTCCACCTGAGAGGGTCCTCAGTTTAACGTCTCATCCGAAAGACGGCACCTCCGACAGTGCAGCGCTCCCTCGGTACTGGCACTGGGAGTGTTGGCCTGGAATATGTGCTCAAGTCCCTGGAGTGGGACATGACCCATGACCTTCTGACTCGGAGGCGAGAGAGCGACCCACTGAGCTAAGGCTCGGCCCCCAGCATGACTAGGAATCAGACGTGGGACCTTCTGGTGTGTATGGATCAGGTCTGTACTTGGTAGACTTGTGTAGGAAGAGGATTCTTCTTTCAGAATCCATTTCCACAATCTCTCTCTCCTCCTCTCCCCCACCAATTGTCACGGTCATTCCTGAAAGCGCGAAGCTTCACCTTTCCCTTCCGATGTGTTTCCAGGCGATAACCGGGAGGAAGACAGCAGTGTTATCCACTATGACGGGGCCGCCATCGATCGACTGCTGGACAGGAACCGAGACGCCACAGACGACACAGACATACAGAGCATGAATGAGTACCTCAGCTCCTTCAAAGTGGCTCAGTATGTCGTCAGGGAGGAGGACAAGGTAAGCAGAATAAGGGGACAGATTCAGAAAACACAGAAGTAATGTATAGTCCAAAGTTTATATCAGAGTGCTGTACCTCTGTATCTCAGCCTACCCATCAAAGGTACCGCTTCACAGAGAGGTAACACTCCTCTGTTTATCGAGGAATAAAGTCATGCTGCTAGTACATGTTTGTCACACAACAGGTGTCTTTTCCGACCCACTGCACGATATAAAGCTAAAATGAATGTTGTAGCACAATAAGTACATAGGCCCAGAATTTGCTGAAAAAATAGCAGCCTCTGAATGGCGCACGCTGTTAATGTGCAAATTGGCCAACAACTTGTGGCGAGGAAGAGCTATCCCATGAATTGTGAATTGCCACAAGTTGCTGGCCGATTTGCCCTGCTCTCCGCTGTTAGCTTTGCGAAAACAGTACCTCGCCCTTAACCTCCCCGTGACTTTCATGAAGTTGCTGCATTTGCACATAAATTGCCCATTAAACTCACCACAGAATGTTGAGTCTAGTAATTAACAGCGTAAATACTTTTAATGACATGATAATTGCCAATCAACCCCCCTTGCCCAGAAAGTGAACGATTAAAAATGTGGAGTCTCATTCCTTTAGGTTGTGAATTGTTGGAGATTTTAAAAATGTCAAATTTCAAATTTGAAAATTTTTCCTTACTTTTCCTTCCTGTCTCTCTCTCTCTCTTAGTCCAATCTTTCTTTCCCTCTCATTATTTCTCTTTCTGTACCTGATTTGACATTGAATTCACCCTCCTTCTCAATCCTTCTTCTGTTTATTTCTCAATCCTTAAACAGTTACACTGTTTGTTCCATTGTTCACTGAGGACCCAGGTACCCTGTTGCCGTTATCAGCTTGCACTTCCAGCAACTTTGTGGGCAAAAAATGTTATAAACCTAAACGTGCACAAACAGGTCTAACTAACCAGGCACGCTGCGAGATGCCCCACTCCAGCAAAATCTGGGCCATAGTTTTTCTAAAGAAAAAGCTTGCTAAGCTCTTGCCCATGGCAAGTCAAAAGTTGTGTTCTAACTTTTCTCAGCCCGTGCTTTTCCTTCATTCCGCACTGCTTGAAGCTGGAAAGCCCGTTCCATACCCTGGAGCTCACAGAGCTCGCTGTTGGCTGTCTCGCTGGTATCTCCTGAGCTCTGCCCAAGTGTGCCCAGTGCCCCCTGGTTCTGGGGCCGCTAAGCATGTGCAGGCCGTCACTGCCACTTCCGCACCTGCATGACTCGGCTTCCAACAACAACTTGCATTTATATAGCGCTTTTAACGTAGTAAAACATCCCAAGGCGCTTCACAGGAGCGATTATCAGACAAAATTAGACCAGGTGACCAAAAGCTTGGTCGAAGAGTAAGGTTTTAAGGAGCATCTTAAAGGAGGAGAGAGAGGTTTAGGGAGGGAATTCGAGAGCATAGAGCCTAGTCAGCTGAAGGCACAGCTGCCAACGGAGGGGGCGAAGGAAATTGGGAGATGCACAAGAGGCCAGAGTTGGAGGAACGCAGAGATCTCTGGAGGGTTGCAGGAGAATCCAAGCCCCCATTGAGAGGTCTACTGATGGCTCAGTGGGTAAATGGACTGCCTGATGTCATACCGAGCCATAAAGACCACCAAGCTCCCAGGTTCGGTCTTAAGCGGCCTGGTCTTAGTCGGGTCACCACTGTTGGCCTCAGTGCCCACGGACTGGGGAGAGGAAAAAGAATCAGCCAGGGTCCCCCGTTCCTGTTCCCTATACGGCAAACCGTGCTGGGAAATTGATGTGTGTAGGCATTGGGTGAGGACAGTGTGGCGCTCAGCGGTGATGTGGCCCACCGCTGAGACACACTGGCTCACTTGGGTGGGGTACCAGAGGGCTGCCTGCCCCTGTGGAACTGCATCCAACACGAATCACAGAACTTTACAGCACAGAAGGAGGCCGTTCGACCCATCGCGCCTGTGCCGTCTCCTTGAAAGAGCTGCCCATTTACCCGCTGCGCCCTCAGGAGAAAAGTGGAGTGAAAACTAAACTCGAGAGTATAAAGAATTCGATGCTGGGGAACGCAATCACAGAGGGAGGGGTGTTGAGTTTACATAGGATATCGTCATATATCCCTGTTGTCCTTATACCAAGGTATTATAGGCTGTTGTCATACATCCTTTACCTCTAACACAGATTCGAGGACTAGGAAACATTGAAAACGTCTGGTTAATACTCTTCATTAAATCAAGTTAGTGAGATAATAAAGCACAACCCTTTACATGCGGTGTACATGAGATAGGTACCAATTATAGCTCATATACAAAGGACTCAGGAGATTGCAAGCATGTCGTCTTTGACTGCTTACACTACCCTCAGCAAAACTAGCTCAAAAGTTCCCAAGCAGCTCCTGTGTATTGTATCTTTTATAGGGTCTAATGTGGGTATAACACATCCTTACATTCTGTGCGTATGCTGTTGATACGTGAGCTCGTTTAGCGGTAAGGTTAGCTGCTATCATTTGTTTGCACATGCTCGTTAATGTCTTGGGTTGTTTATTACACTTCGGACATTCCCACACACGAGTGCTCTGTAGCCTTCAACTGCTTATCTCTTCCCAGTACATTCATAACACAACCCTATTCACACCAGGCTACTCACTTACATTTTCTTGACTATCTGGCTAGATTTCTTATCTCTTCTCATGAGCGGTTAATGAGGTAATGCCCTCCGTACTGCTGTAACCACTGCAGAATCACTGCGTGTAGATATTTTATATCAAGAAAATAGCCATGATCTTATTGAATGGCGGAGCAGGCTCGAGGGGCCGATTGGCCTACTCCTGCTCCTATTTCTTATGTTCTTATGTAAAAGCTTACTATGGCTATTCTACCCGATAAACCTACACTTGCAAGAGCCATTGAGACCGTCTGTATACACCTTGTTCCCACGGAGGCACTTGTGATTGACCGGCTCTGACTCTTGCGGTTTGTGTTGCCAACGGAGCCAGTTTTGTGCGCCTGCAACACCCCACTGTGCTCGCTGACCTACAATGGCTCCCAGTCCGGCAACGCCTTGATTTTAAAATTCTCGTTGTATTATTCAGAACTATCCCCTCCCCTATCTCTGTAACCTCCTCCAGCCCGACAACCCTCCCGAGATCTCTGCGCTCCTCCAATTCTTGCCTCTTGCGCATCCCCGATTTTCATCGCTCCACCATCAGCGGCCGTGCCTTCAGCTGCCGAGGCCCTAAGCTCTTGAATTCCCTCCCTAAGCCTCTCCGCCTCTCTCTCTCCTCCTTTAAGATACTCTTTAAAACCTACCTCTTTGACCAAGCTTTTGGTCACCTGTCCTAATATCTCCTTATGTGTCATATTTTGTTTGATCGCTCCTGTGAAGCGTCTTGGGACGTTTTACTACGTTAAAAGGCACTGTATAACAGCAAGTTGTGGTTGTTGTTTTGCAGGAAGAGGAGGTCGAGAGGGAGATCATCAAGCAAGAGGAGAACGTGGATCCTGATTACTGGGAGAAGCTGCTGCGGCACCACTATGAGCAGCAGCAGGAGGACCTGGCGCGGAACCTGGGCAAAGGCAAGAGGGTCCGCAAGCAGGTCAACTACAACGACGCCGCCCAGGAGGACCAAGGTAACCGGCGGCACCGTCTGTTTTCCACCCTATGCTAAGCAGCCCCCTTGAACAGTCGGAAATGCTGAGCTGGACGGGTTGGTAGCTGGGAGACCAGAGCTGAGATCCCAGTTTAAATGGCCATTGAACACTCGTCTCCTCCCCATCCCCCCCCCTTCACAACACTGGAGGAAGAAGCCATTCAGCCCATCGTGCCCGTGCCCCCTCTCTGAAAGAGCTGCCCCCTTAGTCCCATTCCCCTACCCTTTCCTCCCCCCCCCCCCCCCCCCCCCCCCCCACCGTACCCCTTTAAATTTTCTTTTCCAAACATTTATCCACTTCCCTTTTAAAAGCTATTCTAGATTCTGCTTCCCCTACTGTTTCTGATCAGACATTCCATGCCCTAACAACCCCCTCTGTAAAAATAAATAAATACATTCTAATCTCTTCCTTTGTTCTTTTGGTGATCTTAAATTGATGCCCTCTCGTTACCCACTCACTGACCAGTGGAAATAGCTTGTCCCAATTCATTTTAATCAAAACATCTCATAATTCACAACGCTTCTATCAGATCTCCTCTTAACCTTCTCTGTTCTAACGAAAAGAGCCCTAGTTTCTTGAGTCTCTCCTCACAACTAAAGCCTCTCATTCCTGGGATCATAGAATGATAAAGCACAGAAGGAGGCCTTTCGGCCCCTTGTGCCTGTGCTGGCTCTTTTGAAAGAGTTATCCAATTAGTTCCTCTCCCGTGCTTTTTCCCCACATCCCTGCAAATTTTTCCTTTTCAAGTATTTATTCAATTTCCCTTTTTAAAAGTTACTATTGAATCTGTTTCCACCGTCCATTCCAGATCATAACAACTCGCTGCGTTAAAATAATTTCTCCTCAGCTCCCCCTCCGTTAATTATCTTAAACCTGGTTACCGACCCTCCTGCCAGTGGAAACAGATTCTCTTTATTTACTACATCAAAACCCTCATAATTTTGAATACCTCTATTAAATCTCCCCTTAACTTTCTCTGCTCTAAGGAGAACAACCCTTCTTTAGTCTCTCCACATAACTGAAGTTCCTCATCCCTGTTACCATCCTAGCAAATCTCCTCTGCACCCTCTCCAAGGCCTTGATATCCTTCATAAAGTAAGACACCCAAAACTGGGGACGCTATTCTTCCTCCAGCCTAACCAACTGACCCTCTCAGCGGAGCGAACGGGACCATCTTTATTGCGTTTCGGGAAAATTGGTTAGGAATGCCTGTTGTTTTCCACATTGCCCGTGCGAGCACCACGGGTTCCTGCTGGGCCAGCCTGCGACTGCTACCTAAGCACACCCACAACCATCAGATCTGCTGAGCTGACTGCGGGATTCCACGGTAGGTGCGAAGCTGCCAACGCACCCCTTTTGGTTATAAGTTTTGAGTCGTAACTCCGCCTTTTCGCTCAGGTCTAAGAGGTGTAAATCTGATGGGCTTTGCCTACTTATTGACTGAAATTCTAATTAAGAAAGAAAGATCTTGCATTTATATAGCACCTTTCACGACCTCAGGGTGTCCCAAAGCACTTCAGTCATTCAGGTACTTTTGAAGTGTAGTCACTGTTGTAATGTAGGGAAACACGGCAGCCGATTTGCGCACAGCAAGATCCCACAAACAGCAATGTGATAATGACCAGATCATCTGTTTTTAATGATGTTGGGCCTCCAAGTGCAGCAGTGCGTCGTTCGGTCGGGGGGGAAGGTCCAGCTGCTGTTGTCCGAGTCCCGTCGGAGCAAGAGGACCGCAGGATGGACTGGGCACAGGGTTAGCCTGAGCTTTCCCTGCGGTGGGTGAAACGGCACCAGCGATGCACAACTTTGTCAACGAGAAGAATCGGACAAAGGCATCGAGGAGGAAGAGCTGCAAGTGAATGCATCTTATAGTTATCTCCCAACTCCAGTGCAGTACTGAGGGAGCGCTGCACTGTCGGAGGTGCCGACTTTCGGATGAGACATTAAACCGAGGCCCCATTTGCCCTCAGGTGGATGTAAAAGATCCCACAGCCACTTTTGGAAGAAGAGGAGGGGAGTTCCCCCATGTCCTGGGCCAGTGTTTGTCCCTCAACTGACATCACTAAAAAAAAACAAATTATCTGGCCATTTATCTCATTGCTGTTTGTGGGATCTTGCTGTGCATAAATTGGCTGCCGTGTTTCCCTACATTATAACAGGGACTACACTTCAAAAGTACTTCATTGGCTGTAAAGCGCTTTAGGACGTCCTGAGGTCGTGAAAGGCGCCATATAAATGCAAGTTCTTTCTTTCTTCCAACCTATCAGGACCAGTGTGAGGTGCACACAGCAAGTGGGTGATGAACCTTGTTCACCATTGAAGGCTCCGCCCTTGCTGCAGACAAACGTTCCAGCAAAGGTGATGCTGGAGCAGTTGTGCAGAGTGGATGGATACGTAGAATCATACAATGATACAGCCCAGGAGGAGGCCGTTCGGCCCGTCATGCCTGTGCCTCTTTGAAAAGTGCTATCAAATTAGTCCCACTCCCCCTGCCCTTTCCCCGTAGCCCTTCAAAAATTTTTCCCCTTCAAGTATACATCCAATTTCCCTTCTGAAAGTTACTATTGAACCTGCTTCCACCACCCTTTCAGGCAGCGCGTTCCAGATCATAACAACTCGCTGCGTTTAAAAAAAAGTCTCCTCGTCTCCCCATACGGGTCACTAATGCTCCCAGTTAGGTCCATTGCCGTTTGCAGCCCACCTCTCCCTCCCTGGTGCCCCAGTTCACAGCCTGCCAGCTCTGCAGAGGGAGAGAGAACCTAACAGTATTTGTAGAAAAAGAAAGTTTAAATTACAAGCACTTGTGGCTATTTTATGGTTGTTCTGAGAGCGGCTCTCAAGTGAATCACTTCTCAGGGTAGCCGCCCTTGATATGTGTTACTGATGCTGCTCTGGTGCGGGTTGTGGGATATGACTTTGCGGCGACAGGGTGTGCTGGCAAGTTAGACGCGTAAAACTGCTGGTGCCGGCACAGGCGCGAAGGGACGAATGGCCTCCTTCTGTGCTGTAACGTTCTATGGTAGAAGGGGAGACGAGCACCCAAACTCGAATGCCGGTCTTGACTGGGATTTTGGCACGCCTTTACCCATAGAGCTGGGCGGAGGGGATGGGGAGGAGAAGGAAGCTGTACAAGCTGAAAAGATGGGCCCATGTTCTCTGGAGTTTAGAAGAATAAGAGGTGATCTCATTGAAATGTATAAAATTCCTAGAGGGCTTGACCGGGTAGATGCTGAGAGGCTGTTTCCCCTGGCTGGAGAGTCTAGAACTAGGGAGCATAGTCTCAAGATAAGGGGTCGACCATTTCGGACCGAGATGAGGAAAAATGTCTTCACTCAGGATTGTGAATATTTGGAATTCTCTACCCCAGAGGACTGTGGATGTTCAGTCGTTGAGTATATTCAAGACTGAGATCGATAGATTTTTGGACACTAAGGGAATCAAGGGATATGGGGATCGGGCAGGAATGTGGAGTTAAGGGAGAAGATCAGCCATGATCTTATTGAATGGCGGAGCAGGCTCGAGGGGCCGAATGGCCTACTCCTGCTCCTAGTTCTTATGGAGAAGGCAAAGGGCAGATTTTGCGAGACTCTGTTCCCAGCGAGGAACGACAGGGCTCAATTCATGGGGCTCCCATGAATTTTAACGATTGCCCTGCTCAGTTTTTCGATCTGTGCACCCATTGGGTGGGGTCTCCGCAGCGGGAGCCGAGTTTCACACCACTTCCTGCCCAACCCTTATGCGATCCCTTTCGATTTTGAACTCCAGCGTGGCACCAGCTTCGGATGAATTTCATTGATTCTCGCCAGAGTTTTAAACCGGAAATAGAATCGACAACCAGAACACGTTCCCAGGCTCGCAAATCTAAATCCTTGGCAGCTTACTTCCCAGCTCAAAGTAGACTTTAGACTTTATGGGGTCGGCATCCTGATGTGAGGGAACCAAAAAAAAAAATCCAACAGCAGGGCAGGGAACCTTGTGCATTTAAAACAGAAAGTAACAAGTTGAAAAAGGATGTCAAGGCCTTAGAGAGAGGGTGGAGGAGAATGGTACCAGGGATGAGGGGCTTCAGTTCTGTGGAGAGACTGGAGAAGCTGGTGGTGTTCTCCTTAGAACACAGAAGGTTAGGGGGAGATTTGATAGAGGTGTTCAAAATCATGACTGGTTTTGATAACAGCAAATAAGGAGAAACTGTTTGTTTCCAGTGGCAGGAGGGTCGGTAACCAGAGGACACAGATTTAAGGCAATTGGCAAAAGAACCAGAGGGGAGATGAGGAGACATTTCTTTTACTCAGCGAGTTGTTACGATCTGGAACTCACTGCCTGAAAGGGCGGTGGAAGCAGATTCAATAGTAACTTTTAAAAGGGCATTGGATAAATACTTGAAGGGGAAAAAATTACATGGCTTTGGGGAAAGAGCAGGGGGAGTGGGACTAATTGGATAGCTCTTTCAAAGAGCCAGCACAGGCATGATGGGCCGAATATCCTCCTTCTGTGCTGTATCATTCTACGATTCTATGATTCTGTGACAAGTAATAAACGAGGTTTTCTTTTTTTTTTATCCTTTTTTATGCTGCAGACTGGCAGGATGATGTTTCAGACAACCAATCAGAATACTCAGTTGGCTCGGAGGAAGAGGACGAAGACTTTGATGAAAGGCCTGAAGGTCTCTCTTTAAATTTTGATTCCCTCGATTCTGGATCAGCAGTTTGCACTTGTTTTTTTTTGTTTACAAAAGATTGAGCTTATAGAAGTGATAGGCAGTGACCCTACATGCTGCACTGGGTCTGTATATAGAGAGTGCGTACTCCACATGCTGCAGTGGGTCTGTATATAGAGAGTGCGTATCCTACATGCTGCAGTGGGTCTGTATATAGAGAGTGCGTACTCCACGTGCTGCAGTGGGTCTGTATATAGAGAGTGCGTACTCCACGTGCTGCAGTGGGTCTGTATATAGAGAGTGCGTACTTCACGTGCTGCAGTGGGTCTGTATATAGAGAGTGCGTACTCCACATGCTGCAGTGGGTCTGTATATAGAGAGTGCGTATCCTACATGCTGCAGTGGGTCTGTATATAGAGAGTGCGTACTCCACGTGCTGCAGTGGGTCTGTATATAGAGAGTGCGTATCCGACATGCTGCAGTGGGTCTGTATATAGAGAGTGCGTACTCCACGTGCTGCAGTGGGTCTGTATATAGAGAGTGCGTACTCCACGTGCTGCAGTGGGTCTGTATATAGAGAGTTCGTACTCCACGTGCTGCAGTGCGTCTGTATATAGAGAGTGCGTATCCTGCATGCTGCAGTGGGTCTGTATATAGAGAGTGCGTATCCTACATGCTGCAGTGGATCTGTATGTGGAGAGTTTGTACCCTACGTGCTGCAGTGGGTCTGTATATAGAGAGTGCATACTCCACATGCTGCAGTGGGTCTGTATATGGAGAGTTCGTACCCTACATGCTCCAGTGAGTCTGTATATAGAGAGTGCGTACCGTACATGCTGCAGCGTAACTGTATATAGGGAATACTTACCCTACATGCTCAGTGGGACTGTATATAGATTGTACAACTAAATGCTGCATTGGGACTGTATGTAGATTGTACATACCCTACATGCTGCAGTGGGACTGTATATTGTTTGTTCTTACCCTACGCACTGCAGTGGAACAGTGTATTGATTGTACTTGCCCTAAATGCTGCAGTGGGACTGTATATGGATTGTACTTACCCTGCATGCTGCATTGGAACTGTATATAAATTGTACTTGCCCTGCATGCTCCGTGGGACTTTATACAGTTTGCACTTGCCCTACATGCTGCAGTGGAACAGTGTTTTGATTGTACTTACCTTGTATACTGCAGTGGAACAGTGTATTTATTGTACTTGCTCTGCATGCTGCATTGGGACTGTAGATAGATTGTACTTATACTGCCTGCTGCAGTGGGACTGTATAAAGATTGTACTTACCCTGCATGCCTCAGCTATTTACAATCCAGATCAATGACTTAGATGAAGGGACCGAGTATAATGTATCCAAGTTTGCTGACGATACAAAGCTAGGTGGGAAAGTAAGCTGTGAGAAGGACATAAAGAGTCTGCAAAGGGATATAGACAGGTTAAGTGAGTGGGCAAGAAGGTGGCAGATGGAGTATAATGTGGGGAAATGTGAGGTTATTCACTTTGGTAGGAAAAATAGAAAAACAGAATATTTTTTAAATGGTGAGAAACTATTAAATGTTCGTGTTCAGAGGGATTTGGGTGTCCTTGTACACAAAACACAAAGTTAATATGCAGGTACAGCAAGCAATTAAGAAGGCAAATGGTATGTTGGTCTTTATTGCAAGGGGGTGGAGTACAAGGGTAAGGAAGTCTTACTACAGTTGTACAGGGCTTTGGTGAGACCTCACCTGGAGTACTGTGTACAGTTTTGGTCTCCTTATCTAAGGAAGGATATACTTGCCTTAGAGGCGGTGCAACGAAGGTTCACTAGATTGATTCCTGAGATGAGAGGGTTGTCCTATGAAGAGAGATTGAGTAGAATGGACCTATACTCTCTGGAGATTAGAAGAATGAGAGGTGATCTCATTGAAACATATAAGATTCTGAGGGGGCTTGATAGGGTAGACGCTGAGAGGCTGTTTCCCCTGGATAGAGAGTCTAGAACTAGGGGTCATAGTCTCAGGATAAGGGGTCGGCCATTTAAGACTGAGATGAGGAGGAATTTCTTCATTCAGAGGGTTGTAAATCTTTGGAATTCTCTGCCCCAGAGGGCTGTGGATGCTCAGTCGTTGCGTATATTCAAGGCTGAGATCGATAAATTTTTGGACACTAAGTGAATTAAGGGATATGGGGATCGGGCAGGAACGTAGAGTTGTCGAAGATCAGCCATGATCTTATTGAATGGCAGAGCAGGCTCGAGGGGCTGTGTGACCTACTCCTGCTCCTATTTCTTATGTTCTTATTGTACTTACCCTGCATGCTCAGTAGGATTGTATAAAGATTGTATTTAACCTACATTCTCGGTGGGACTGTATATAGATCGTACTTACCCTGCATGCTGTTATGGGACTGTGTACAGATTGTACTTGCCCTACATGCTGCAATGGGACTGTATCTAGATTGTACTCATCATGCATGCTGCAAAGAGACTGTATATAGCTTGTATTTACCCTGCATGCTAATAGAGCCATATATGCTGGCAGAGTAAAGCCTTTACTGTAAATTTTTCCTTTGTCTCTGAAGGTCGCCGGCAATCTAGGCGTCCGCTCCGGGGAGAGAAGGACAAACCGCTTCCACCATTGCTCGCTCGAGTTGGTGGCAACATTGAGGTAACCGTGACTAGCAGAGAAAGATATAGGGCTATGGGAGAGCGCGGGGCAGTTAGATTAGTTTTGGATTGCCCCCCTAGCAAAGAGTCAGCACAGACATGATGGGCGGGATGGCCACCTCCTGGGCTGTAAATTCCTATGGTACCGTGTACTGAACAGATTGGGGAGGGAGGGAGGGAGGGAGGGAGGGGAGTGTGATGGGGATCAGGCGGGAAAGTGGAGTTGAGGTCAAAGATCAGCCATGATCTTATTGAATGGCGGAGCAGGCTCGAGGGGCCGTACGGCCTACTATTTCTTATGTTCTTATGCTTGATCAGGGTAATGGGGAAACCAGATACCTGATTACTTTTGATTACAACTTCAACCATTCCTGGTGTTACCAGATTTTCCCTGTATCTGCATTATACATAACTATTTCATTATTGAGTGAATTAAGGTCAATTAAAACAGTTGCCTAACCTGCATTCCCGGCTGTCACACTTTAGGTGTCGCACTGTCGTGCATGCAAATTTTTTTCATAAAGTATAATCAGAGAAAGCCAGTCATTTGGAATGTAGAAAAACCCCATTCAGTAGTTGTTATTTCCTTACTGACGCAGGAGCCAGAATGTCTGTAACCTCTGACTGATTGGTGGGTAGGAGTGAGCAAGTGTGAGAGAATGGTGGGAGGGCCAGGGGGGAGGGAGGGAGAATGGTGGGAGGGCCGGGGGGGAGGGAAGGAAGGGAGAGAGGACGAGCGAGTGGTGCTGAGGTCCTGATTCGAGTTGGTTGCCAAGTGATGATAGCCTTACTCATGTGAGTTAGTCACTGACTGATGTTGACCGTCTTGTTTTCCTAGAGGGGGTCTTGAGACCTGGCCCCTTCCCTCATGCAGGACAAATACTAAAACTGTGAGTGACTTCCCCAGGCAGACGAAGAAGAGTCTGTCCTGTAATACACCACAGTACAGTCACTGCAGTCTCGGGCTGCGGTGTGTGGACGGGGCGGGAGGTGGTGGGGGGAATGTGAAATTTTGCTGAGGTCAGTGACTATTTAATGACCACTTTTGGCTTTACTGATGGCAGAAATCCCGGTTTAAGTTGAATTAAGGTAATGTGGGCGGGAGATGGGGAGCTCAGCGATGGCCTAGCGAGTGACGACAACGCCTGGTGTGGTGCTGACCGGTACAAACCATGAACAATCCCCCCGGTCTGTGCAGAGTTACCAAATCTCATGAAGGGGCACCGCAGTAGGCTTCAGGGCTCCCGGGCCCAGGTTGGGCAGAATCGGCCAGAGGTTGTAAAATGCGTGCATGCGTGTGGAGTTCAGGCTGGGCTGTGCTGCCTCCCACAGTCGAATAAACCAGCACACCAACAAAGCGAGCCAGTGTGCAGCTCCCGGCCTGAAATGACTGACCTCTGTAATCCCCTCCCCGACAGGTTTTAGGATTTAACACTCGCCAGAGAAAGGCCTTCCTCAATGCGGTGATGAGGTGGGGGATGCCTCCGCAGGACGCTTTCAACTCCCAGTGGCTGGTCCGGGATCTGCGTGGAAAGAGCGAGAAGGAGTTCAAGTACGGCCACCCTCTTGCTTTATATTGAAAACTTTGCTGTTGTTTTTTTTTAACCTGTTTATTCAGTACGTGTTTGGTCGCAGGGCCTACGTGTCCCTCTTCATGAGGCACTTGTGTGAGCCTGGGGCTGATGGGGCTGAGACGTTCGCAGACGGGGTACCTCGAGAGGGTCTCTCCAGGCAACAGGTCCTGACCAGGATCGGAGTCATGTCACTGGTGAAAAAGAAGGTGAGCGGCAAACCGTTGGGAAAATGCACGTGACAGATTCCCGACGGCGGGGAGGTGCGAGCGGCCCCCCGACGGCGGGGAGGTACGCGCAGCCCCCCGACGGCGGGGAGGAAAGTTCTTTTTATAAAGACAGGAACAGCACATTGACATAAATTTTTCAATATGGATGTGTCTTGATGCAGTGATTAGAGGAATCCTGCCTCCTTAAATGGTAAAGTCTGTTGATATTTTGATGTTCTGATTTTTCTTGCACTGGAAGAGGTACTGCTGGCAATGCAAGCAGCATCTGAAAGGGAAAACAGGGTTAATATTTATGTGATGCCCTTTGCAACACTGCTGATTTATGATCAGGCAGGTGCATCCTGTGCCTGTGGGCTGGACCGATATGTAGGGTAGCCTCGCGGTTACACTACCGGATCCGCAGCACAGACTTCGAGTTTAGATGCCACCGTTGGCGGGTTGTGAAAGTGAATTCAATAAATGTAGTGATTTGTGGGCTGTCACCGTGAAAAAAAAAAGGGACCACGAAAGCTGCCGGATTGTCATTAATAAAACCCAACTGGCTCACAGAGGAGAGACCTGCCACCTGGTCTGGCTTACATGCGATTTCAATCCCTATGCGGTCGATTCTTAATGGGCTCAGGGCAACTAAAGACGGCATTAAATACCGCCTTGTCACATCACCCTCGTCCCAAGAACAAATACGAAAAGGTCAGGCGTGTGCCCGTACTCACCTGACTATCCTGCATTCCGACTGATCCAACAGGCTCAGAGCCAGGAATATCTGCTGCGTTTTGTTCTGCCCTCATCACCCCATGGTTTTCTGTCCTGGCCACATCTTGACTGCCCTCAGTGACACTGTGAAATGATCGTTGTCCAGTCAGGGAGGAGACATTGGGTCGCTGAACTCGTGTCATTTTGCTTTCGTGTCAGGTGCAAGAATTTGAACACATCAATGGGAAGTGGAGCATGCCAGAGCTCATGCCAGAGCACACTGCCGATTCCAAGAAGTCGTCCAGAGCCTCGTCCCCTGCAGTGAAGACAGCAACCACCACACCAGAACCCAGCTGTAGCAACACTCCCTGCACTTCCAAACCAGGTACAGAGAAACAGCATGTGTACACACCAATACTACCCCAACAAAACAGGTACAGAGAGACAGCATGTGTACACACCAATACTACCCCAACAAAACAGGTGCAGAGAGACAGCATGTGTACACACCAATACTACCCCAACAAAACAGGTACAGAGAGACAGCATGTGTACATGCCAATACTACCCCAACAAAACAGGTGCAGAGAGACAGCATGTGTACACACCAATACTACCCCAACAAAACAGGTACAGAGAGACAGCATGTGTACATGCCAATACTACCCCAACAAAACAGGTGCAGAGAGACAGCATGTGTACACACCAATACTACTCCAATAAACCAAGTAGAGAGACAGCATGTGTACACACCAATACTACTCCAATAAACCAAGTAGAGAGACAGCATGTGTACACACCAATACTACAACAAACCAGGTAGAGAGACAGCATGTGTACACACCAATACTACAACAAACCAGGTCGAGAGACAGCATGTGTACACACCAATACTACCCCAACAAAACAGGTAGAGAGACAGCATGTGTACACACCAATACTACCCCAACAAACCAGGTACAGAGAGACAGCATGTGTACATGGCAATACTACTCCAACAAAACAGGTACAGAGAGACAGCATGTGTACATGGCAATACTACTCCAATAAACCAAGTAGAGAGACAGCATGTGTACACACCAATACTACAACAAACCAGGTCGAGAGACAGCATGTGTACACACCAATACTACCCCAACAAAACAGGTGCAGAGAGACAGCATGTGTACATGCCAATACTACTCCAATAAACCAGGTAGAACGACAGCATGTGTACCCACCAATACTACCCCAACAAAACAGGTACAGAGACAGCATGTGTACACACCAATACTACCCCAACAAACCAGGTACAGAGAGACAGCATGTGTACACACCAATACTACCCCAACAAAACAGGTGCAGAGAGACAGCATGTGTACACACCAATACTACCCCAACAAAACAGGTACAGAGAGACAGCATGTGTACATGGCAATACTACCCCAACAAAACAGGTACGGGTGTCACCTGTACTACCTCTCCAAACCAGGTACAGTGCAGCAAGGCGTGTGCACAGTGCAGTCTATCACTGCACAAGCAGACACATACTTGTATGTAATCAGTTTGTTTTTTGAATGACCAGCTACTCCTGCCCCGAGCGATAAATTGGAAGGAGGTGGAACTCCCGCTGAAAAGGAAGTGACGGATGCAAAGGAGGAGGAGGCAAATGCCGGCGAAAAGATGGAACTGGAGGTAGTTAATGTCCTAAATCTGTCAGGAAATGCACTTCTGTCAAGTAATGGGCTGACTATTTTAACATTATTAAATGCTAGTGAATTTCCTGTGACAACTTTCGCAGTAATTTAGAATCTTACAGCACAGAAGGAGGCCAATCGGCCCATCGTGCCCATGACTGCTCTTTGAAAGAGCTATCCAATTAGTCCCAATCCCCAGCCCTTTACCCATAGCCCTACAAATGTTTCCTTTTCAAGTATTTATCTAATTCCCCTTTTGAAAGTTATTATTGAATCTGCTTCCACCGCCCTTTCAGGCAGCGCGTTCCAGATCATAACAACTCGCTGCGTAAAAAAAATTTCTCTTCATCCCCCCTCTGGTTCTTTTGCCAGTTATCTTAAATCTGTTGTCTTCTGGTTACCGACCCTCCTGCCACTGGAACCAGTTCCTCCCTATTCACTCTATATCAAAACCCCTCGTAATTTAATATAAAGAGAAATGAATAACATTAGCAGATCTCTGATTAACCCTTTCTGAATGCCTGGATCTCTTCGAGTACCTTACTGTGCAGCACTGACATTATTGATTTCTTACCTTCAGGTTTCTCAGGCTCTTTCTTGTGCAACTCACGTGCATGATAATGTCCCTCTTCAGACTCCCAATACAGAGGAAGCTCCCGTAACCACTGAAAAGCCTGAGGCCCAGCTACCCGTCAGTGAAGAAGTTAAAGAACAGGCGGCAGAGGAGGAGAGTGAAGAGGTGGAGGGACAGGAGCCAGTGGCCAAAGACGAAAAGCAAGGTAGCGGATCTGAAATGACCAAATTAAGCAGCTATGTGGGGTGTACGATACCAGAGGCAGTTCACATGGCCTGAAAGAAGAAGCCATTCTTTTATATTGAAGGTGCACTGATTAATAAATACAGTGCTCGTTGTATGATGCAGGACGACTGGGAGAAGGGGGAGCAAACACAATAGTACTGAATGAGATACTGGGGGGAAAATCAATCAGGGTTTCCGTTCCTGGTTGCTAGCCAGTGACTCCTGCTGGAAGGGGGGAGGTATCAAGTGATATAGAGCCAAGGGGGTAAATTGAGTTGAGGTACAGATCAGCCATGACCTAATGGAATGGCAGAATTCAGGGGCCGGAATGGCCTCCTCCTGTTCCTAAGAGGAGCATGTGCAGACGTGGGCTGAGGATAAGATTGGGGCTCTCAATAGAATACCCTAATGGCGTTACACTGACTGGGCTCACGGGCGAGGAATGGAGGGTGGGCCCTCCGGTGGAGCGGGGGTGGGCCCTCCGGTGGAGCGGGGGTGGGCCCTCCGGTGGAGCGGGGGTGGGCCCTCCGGTGGAGCGGTCCCCCAGCAGGGGTCTGCACCGTTCATGTTCAGAGAGGAGCAAACAGGGCATGAACAGAAACAAATAGAGTTATCCGGTATCTGTCTGTCTGTGTTCTCTGTGACCATTTCCTGACTCTTCTCACTTTAAATGCAGAGCCTGAAAGGAGTGGCGAGGAAACTCCGGTCGAAAAAATTGACGTGAACTCTGAGGCGAAGGAGAAAGCTGAACCAGAGACCCCAGGAGTTAAAGGTAAACTCGATACTGTCCTATATACAGGGCCCCCACCAGGGTCGGCAGAGACCCCCAGAGTTAAAGGTAACCACGATACTGTCATACCCACAGGGACCCCACCAGGGTCGGCAGAGCCCCCCGGAGTTAAAGGTAACCACGATACTGTCATACCCACAGGGACCCCACCAGGACTGGCAGAGACCCCCGGAGTTAAAGGTAACCACGATACTGTCATACCCACAGGGACCCCACCAGGGTCGGCAGAGCCCCCCGGAGTTAAAGGTAACCACGATACTGTCATACCCACAGGGACCCCACCAGGGTCGGCAGAGATCCCCGGAGTTAAAGGTAACCACGATACTGTCATACCCACAGGGACCCCACCAGGGTCGGCAGAGATCCCCGGAGTTAAAGGTAACCACGATACTGTCATACCCCACAGGGACCCCACCAGGACTGGCAGAGACCCCCAGAGTTAAAGGTAACCACGATACTGTCATACCCACAGGGACCCCACCAGGGTCGGCAGAGATCCCCGGAGTTAAAGGTAACCACGATACTGTCATACCCACAGGGACCCCACCAGGGTCGGCAGAGATCCCCGGAGTTAAAGGTAACCACGATACTGTCATACCCCACAGGGACCCCACCAGGAATGGCAGAGACCCCCAGAGTTAAAGGTAACCACGATACTGTCATACCCACAGGGACCCCACCAGGGTCGGCAGAGATCCCCGGAGTTAAAGGTAACCACGATACTGTCATACCCACAGGGACCCCACCAGGGTCGGCAGAGACCCCCGGAGTTAAAGGTAACCACAATACTGTCCTATACACAGGGCCCCCACCAGGGTCACTAGACACCCCTCTCCAGAGACTTGCGCACATAACCCAGGCTGACATTCCCAGTACTGTGCTGAGGGAACGCTGCACTGTCGGAGGTGCCATCTTTCAGATGAGACGTTAAACCAGGGCCCCCTCTGAGGTAAATTTAAAAATCACATGGCACTATTCAAAGAAGAGCAGGGGAGTTCTCCCTGGCCAATATTTATCCCTCAACCAACATCACTAAAATAGATGACCTGGTCATTTATCACATTGCTGTTTGTGGGATCTTGCTGTGTGCAAATTGGCTGCCACGTTTCCCCAAATTATAAGAGTGACGACATTTCAAATGTCCTTCATTGGCTGTGAAACGCTTTGGGATGTCCTGGGGCCGTGAAAGGCACTGTGTAAATGCAAGTTCTTGCTTTCCTGAGATATATAAGGGAGCTGGTAGCATTGGGTAGCCCGGTGATGCATCCTGAGTAAATTGGCAGCATTCATTTTGGTTGTTGCCTTCTCCGGGAGTTAGCAGCTTTGGATGGGGTGCACGAGATTGCTCCGTCTAATGGATAGACTGAAGGCCGATGGGCCTGGTCGTTTTTCTGTATGTGTCTCTCTTTCCCCGGGGACATTGACTCCCCCACTGAGACAGCCTTTCCGCAGGCTGCGGTCCCATCTCAGACTGTTGGTGTGTTGCCGATTTCATGCGAGGAGGGAAGACCATTGGAAACATGAAGGCCCCTCTTACAGTGGTAGGAGACATGGGCAAGGTTATTAAACCTTGTGTAAATATCTAATATTGAAAAACCTGCTGAAAATCTGAAAATGGTTGAAATTGCAATAAAAAAATGACACATGTAAATTCACCGTGCTGTCAATCAGTAAAATGTTACAGGCGTGAGCTAAACCTGACGTATCTTTTTTCAAAATTCATTCTCTGGATGTGGGCGTCACTGGCGAGGCCGGCATTTATTGCCCGTCCCTGGTTGCCCCTTGAGAAGGTGGTGGTGAGCCGCCTTCTTGAACCGCTGCAGTCCGTGTGGTGACGGTTCTCCCACAGGTGCTGTTAGGGAGGGAGTTCCAGGATTTTGACCCAGCGACAATGAAGGAACGGACGATATATTTCCAAGTCGGGATAGCGTGTGACTTAGAGGTGGTGGTGATCCAATGCACTTGCTGCCATTGTCCTTCTAGGTGGTGGAGATCACTGGTTTGGGAGGTGCTGTCGAAGAAGCCTTGGCGAGTTGCTGCAGTGCATCCTGTGGATGGTACACACTGCAGCCACAATGCGCCGGTGGTGGAGGGAGTGAATGTTTAGGGTGGTTGATGGGGTGCCAATCAAGCGGGCTGCTTTGTCCTGGATGGTGTCGAGCTTCTTGAGTGTTGTTGGAGCTGCACTTATCCAGGCAAGTGGAGAGTATTCCATCACACTCCTGACTTGTGCCTTGTAGATGGTGGAGAGGCTTTGGGGAGTCAGGAGGTGAGTCACTCTCCGAATGACATTACACGTTACTTCCTTTTGCTTACGCTTCTTATTTTTTTCTGTAAATACAGAGGAGACTAAAACAGAGAAGGATGTGAAATCCAGCATCATTAAGGATGAGAGCAAGAACAACGGGAAAAGGGAGGAGGACAGGATGGAGAAATGCAAGTTCATGTTTAACATCGCGGACGGCGGCTTCACAGGTAACGGAGCGCAGACAGCAGCGAGCGCACGGATTGGATATTACCGACCACTCGTCCACTGGCGGGAGGGTCGATAACCAGAGGACGCAGATTTTAGATCATTGGAAAAAGAACCAGAGGGGAGATGAGAAATTTCTTTACGCAGCGAATTGTGATGATCTGGAATGTGCTGCCTGAAAGCAGATTCAATAGTAACATTCAAAAGGGAATTGGATAAATACTTGAAGGGGAAAAATGTGCAGGACTGTGGGGAAAGAGTGGGGATAATTGGATAGCCAAAGAGCTGGCACAGGCACGATGGGCTGAATGGCCCCCTCTGTGCTCTATGATTCTATCATTCTAACTATTGTCTTGTCTCCTGGAAACCACATGCGTTGGGGAAACAGTTAAATTAAAGCAGATCACTTCGTCCTCTAAAAACGTTTTCCAAAATAGAATGCTCTCCACAGTGCTTCAGTGGGTGAACTCAGCACCTGGAGTGGTATCAAGCCATGTGGCAGAGGGACCCTCGTTGGCACTGAGTTAGTTGATCCTAATTATCTCTAGGGGGTTGGAATTCAAAGGGGTGGGAGTCATGTTACAGCTGTACAGAGCTCTGGTCAAACCCCACCTGGAGCACTGCGTTCAGTCCTGGGCACCGCACCTCAGGGAGGATTTTTTGTCTTTGGAGGGGGTGCTGCGCAGATTCACCAGAATGACACCAGGGCTAAAAGGGTTAAATTATGAGGACAGGTTGCACAGACTAGGCTTGTATTCCCTCGAGTGTAGAAGAGTAACAGGTGATCTAATTGAGGTGTTTAAGATGATTATTGGGTGGATAGAGAGAAACTATTTCCTGTGGTGGGGGGAGTCCAGAACAAGGGGGCATAACCTTAAAATTAGAGCTGAGCCGTTCAGGGGTGATGTCAGGAAGCACTTCTTCACACAAAAGGGAGTGGAAATCTGGAACTCTCTTTCCCCCCCCCCCCCGCCCCCAAAAAGTTGTTGAGGCTGGGGGTCAATTGAAAACTTCACAACTGAGATTGATCGATTTTTGTTAGGTAAGGGTATTAAGGGTTACAGAACCAAGGCAGATAGATGGAGTTAAGATACAGATCAACCATGATCTAATTGAATGGGGGAACAGGCTCGAAGGGCTGAATGGCCTCCTCCTGTTCCTATGTTCCCAGCAGGGGACAGCAGCCAGGGTGCTTTGGTTAGCCTCCGAGCCCAAGGCTAAGGAGAGAAGAAATCAGCCAGGGCTCATGCTCCTGATCGCTATCCGCTGCCCCCTGCTGGAAAGTGCTTGCATTTCCAGTGATCCACTGTTATGCTCTACGTGGCTGAATATCGTGCCAACATACAGTGTCTCGATCGGCCAGGATGGAAGTACTAACGAGGCAGTAAATGTTTTGGGTGGGTGCTGATCCTGGTGCCTCTTCTTTACAGAACTGCACACCCTGTGGCAGAATGAGGAGAGAGCCGCCATATCCTCCGGGAAAGTGTCTGAGATCTGGCACCGTCGACACGACTTCTGGCTGCTCTCTGGTATTGTCGTGTATCCTTTCACTTCCTGCAGTCACGCGGGACACTCGCTGTACCAGGTCTAACCCGTCAGTCTACATTCTGGTCCGTTTTTAGTTCACAAAGGTGGCATCACGGGTTAGATACATAGTAAAGCTCCCTCTACACTGTCCCATCAAACACTCCCAGGGCAGGTACAGAATGGGTTAGATACAGAGTAAAGCTCCCTCTACACTGTCCCATCAAACACTCACAGGGCAGGTACAGGGTTAGATACAGAGTAAAGCTCCCTGTACTCTGCCCCCTCGGGTCAGGTATACAATGACCCTTGCTGGAAAGTGCAGTTGTATCGACACAGGTTGTGGACGGTGATCTAGTTCTGCTGCGATGCCCTCTTAGTCAAATACCCTGCCAACTGTCGCTATTGAGGCTCGGGGTGGTGGGGTGGCAGGATGTTCCCTTGAGCGAGAAACTGCAGGGCTGCCATGCCTGTGGAATCGGATCTCTCTCTGTCTCTCTCTCTCTCTCTCTCTCTCTCTTTCCCCCCCCCCCCTCCCCCCGCTGCTGTTATAAATTGCGTGTGGCATCCGGACCTTTGGACTGTACGCGGGGAGGAATTGCCCCTTAACTCCCAGCAGGTACGGTTATGCCCGTTGGCAGGACATTCAGAACGATGCCCGTTTCGCCATCATCAATGAGCCCTTCAAGCTGGAAGTGAACAAGGGAAACTTCCTGGAGATGAAGAACAAGTTCCTCGCTCGACGGTTTAAGGTGAGCGGCCTGGGCATAATGGTGCGGTAGGGGAGGGAGATAAAGGCAATTGTACGCACAGCGAGGGGCGATGCGAGGCATGCCCAACTCAGGGAGGAGAAAGAACAACAACTTGCATTTATATAGTGCCTTCAACAAAGTAACACGTCCCCAAGGTGCTTCAGGGGAGCAATTATCAAACCAAAATTTGATATCGGGGCACATAAGGAGATATTAGGACAGGTGACCAAAAACTTGGTCAAAGAGGTAGGTTTAAAGGAGGAGAGAGAGGCGGAGAGGTTTAGGGAGTGAATTCCAGAGCTTAGGGCCTAGGCAGCTGAAGGCATGGCCGCCAATGGTGGAGCAATGCACAAGAGGCCAGAGTTGGAGGAACGCAGAGATCTTGGGGGGGGTGGGGGGGGGAGGGGGTGGTGGTAGGGCTGGAGAGGTTACAGAGATAGGGAGGGGGTGAGGTCATGGAGCGATTTGAAAAGGAGAATGAGAATTTTAAAGTCCGGACGTGGCCCAGGGACTGAAGAACATTCCAGCCTGGGGGCCTCTCCGCACACTGACGTTCGCCAGAATGTTGTCAGAACATAAGAAATAGGAGCAGGAGTAGGACAAACGGCCCCTCGAGCCTGCTCCGCCATTCAATCAGATCATGGCTGATCTTTGACCTCAACTCCACTTTCCCGCCCGAACCCCACATCCCTTGATTCCCCTAGAGTCCAGAAATCTATCGCTCTCCGCATCCACAGCCCTCTGGGGTAGAGAATTCCAAAGATTCACAACCCTCTGCATGAAGAAATTCCTCCTTATCTCAGTCTTGAATGACCGACCCCTTATCCTGAGACTATGCCCCCTAGTTCTAGACTCTCTAGCCAGAGGAAAGAATCTCTCAGCATCTACCCTGTCAAGCCCCCTCATAATTTTTTATGTTTCAATGAGATCATCTCTCATTCTTCTAAACTCCAGAGAGTATAGGCCCATTCTACTCAACCTCTCTTCATAGGACAACCCTCTCATCCCAGGAATTAATCTAATGAACCTTAGTTGCACCACCTCTAAGGCAAGTATATCCTTCCTTCGATAAGGAGACCAAAACTGTACGCAGTACTCCATGTGTGGTCTCACCAAAGCCCTGTACAATTGTAGTAAGACTTCCTTATTCTTGTACTCCAACCCCCTTGCAATAAAGGCCAACATGCCATTTGCTTTCCTAATTGCTTGCTGTACCTGTATACTAACTTTTTGTGTTTCTTGTACGAGGACACCCATGTCTCTTTGAACACCATTTAAAAATATTCTGTTTTTCTATCCTTCCTACCAAACCATAACCTCACATTTCCCCACATTATACTCCATCTGCCACCTTCTTGCCCACTCACTTAACCTGTCTATATCCCTTTGCTGGCTCTCTGTGTCCTCCTCACAGCTTACTTTCCCACCTAGCTTTGTATCGTCAGCAACCTTGGATACATTACACTGGGTCCGTTCATCTAAGTCATTAATATAGATTGTAAATAGCTGAGGCCCCAGCACTGATCCTTGCGACACCCCACTAGTTACAGCCTGCCAACCTGAAAATGACCTGTTTATCCCTACTCTCTCTTTTCTGTCCTTTAACCAATCCTCTATCCATGCTAATATATTACCCCCATCCCCATGAGCCTTTACCTTGTGTAATAACCTTTTGAAAATCCAAATATACTACATCCACTGGTTCTCCTTTATCCACCCTGCTAGTTACACCCTCAAAAAGCTCTAATAAATTTGTCAAACACAATTTCCCTTTCATAGAACCATGTTGACTCTGCCTAATCATATTATGATTTTCTAAGTGCCCTGTTACCACTTTCTTAACAATGGATTCCAGCATTTTCCTGACCACCGCTGTCAGGCTAACTGGCCTGTAGTTCCCTGTTTTCTCTCTCCCTCCCTTCTTGAATAGTGGGGTAACATTTGCTACCTTCCAATCCACTGGGACCGTTCCAGAATCTAGAGAATTTTGGAAGATCATAACCAATGCATCCACTGTCTCTGCAGACACCTCTTTTAGAACCCTCGGATGTAGGCCATCAGGTCCAGAGGATTTGTTGGCTTTTAGTCCCATTTGTTTGTCCAGTACTTTTTCTCCAGTGATATTAATTGTTTTAAGTTCCTCCCCACTATTTCTGGTATGCTTTTTGTGTCTTCTACTGTGAAGACAGATACAAAATATTTGTTTATCACATCTGCCATTTTGTGATTCCCCATTATAAGTTCTCCTCTCTCAGCCTCTAAGGGACCATGCTGCTCTCTTCCTTTATGCGGTGGGTTCCTTTTAGTCAGTGGGTGGATGTTGGCCGAGACTAGTCTTGGCAGCGAAGCCCCTCCACACTCCGTAAACCAGCCAACCCTCGCTCTCTGGACTTGCCATCTTGGCCGAGGTGCCAGAAGGCTGTCAGGGCTTTGAGAACCAACCCACTCCCTACAAGACAAAGAAAGAACTTGCATTTATATAGCGCCTTTCACAACCTCAGGATGTCCCAAAGCGCTTCACAACCAATGAAGTACATTTTTTTGAAGTGTCGTCACTGTTGTAATGTAGGGAAATGCAGCAGCCAATTTGCACACAGCAAGACCCCACAAACAGCAATGTGATAAATGACCATATCGTCTGTTTTAGTGATGTTGGTTGAGGGACAAACATTGGCCAGGACACCTGGGAGAACTCCCCTATCCTTCTTCCAATAGTGGCCATGGGATCTTTTCCATCCACCTGAGAGAGCAGACGGGGCCTTGGTTTAACGTCTCATCCGAAAGACAGCACCTCCGATAGTGCAGCACTCCCTCAGTCCTGGCAGTAGGAGTGTTGGCCTGGATTTTGTGCTCAAGTCTCTGGGAGTGGGGCTCGAATCCATGACCTTCTGACTCAGAGGCGAGGGTGCGACCCACTGAGCCACAGCTGACCCTCATCGAATGTGAATTATACCTACTGGCCTGTGTCCTATTCCACCCTGGCAGTGTGTGCACATGCGTGTGCGTGCAGTAACCCGGTATATTACTAAATCGCGAGGGAGCTAATGGCGCCTCTTTCTCTCTCGGTGTTAGCTGTTGGAGCAGGCGCTGGTGATCGAGGAGCAGCTGCGGAGGGCAGCCTACCTGAACATGTCACAGGATGCCACCCATCCGGCCATGGCCCTCAACACCCGGTTCGCGGAGGTGGAGTGCCTGGCGGAGAGCCACCAGCATCTGTCCAAGGAGTCGCTGGCGGGAAACAAACCTGCAAACGCCGTCCTGCACAAAGGTCAGTTGCACAGTCCCCCTCTTGCTTTAGTTAAAAATAGACAGACTTGCATTTCTATAGCGCCTTTCACAACCTCAAGACGTCCCAAACACTTTACAGCCAATGAAGTACTTTTTTGTTTGAAGTGTAGTCACTGTTGTAATGTAGGAAAACGGGGCAGCCAATTTTGTGCACAGCAAGATCCCACAAACAGCAATGTGATGGATGACCAGATCATCTGTTTTTAGATGTTGGTTGAGGGATATGTATTGGCCCAGGACACCGGGGAGAACTCCCCCTGCTCTTCTTCCAATAGTGGCCGTGGAATCTTTTACACCCACCTGAGAGGGGCAGACGGGGGCCTCGGTTTAACGTCTCATCCGAGCGACGGCACCTCCCGACAGTGCAGCGCTCCCTCAGTACTGGGGTCAGGGGAGAGGCGGTGAGTCCATTTTGACGACCGTTGTCCGAGCGGCAGCTGCTGCTGCTGCGGTTAATCCAGGCCAGGGTCGTCGCTCAGGCCTGAGGCCCAGCACCAACCCCGGTGCCGTGTCGAGGCTGTACAAGAGTTGGGTAATCACTCTTTGAAAATAAATTGTTCA
This sequence comes from Heptranchias perlo, assembly GCF_035084215.1. NCBI lineage: Eukaryota > Metazoa > Chordata > Chondrichthyes > Hexanchiformes > Hexanchidae > Heptranchias > Heptranchias perlo. Next base: position 20,078,553 of record NC_090359.1, on the reverse strand, counting down.
GAAGCACCATAATTGTGCCAGCGGTGGCTCAGTGGGCCGCACTCTCGCGTCTGAGTCAACAGGTCGTGGATTCAAGACCCACTCCAGCGACTTGAGTGTATAATCCAGGGCTGAGCCTCCCAGTGCAGTCCTGAGGGAGTGCTGCACTGTTGGAGGGGGCCGTCTTTCAGGTGAGACGTTAAACCAAGGCCTTGTCTACCCCCTCGGGTGATGTAAAAGATCCCACAGCCTCTATTGGAAGAAGAGCAGGGGAGTTCTCTCCCCGGTGTCCTGGGCCAATAACTATCCCTCAGTCAACATCACTTTTTTTTAAAAAAACAGATTACAATGTCATTATTTCATTTCTATTTGTGGGATCTTGCTGTGCACACTTTGGCTGCAGCGTTTCCTACATTACAACAGTGACCGCACGTAAAAAAAAAAGTACTTCATCGGCTGTGAAGCGCTTTGGGACGTCCTGAGGTTGCGAAAGGCGCTATACAAATGCAAGTTCTTCCTTTTGATTGGGATCGGCTCCTCGGTTCCAGATCTGCTGTGAGCTGTACTCTGTGGTGCAGGACTGCAGCAGAATCGGAGCGCGGCTCACGGTCCCGACAGTACAGCCCTCCCGTGGGCGACTTGTACTCGAGGTCCACCTCTTCCTCAGTTCGGCCCGCTAGCTTTGTAGGCCCAGTGACGTTAATGAAGGGGTTTCAGTAGCGCTGCGAATTCTGGGATGGCCCTGCCTGCACGGCCGCCTCCCTTGTTCTCCTGCGGGAACCCCCACAGCAGGTGGGCTGCGAAGAGCGAGGGAGCGGACAAGAGAGGTGGGAAGCGTTACTCTTCCCGCGGCTTCACTGCGTTTCGCCGTGTCCGTCCGTCCCACCCGCCCTCCCCCCATCTTGTGAGAATTGTGACGTGAAAAAAAATCACCAGCTCTCGCTTTTGCCTCCTAGTTCTGAACCAACTCGAGGAGCTGCTGAGCGACATGAAGGCCGATGTGACCCGCCTCCCCTCCACGCTGTCTCGAGTCCCGCCGATAGCTGCCCGCCTCCAGATGTCGGAGCGGAGCATCCTCAGCCGACTGGCCAACAAGGGAAGCGAGGCCTCAAATACTCCGGTAGGTCACTGGGTAACTCAGCTCACTGACCATTGATCTAACCGAGAGAGCGCAGACACCCTGCCCGTGTACACCGGCCCCTCCTGTCCAGGTTAGGTGCTTTGGGAAGAGTAAAATGGCAAATTAGCCCTGTAAACCTGTCCTGTGTTCATTGATATAAAGTCAGAGAATGCTGGAAAACGCACAGCAGGTCAGGCAGTGTCTGTGGCGAGAGAAACAAGAGTTAATGTTTCAGGTCGATGACCTTTCATCAGAACTATAATCGTTCATTGATCCCGTCCCACCTATTTACCTTCCCTCCATCTCCCTCAGTCCCTATTCACCTTCGCTCTGTGTCCCTCAGTCCCGCCCCCCCCCATTCACCTTCGCTCCGTGCCCCTCAGTCCCCCCCCCCCGATTCACCTTCGCTCCGTGCCCCTCAGTCCCCCCCCCCCCGTTCACCTTCGCTCCGTGCCCCTCAGTCCCCCCCCCCCCCCGTTCACCTTCGCTCCATGTCCCTCAGTCCCCCCCCCCCCGTTCACCTTCGCTCCGTGCCCCTCAGTCCCCCCCCCCCCCCGTTCACCTTCGCTCCATGTCCCTCAGTCCCCCCCCCCCCCGTTCACCTTCGCTCCGTGCCCCTCAGTCCCCCCCCCCCGTTCACCTTCGCTCCGTGCCCCTCAGTCCCCCCCCCCCATTCACCTTCGCTCCGTGCCCCTCAGTCCCCCCCCCCCGTTCACCTTCGCTCCGTGTCCCTCAGTTCCCCCCCCCCCCGTTCACCTTCGCTCCGTGTCCCTCAGTTCCCCCCCCCCCGTTCACCTTCGCTCCGTGCCCCTCAGTCCCCCCCCCCCCCCGTTCACCTTCGCTCCGTGTCCCTCAGTTCCCCCCCCCCCGTTCACCTTCGCTCCGTGTCCCTCAGTCCCCCCCCCCGTTCACCTTCGCTCCGTGTCCCTCAGTCCCCCCCCCCGTTCACCTTCGCTCCGTGTCCCTCAGTTCCCCCCCCCCCGTTCACCTTCGCTCCGTGTCCCTCAGTCCCCCCCCCCCCCCGTTCACCTTCGCTCCGTGTCCCTCAGTCCCCCCCGTTCACCTTCACTCCGTGTCCCTCAGTCCCCCCCGTTCACCTTCACTCCGTGTCCCTCAGTCCCCCCCCCCCCCCGTTCACCTTCGCTCCGTGTCCCTCAGTCCCCCCATTCACCTTCGCTCCGTGCCCCTCAGTCCCCCCCCCCGTTCACCTTCACTCCGTGCCCCTCAGTCCCCCCCCCCCCGTTCACCTTCGCTCCGTGTCCCTCAGTCCCCCCCCCGTTCACCTTCGCTCCGTGTCCCTCAGTCCCCCCCCCGTTCACCTTCACTCCGTGTCCCTCAGTCCCCCCGTTCACCTTCACTCTGTGTCCCTCAGTCCCCCCCCCGTTCACCTTCGCTCCGTGTCCCTCAGTCCCCCCCCCGTTCACCTTCACTCCGTGCCCCTCAGTCCCCCCCCCCCGTTCACCTTCACTCCGTGCCCCTCAGTCCCCCCGTTCACCTTCGCTCCGTGTCCCTCAGTCCCCCCCCCCGTTCACCCTCGCTCCGTGTCCCTCAGTCCCCCCCCCCGTTCACCTTCGCTCCGTGTCCCTCAGTCCCCCCGTTCACCTTCACTCCGTGTCCCTCAGTCCCCCTGTTCACCTTCACTCCGTGTCCCTCAGTCCCCCCGTTCACCTTCACTCCGTGCCCCTCAGTCCCCCCGTTCACCTTCGCTCCGTGTCCCTCAGTCCCCCCCCCCGTTCACCCTCGCTCCGTGTCCCTCAGTCCCCCCCCCGTTCACCTTCACTCCGTGTCCCTCAGTCCCCCTGTTCACCTTCACTCCGTGTCCCTCAGTCCCCCCGTTCACCTTCACTCCGTGTCCCTCAGTCCCCCCGTTCACCTTCACTCCGTGTCCCTCAGTCCCCCTGTTCACCTTCACTCCGTGTCCCTCAGTCCCCCTGTTCACCTTCACTCCGTGTCCCTCAGTCCCCCCGTTCACCTTCGCTCCGTGTCCCTCAGTCCCCCCCCCCCGTTCACCCTCGCTCCGTGTCCCTCAGTCCCCCCGTTCACCTTCGCTCCGTGTCCCTCAGTCCCCCCCCCCCGTTCACCCTCGCTCCGTGTCCCTCAGTCCCCCCGTTCACCTTCGCTCCGTGTCCCTCAGTCCCCCCCCCCCCCGTTCACCCTCGCTCCGTGTCCCTCAGTCCCCCTGTTCACCTTCGCTCCGTGTCCCTCAGTCCCCCCGTTCACCTTCGCTCCGTGTCCCTCAGTCCCCCCGTTCACCTTCACTCCGTGTCCCTCAGTCCCCCCCTGTTCACCTCCACTCCGTGTCCCTCAGTTCCCCTCCCCCCCGTTCACCTTCGCTCCGTGTCCCTCAGTCCACCCCCCCCCCGTTCACCCTCGCTCCGTGTCCCTCAGTCCCCCCGTTCACCCTCGCTCCGTGTCCCTCAGTCCCCCTGTTCACCTTCACTCCGTGTCCCTCGGTCTCCCCATTCACTTTCACTCCGTGTCCCTCAGTCCCCCCCTGTTCACCTTCACTCCGTGTCCCTCAGTCCCCCCCTGTTCACCTTCACTCCGTGTCCCTCAGTCCCCCTGTTCACCTTCACTCCGTGTCCCTCGGTCTCCCCATTCACCTTCACTCCGTGTCCCTCAGTCCCCCCCTGTTCACCTTCGCTCCGTGTCCCTCAGGCCCCCCCTCTTCACCTTCACTCCGTGTCCCTCGGTCTCCCCTATCTCGGAGCTGCATTGTCTCTTCAATCTGTTTCCACTGCACACTGCAATGACACTCCCCTTTCAATCTTTTGCTTGAGGCTGTTACTTTCTCTTACTCCTGATCCTAACAATTCTCACTTGTGGCCCTTGGTATTTCAATTCCTTGTCACTCTGGACAGTTTCCCCAAATCAATTTTGTTAATTCTAAAACTTCAATTTGTTCGACTGGAAGGATAAAGTACTCAAACATCTTGTCCTTGTAGAGGGAGCTTCACTCTCTATCTAACCCTGTACCTGCCCTAAGAGTGTTTGATGGGACAGTGTAGAGGGAGCTTTACTCTGTATCTAACCCGTGCTGTACCTGCCCTGGGAGTGTTTGATGGGACAGTGTAGAGGGAGCTTTACTCTGTATCTAACCCGTGCTGTACCTGCCCTGGGAGTGTTTGATGGGACAGTGTAGAGGGAGCGTTACTCTGTATCTAACCCCGTGCTGTACCTGCCCTGGGAGTGTTTGATGGGACAGTGTAGAGGGAGCTTTACTCTGTATCTAACCCCGTGCTGTACCTGCCCTGGGAATGTTTGATGGGACAGTGTAGAGGGAGCTTTACTCTATCTAACCTGTGCATCATTCCCAGCACTATGAAATTTATTTTTTGCAAATTAAAGGATGAAATATGTTAATCACAATTGCTAACTTGTTGGGGAGGAGTTCCTGAGCCTGAATGAACACACACAAAGTTGTAATTGTTTCAATATTCCCAGGGTGATGATGTGAACCAGTGACTGGGATATTCTTGCATGTGCAGAAATATTAGCACGAGTGACGTGGAGCTGTGCTCATGTGCCCCCTAGTGGGCAGTTACAGGACGCCATGGTGGAGGTCTGGCATGGGTTGATCTGCTCACTCCCTCAGCTGGGGATGACCAGGGGTTGTTTAAATTTTTCTCTCTATGGTGTAATAAAATATATATATATTTTTTAAACGTGTCTGGGTTTTGCTTTTCTTTCGCAGACCTATCCGCCAGGCCCGTACGCAACATCTCAAACCTACCGTGGCTCTTTTGGATCGCCCGGCCCTGTCAGTGCACCAGGGGGCCCACTGAATTTCAGTCAGGTGCCAGGAGGCTCCTTTGTAACAGGTTAGTGACATAGAGAGGCATTTGTGATTTCTGATCGATTAACTGTGTTGGTATTCTGCATCGCTGGGAGAACAGTGGCAGGATTCGCAGGCTGATTAACAATCAGCTCGTGCTCCTTCCGTGGCCAATAACCATCCTTATCCCAGCCGATAGCGGGGGTTAGTCCTATACGGCTCCCACAACCCAAACCATGAGAGGGGGACCACCCACACCCTCCAGATACGAGCATCCCGCTGGACGTCAACCCTGAATTCAGAGCTCCGATCTCCAGATATCCGGGGCAGGGTTCGAACCCTGCACCTTCTGACTCTGAGGCGGGAATGCTACCACTGAGCCAAAGGTGGGCTCTGCCATCGTGTGTAATAGTAGGCCAGAGAGGGCCGGTATAGGAAAGGGCGTGGAGGGGCAGGGAAGGCCGTTATGAGTGAACAACGTACCCCTCTACAGAAGACTGGAGGTAAGGGGTTAACGTGACAACAGCTGGCCTGCTGTTTCCTCCTCTTGTGTATGGGATCCATCCCCTCTCATGATGGAAACATCGCAGGTTGTAAAGGGCACGGTGCACGGAGCCACACCTGTGCACAGCATTGGCCAGCGTGCTACTGAGCTGTACACCAGTGCTTGACCTGTATCCTCGGCCTGTGCTGAGACAGCCCATCTCAGCCAGGCTGACACTACAATCAACCGCACCTCTTAACCCTTAGAAGCAGAAAAGAAATCGCTCGGGGGTTCCTTCCCCTCTTGCAGTAAGAACCCCCCCCCCCACCCCGGTGTGGTCCTCACTCGACTGATGGACACGCAGCGTGTGAGGACGGCACTGGACTTGGCTTCCATACGTCCAGTGACTGGGGAGAAAACCTCCGGATGGAATAAGGATGAGGCGTGTGTTGTGTTAGAGGTGATAACAGTGTCGCAAGACGAGGAGCGTGTCGGCCAGTGGGTCTGCAAAACCGTTCACTGTTTTGTGCGTAGACACTGCGGTGATTCCGGCGAAGGATTCAGATGGTGTTCTGACTTGAGAATGGTTTATAAACACCCTCTTATTTATATCCCGGAAATGGAATCCCCAATTCTCTCACTCCTGGTTTATTTGGTGTAGTTTATAATGTATGTGTCTGTTGCCATCAAACCTTTCCACGTAGTAATACCGAGGTTTAAGAGTATGACAGTCTGGCCAATTGGCCAAAGCAGCAGGTCCCAGGTTCAATCGCTGGTCTGTGCTGAGCTAGCTGATCATTGAGCTGGAGCAGCGATCAGGGCGGGGCCGCACAGTTGGCTTCAGCACTCCTGAGCTAGGGAGGGAGGTTCGCTCCTGATCACTTCTGAAAGGTGTGTGTGTGTGTGTGTGTGTGTGTGGTGTGGGGTGTGTGTGGGTGTGTGTGTGTGTGTGTGTGTGTGTGTGTGTGCCCTTCCCCTGCCCGTCCCCCCCCTCCTCCAACCACCAGCCTGTGACATCCTTTGTCTCAGCTCACACACAGCAAGGCACCGGAGGTTGAACAAGCCTCCACACGACTCAACCCAGCATAAGCTGGAGAGGGGAAGCGGAAGGGGATCAGGAAGCACAAGGGTGATGGTTGAAGCGTGACCCGATCGAATACCCTGATCATCTGCTGCCCGTTGTCACTGGGAGCTGGCACGTACAATATGTACTGTGTGGAGATTAACCCACACAGGATACTTGTAAAATTAAAACTCCAGTCTCCAAACAGCCGTCTTTTAATATACAGGACATCCCCTCCCTCAGCATTTGCCCCCAACCCCAGCAATAATTCATTCCCATAATTTCGCCGGGTCAGTTTTTTGAGTGGAGTTTTCTCTGAGAGGTGCACTGTCCCCTCGCACTGCTGCTTGGCTGGAGTAAGTGCCTTAGCACCAAAACGCAGCAGCGCTTTAAATTGAGAGAGTCCCGGAAATGAGTAGGGACGCTGGAAATGGCCATTAGACCCCCTCCATTTTGGTTGATCGCAACTCCACTCACCTGCATTCTTGTTACACACTCTCAAACCACACCCCTGCTCCCCGTGTAGAAACCCTACTTATACTACTTACTTCTGTGTCCTTCCTTCCCTGTTAACTCATCCCGTGGAGCAGATTTCCTGAATGAACGGTGTGGACTCATCTGCCCAGACCCCCACCCCTGCCATGTGAGACCACCCCCCTCCCCATATATAGAATTACATAGAATTTACAGCAGAGAAACAGGCCATTCGGCCCAACTGGTCCCTGTTCCACACGAGCCTCCTCCCACCTTACTTCATCTCACCCTATCAGCATATCCTTCTATTCCTTTCTCCCTCATGTGTTTATCGAGCTTCCCCTTAAATCCATCTCCACTATTCGCCTCAACTATTCCTTGTAGCAGTGAGTTCCACATTCCCACCACTCTCTGGGTAAAGAAGTTTCTCCTGAATTCCCGATTGGATTTATTGGTGACTATCTTATATTTACGGCCCCTAGTTTTGGACTTCCCACAAGTGGAAACATTTTCTCTACATCTACCCTATCAAACCCTTTCATAATCTTAAAGACCTCGATCAGGTCACCCCCTCAGCCTCCTCCTTTCTAGGGAAAAGAGTCCCAGCCTGTTCAGCCTTTCCTGATAGTTATAACCTCTCAGTTCTGGTATCATCCTAATAAATAAAGATGAATAATTCATCCGCCTCCCCTCCCTTCCCCTGTTTTGAACCCTGAATCAACTCTGATCTATTCCCTTCATAATTCTGAAAACTTCTCAGGCACAGAAGTCTCCTTTCCAGTGAGATCCAGCCCTGCTCCCGGCAGCTAGTACTCTGTCTGCTGCCCTCAGGGATGGTATCGTCCCTTTTGAGCAGCGCACACAGGTCAGTGCTGCCTGCAGTACTCCAGATAAGGCCTTGCTACGCATCCCGTTTTGAGACCCAGGTTCCTTCACTCCGCCAGTACAGCCCCTCCTCCCGCGCCCCCGTGTGTGTGTGTGTGTGTGTGTGTGTGTGTGTGTGTGTGTGGCATCAGCCTTTAGTGAAGCAGTTAGCAAGGGCCTCTCTCCTGCAAGTCAGTGGCTGCTCTCACAAACATCACTCTGTGAAACGTCTTGACCCTGTGTACAAGAAGTTAGACATTAAAAAAAACACATTGCTTGAGTGGTAGTTGTAGGATCAGGACGCGCACGGACCAGACAGGCCCGAGATCCGATCCCCGGCTGATCTCTCGCAGGGGCAGCGGGTGTGGTAAGACAGTGGTGTTCAGCACCTCTGGGCTGGGCGTGTGTGGGGCCGAGGTGGGGGGGTGGTGGTGTTGGGGTGGTTCTCAGCCACTGATTTCAATGCCAGCGACCCCCTGCTCTGCGAAAGTGTGTTTGTGGACACTGGACAGGACGGGATCGGGATCAGCTGTGATGCCTCCTGCAGTTGAATGCCAGAGTCCTGCTGCCTCCCGTTGAGCCACACCGCGAGGGTCAGCTTCTTCGGTTTTGGTGGGGCGGGATGGTAAATTAGAAACAAAACCAAAAGAATGAATTGATGGTGGGTGAACTCTCGGAGGGTCCTGTGTGTTAAACACGTCTGTTGCAGTCTGGTGTCTCTCATGCTTGGTTTTGCACTAACAAAAGGGTTGTTCCTTTTTTCCCCCTTCCTTCCCACTTTTCCAATCTTTTATTTCCTTTCTTCCTATCTTTTCTTTCTTTTTTTTCCTCCTTTCCTATCTCTTATTTCCCTCTTTTCCTATTTATTATTTCCTCCTTTCCTTTCTTTCCTTTCCCTTTGTTCTCTCCATTCTGTACAAGGCCCTGTGCAGCTCCCCCCACCAGTGAGCATTCAGCTTCCCGCTTCTGGAGCCCAGCCAAGCCAGGGGCACCTCATCCTCCCGCAGCCTCCCGCCCAGAGGCCCATCTCTTTCAGTAACGACAAGCTTCCTACTAACACGCTGGGAATTGCAGGTGCAACATCATTACCATCCGGCTCACACTCTGTGTCTCACCCCTCACGAAAGCTGGTGCTTTTAAGTGCCATGTCTCATCCCATCTGCCTTCTGCATGTTCAGTAGCATTGTAGGGAAACTTTCACCATCAGGACCTCTTAATAGTACATTGTGACATCTCTCCCGACCGCACGGCTGGTTAAAACGGTGGGTAGTGTAGTCCAGAAACGTCCCGTGTTCACCAACCTCCCCGCCCCGCCCCGCCCCGTGACCTTTCCTGAGTTAGCCAATCGCAGCAGGGTCTCTACAATTAGCCTGAGAGACCCTGGGTTAGGGAGGGGAAAGGTCGGTCAGCTCCTGATTGCTAAGCAGTGACCCCGGCTGGAAAAGTGTCGTTGTCGGCCGGCGACAGGGATCGTCTCTACTGTATTGCCCCCCCATGGTTGAATAGCCGGCCGAATCGCGCCGTGAAGGAAGACCACTTGGGTGAGATGTTGGAGGGCACCCTCGGAAAGTGCACCTGCGCTTCTCGGGTGAGGACAGGATCGGGCTCTGAACTGTGATGCACTCCACGGTTGAATGGCCTGACAAAATACGCCGCCTAGTCTCCGCTCCTGAAGACCGACCGCTTGTGTGAGGCATCAGAAGGCGACCTACCATCTGTGGAACCTCCCACCCCAACCCCAAAATAAACCCCCACATTCACTCTGCCTCTTTCTGCCCCTTTAGCCCTTTCCGTGCACGGTACAACTGTACAGCAGCCAAGAGAGTGAGCGCGGGGATCTTTGGTAGGGCCTCTAATGGCCCCCGTTTGCCCCTGGTCTGCACAGAAGTGCCTACCCATAGCCGAGCTTAGGAGCTTCCTGCACAGGACCTGATGGAGGCTGCCAAGTCCCTCCCTGCAGAGCTGCTGTCTTTATCGATATTGTCTTCCCCCCCTTACCCACTGTCCCCCCTCCCAAAAGATTCAGCGAGCCCCAACCATTGTCTGCGGGGAAAATCCTGAGCCCAAACTGACGCGCGCACGTGCGGCGGAAGTGATGGATCGCTGGTAACCGGCCTCTCGAGGTAACCGGCCTCTCGAGGTAACCGGCCCCTCGAGGTAACCGGCCCCTCGAGGTAACCGGCCTCTCGAGGTAACCGGCCTCTCGAGGTAACCTGCGTCGCCACTGTTCAGCCAGCCCCCTAACGACCGTCAGGAGGTGTGCACAGCCGTTACCCAGGAGACCAGGCCTCCAGTTCAGAGTTCAGTAAAACCGTGCCTGTTAATTAGCCCCCCGCCCCTCACCCCAGGCGATTTGGTTAGAGATCTCTGTTCAAGGAGATCCAAAAATAAGAGTGAGATAGTTAACAGCAATTTCCTTTTACTAGTCCTGCTGGTGAGAGTTCGTTCCCAATGCCTGTTTGCTCATTGCCATTTCTTTGGTCACTCGTCCTCGCCCGCAAGGGTATGTCAGGGGCCTGATTCAGTCAGTGGTCAGCTTTTGGTCGACAACTGCCGGTGACATCTTCACTCATGAACTTTGCACAGTTTCCGCTGCACCTCTAACTGTAGTGAAGCAGTATTGTGAACAGTCGCACAAGGCGCAGCTCACCACCACATCATATATTAAAAGCTTAGTGGCTATTGACCCTGCAGACGGCCCTGTGTCGCACTATTGACACTGCGCGGTTTAGGATTTGGGGTCAGCGGTTAGAGTTCGTGTCGGGGTCAGCAGTTAGAGTTCGTGTCGGGGTCAGCGGTTAGTCATGAATATTGCCAGGAGTAATTTTTAGGTTTTAGCCACTTAACAGGTATAATGGGCTGGGTGTATTTCACTGAGCTCTGTATAAAGTGGGAATAATGGGCTGAACTAAAGCCTGCACCAGCACCTCCAAGGGGGGATGGAAGCTGGTTTAGGGCTGCTGCCTTCGCCCACTGGGCTGTCACCGGGGAACTGGATACCCTCAACTTTGCTTGTTTTCATTCCTCTTTCTTGGCTGGCCTTGCATTAGGTGCAGATGCAGTATTAGAGATCTAGAATTGCTCAACACTAGTACGATACCAGTCACTGAAACTGCCGGTGTCTGCATGTGACTAAGTTAAACATAAAAGCACATTAGTAATGAATAATTGTTGTGAGCCTGCTGGTGCAGTGTGTTCCCACCACTTGCCACGAGAGGCTGCAAGTGAGCTGGGCAGGTGCTGGAGGTGCCCCAGGGAGAGTGTGACACTGCAACAGGAATCAGCTGCTCCACTGCTCTCTGCAAGAGAGAGCGAGGGAGGACTCTGCTCCTTCTTGCCCCAGACTTCTCCCCTCCTCTCCTGAAGGCACCGGCTCTCGCTGCCAGCTGGTCGGGTGGCCAGCCACCCCATGGTGGCTCAGCCCGGCTGGATTCCCTGTGCGAGCTTGGGCAGACTATTCAGCCCTGAAGGCATCACAGCCGAGCCCGATCCTGTTCTCACTCAACGCTGTTCTCGCCCAATCCCAAGCTGTCGCGCCTGCATGCGCACGCACATACAATGTCGCATGCATGCATGCAAACACTGCCGCGCGCACGCACACGGTCGCACGTACACACTGTCGTGCGCGAGCGCACACTCAGTCGCACGCACACACTGTCGCGTACACGCACACCATCGCAAACTCGCATATGCACCAATGCACACTCGCACGGACAGGCGCGCGCTCACACTCACACGGGTGCACACTCGCACCCACAGGCACAGGCTCACGCACACACTCGTCTCATCTACAGAGGGAGTGTAGTAGATTCACCTCGAGCACTCGACAGTGCAGTGTTACTGCCGGTGGGCAGACTGACCGAATGTTGTATCCACTTCGAGGCACCACACTTTAGGAAGGATGTCAAGGCCTTGGAACAAGTGCAGAGGAGATTTACCAGAATGGTAGCAGGGATGAGGGGCTTCAGTTATCTGGAGAGACTGGAGAAGCTGGGGTTGTCCTTCTTAGAACAGAGAAGATTATGGGGAGATTTATTACAGGTGTAAAAAATTGTGAAGGGTTTTGATAGGGTAAATAAGGAGAAACTGTTTCTACTGGCAGGTGGGTTGGTAACCAGAGGACACAGATTTAAGGTAATTAGCAAAAGAGCCAGAGGGGAGATGAGAATTTTTTTTTACGTAGTGAGTTGTTCTGATCTGGAATGCGCTGCCTGAAAGGGCGGTGGAAGCAGATTCAATAATAACTTTCAAAAGGGAATTGGATAAATACTGAAGGGAAAAATTTGCAGAGCTATGGAGAAAGAGCAGGGGGGAAATGGGATTAATTGGATAGCTCTTTCAAAGAGCCAGCACAGGCACAATGGGCCGAATGGCCTCCTTGTGTGCTGTGTGATTATATATTGGACCTGCCGTGTGGGTAACTGCCACACTGGTGAGGTGTCAGTGCGTCAAGTATCGACAGATGACGGGTTCACAATAGGAGTGTGCGGGTTATAGCGATGTAAACATTACATCCGGTGACTTCTGTACCGGTTAAGTGATACAATTATGTGTGTGCGCATCAAAACCCACAGATCATAAAACTCTGAGCTATGGGTTAAACGGGTGCTGCGATTTCTCGTTAAACCACTTGGAAAACCTGGTCTGGAATCCCCCTGACTGTGAGCTGATAAACTCTACCTCCAGTGTCTCCTGAGCTGTGTGGAGTAGGAGGGAGCCCCAGAATGAGCCTCCCAGTCTGTGGTGGGCTATCAGATCTCACCTGGGTTGCTACAGTTAGCCTCAGAGCCCCAGGGTGCTGGGGAGGGGGAGATCAGACAGGGTTCCTGCCTAAGGATGGGCGTGGGCCGTCATTTCATGGTCAAATAGCCTGCTGATGCACTGCACAGGGTGGATGGCCACCTGTTGGGGTATTGGCGCCGACCCAAGAATCAGTCCCCTCGGGAGGAGTAGGTGCGGAATTAATGCAGTGAGGGCAGACAAACATCTCAGTAACAGTCAGCCAGCTGTCAGCCGGTGTTGTGTACATAGCTCACACACCAGCAGGAAATGAATGCCCTTTATACAGGATACTTCAAAGAGAAACACACATTAAGGGCGGGTGCGAGGGTGGGCAGGCACGTGCGAGGGTGGGAGTGGGGAGGCTTGTCCCTCAGTTTGTCTCCCACACCGCTCGCAAATGCAGAGTGCTGACGAGGCTGGCACCGGTTAGCCTCCGGTTCTGAAACTCCCGATGTGCGGGGCTGATGTCTGTTTAGTTCAGTGGCACCTGCCGGACAGGTGTGCCCCTGCCCCTGCCCCCCGTCCCACTCCCTGAAACCAGCGTAGCACCTACCAGGGTGGACCCACTTTGCCAACGGGTGGTGTAATAACGGGTGGGGTTAGATCGCGAGGAGGACGACGACAAAGTACAAGAGGAGGACGACGACAAAGTACAAGAGGACGTTAATAAATTTACAGAACGGGCGTGTAATTGGCAAATGAATTTCAGTATAGATAAGTGTGAGGTGGTACATTTTGGTCAGAGGAATAAGGAGCCCACACACTGCTTGGAAATCAGAGTCTAAATGGGGTAGAGGAGCAGAGGGATCTAAAGTGCTAAGATTCACAAATCATTGCAAATAGCGACAGGGTCATTTTTTAAAAAAGCAAACCAAGCACTGGGGCTCGTTTCTAGAGGGATAGAATTGAAAAGCAGAGAAGTTACGTTAAACTTGCATCGAACCTTGGTTAGGCAACGCGGAGGACTGAGCACAGTTCTGGTCTCCATATTCTACAAAGGATATAGAGGCGCTGGAGAAGGTGCAAAAAAGATTAACTAGGAAGGTACCAGAACTGAGAGATTATACCTGGCTAGAAAGATTGAACAGGCCGGGGCTCTTTTCTCTAGAAAAGAGAAGGCTGAGGGGTGACCTGATCGAGGTCTTTAAGATTGTGAAGGGGTTTGATAGGGTAGACGTAGAGAAGATGTTTACACTTGTGGGGGAGACCAGAATTAGGGGCTGTAAATATAAGATAATCACTAATAAATCCAAATCGGGAATTCAGGAGAAACTTCTTTACCCAGAGAGTGGTGAGAATGTGGAACTCGCTCCCACAAGGAGTAGTTGAGACGAACAGTGGAGATACATTTAAGGGGAAGTGAGATAAACACATGAGGGAGAAAGGAATAGAAGGATTTGCTGATAGGGTGAGATGAAGTAGGGAGGGAGGAGGCTCGTGTGGAGCATAAAGACTGGGATAGACCAGTTGGGCCGAATGGCCTGTTCCTGTGCCGAACATTCTATGTAATTCTATTGCTGAGGCGGTTTGACATTTGTACCTGTTTCATCGCAGAGTTCCAGCTGATTCAGTGCATCAGCATGTCTTTAAGCTGCTTGCTATGGTGGTGTCTTTACCATTCATCTCGCACCATTTGTCATCTGTGTTAACAAGGGAGGGGGGCATGGTGCCTTCAGTCTAAGCGTTTATTCATCTAATGTCTTCCACCTCCTTATTTTCACAGTCTGCAAAAGAATAATCCCAGCTGGGCTTTCATCAATGGCAGTTAAGGGCTGCGATACCCTCCACAGGCTCTAGCCCCCCTCCCCCCAGTCTGTAACCCCCCCCCCAGCGCAGACGTACGGCAGCCTCCACTCCCTCTCGTCGGTATGTTTTGAAAGCCGAGGGCCCCCAGGTTCAGCCGTGCGCTCCCCCCGCGGTTGAATGACCTACGATCGCTCGCTCGGCAGGCCACCTGGCTGTTCCCCACCCCACCCAATACGAGTCAGCATCACCAGGGATGGGTAACCGCCAGGCTCGACCCGGTCTGACCACAGTCCTGTCACTGCATGCTAAGACTCTCTGTGCCTCTCTGAAACGAAGCCACCTCAGTTGTGAATGACCCAGTCATCGTATCTCGAGGCAACTAGGGGATGGGCAGTAAATGTGGCCTTGCTGCCAGTGGGCCCATCACAGGAACAGGAGGAGGCCATTCAGCCCCTCGAGCCTGTCCTACCATTCAATTAGATCATGGGGTGATCTGTATCTTAACTCCATCTCCCCGCCTTGGTTCCCTAACCCTTAATACCCTCACTCAACAAAAATCTATCGATCTCAGTTTTGAAATTATCAGTTGACCCCCAGCCTCAACATCTTTTTTTGGGGGGAGAGAGTTCCAGATTTCCACTCCCCTTTGTGTGAAGAAGTGCTTCCTGACATCACCCCTGAACGGCCTGGCTCTAATTTTAAGGTTATGCCCCCTTGTTCTGGACTCCCCCCACCAGAGGAAATAGTTTCTCTCTATCGACCCTATCAAATCCTTTAATCATCTTAAACACCTCGATTAGATCACCCCTTAATCTTCTAAATTCACGGGAATACAAGTCTAATCCATACAACCTGTCCTCGTAATTTGACCCTCTAAGCCCCGGGATCATTCTGGTGAATCTGCACTGCACCCCCTCCAAGGCCAATATATCCTTCCTGAGGTGCGGTGCCCAGAACTGAGTGCGGTACAAAGTTTTTATTTTTTAGCAGCAGGCCTTGAAATAAGGATCTGGGAGACGGAAGAGGGTAACTGGGTCCTTAACTGGAAAGTACCTGCGGGAGAGATTGCCAGCTCTTCTGAAAATGTGCTGACAACAGGACGTGACTCGTTACATCTCGAATGATCTCTCTCTCTTTATCTTCCTCCCCCTTTTTTTTTTTATCAGCTTCCAACGGCCCTTCCACAGAGAAGAAGGAGAGCGGCAAGGATGGAGTGAGCTTGGAAATGAAAGGAGAGAGGAGCGGGGAAATAATCTGCATAGACGACTGACCCCCGCCCTCCAAGCCTGTCGTGTTAATATGTTTTGTTTTTGAGCGAGGAAACACACGAGTAAAGATATCCTTCGAGTGTGTTTAACGCCCCTGCGAGTGTGCGTGTGTGTGGGGGAAAGGAGGGGGTGGGGGGTTTACTCCTCGCACAGGTGGGTAAATGGTGCATTAGCTACTCCTCTAACCCCCCCCCCCCTCCCCCTCCAAACTCCCAGAGATGGCACTGTTAGGATTCAAAGCGCTGGTGACCCGTTTGTCGTGTTGATGCGTTGGTGGTCCTGGCTGATCATAGATTTAGAAAATGCTGCAAACGCCATTTTCTTCTGTGACTGATTCCTCTCCTTCCACCCCCCCACACATCCCTCCCGAACGGTTATGAAATCGAATCAGGCAGAAGCTAAGTGAGCCAACCCTGTTCGTTAGTGGTGTGTCGACGAGCTATACAGACCAGAATAAGCCCCTTGTGCTGAGTTCGCCGATCTCAGGCCGGCACGTCAGGGAGGGAGTTCCAAATTGGTCTCGGGGACTCGGAGGGAAGGGGGGTGGTGGGGGGGGGGGGGGACAGCCAGCGACCAACGTTGCCGCTCAGCCGGAAAATACGCATTGTGGGCTATTCAACCACAGGCGGCATCGCCGCGCAGCCTCAACTTCTCCTCCTCGGACAAGTTCGGGCTCTGATGCGAAGCAGCCTGTGGTCGAATTGCCCACCGATCCTCATAGGGCATGAACGGTTGAAGTAACGGGAAGGCTGCCGTGGAACCGTAACCATGTACGTTGTCGGGGGTGGCAGAGAGAGAGATTCTGTGCACCGCAGCCCAGAATGTGGTGATGTGCTGGTCTTTGCAGCACACGGAGGCCTCTTTGGAGGCTTGTTGTAGATTGGTTTCTCTAGGTACTACCTGTCTGGGGGGGGTGGGGGGAGCATTAATCTTGCAACAGTTGTGAGCTGCTGCAGCTCTAAAGGGCGTTCCACCTCTTGAACCGTGCTGGGTGACACCCACACCGGTACTAACATGGCCCCCGTTCTCCTCCCGTTTGAAGGAGCTGTCTTTCATGATAATTTGGTTTGATTCCACGCCTAGCTCTATCAGACTGGTGTGTCATTTTTTTTTAAAAATATTTTTGTGCTTCTTTTAGGACTTGATTTCATTGACCTGTATCTCTAGGGCAGCCATTTTAGAATCAGGGCATCCATTTTGGAAACAAGGCACCAAACTGCTAGGCTATCCCAACATGGTAAACTAAGTTGTTTTTCTTTTTGTTTCTTTAAAAGAAACCACAGTATATAGTTGTTTTAAGAAGAAGAAAAGGGCCCTGCTACTGGAAAACACTAACGGTTGGCATTTCTGGTCATTTTTTTTCCAGTTGCCTGGGCTTTAGTTAGGCTTCATTTGCGGCCTACTCATCTTTTAAATTACAAGTTTCTTTAACGTTCAGATTAAAAAGATAAACCGGGAAACGTGGGGAAATCAGAAATTAAAATGGAGAGTACTTGGAAATGCGCCAAGGGGTCAGTCAGCATCGTGAGAAAGGGAAAGAAGTTATTATTTTCCGGAGCGGGTTTTGATCAGAATCAACCTGACCCGGTACAGTGTTTTCTCTTTCACATGCTGACTGACTACTTGCTGTGGGTGTCTTGTTTTTAAATTTGCTTTTATTTAATGTTTGCGTTCAAAGGGGGGAGCGTTCAGCGTTGGAATTTTAAGTTTACTATTGGCAATTTCCGCAGGCCCTCCCTTGTAAACCTGCCCCCTCGCCCGACATCGTGTGAGGCATCACCTGCCGGGGAGCGGAGAGACTGTCGGGGTATAGGCAGAGCTGCTGTTGCCCCTGTGCCCGGGAGTAACGGGGAAACAAGAGCGGAGAGGAAGGGACGCTCAGTCCTGAGGGAACCAGCCCGGTTTTCCTGTACTCCAGGAACAGGAAGAATCTATCCAAACCTACAGGAAGCGATCCCAATGCTTTATAAAGACATTACTTCACGCTGTAAATCTTAAAAGGGATTTCTCTCTCTTTCCCCCCCCCCCCCCCCCCCCCGGATTTCTCCCTTCCCCTCCCCTGCAGTCACTGTTGAAAGGCACGGTCTGAATTTACCAGTGCCGGCAGCCGTTAGGATTGTGCTACGTTCCCGTGGGCCCGGATACTGAGCCGGGGGAGCGCCCTGCCCTGCGGTGGCGGGAAAGCCGCACAGACCTGTCGGTGCCCCCAGGTCGCCCTCCCGCTGCGGGCACGATCGGCTGGTGGGGGTCGGGGGGGGGGGGGGGGCAGCAATTGGAAGCTGCAATCGTCCTCGGTGCCCCTGGGCCAGGGAGAGGGGGGGATATCGGTCAGGGTTCCCACTCCTGATAGCTAGCCAGTGACCCCCGCCCCCCCGCTCGGCTTCGGGAGCGAAGACCGGATCCCCACCCCCGTTGTGATGCTCCCACAGTTGAATAGCCTCCCTACGCTCACTCCCTAAGCTCGTGCTCTGGGCCTGGGGGCAAAGGGCCATTAAAACTGTACCACAAGGGGCTAAAATTTGGGGTGGGGAGGGGGGGGCCGAAGAGAGAAGTTTATTCCAGCAGTGTTGCTGAGTGCAGGGAGGTGGGGGGGGAGCTGACCTGACCTTTGTGCTATATGGTTTGTACACGTGACTCCCGTCCAGCGATCCCGGGAACTCCTCAGTCCTGTCCTGGAAGTGCGGCATTAACCCACTCAGCGCCAGCACTGCGAGCAGTCGTAGGGGCGAGACCGCTTTAAAAGGAAACGAGAAAAGCAAAGTATACTTTAAATTATGTCTGCATAATAATCTGTTTCAGCTGACATCTATTATTACTTAATATCCTTTGTTTTAAAAGAATATTTTGAAGAATGGTTTTTCATTAAAGTTTTTTTTTGTTACACGTTTGAAATTGCCGCCCTTGTGCTTTGTTCGTCAGACGGTGCCCTGTTGGTGTCAAACTAAGGGGTACGTCCTTTATTCCGCCCCCCCACCCACCTGCATCACACCACAATTTGTACAAGGCACACCGGAGTTCTCCACAGTGGCTCACTGGAGAAGAAAGAGCTCGTCTACAGCGTCTTTCACCACCTCAGGACGTCCCAAAGCGCTTTACAGCCAATTAAGTATTTTTTTCCGTAGTGCAGTCACTCCCAGTGCAGTACTGAGGGGAACGCTGCACGGTCGGAGATGCCGTCTTTCGGACGAGACGTTAAACCGAGGTCCCGTCTGCCCCTCTCGGGTGGATGTTAAAAGATCCCACGGCCACTATTTCGAAGAAGAGCAACGGGGAGTTCTCCCCGATGTCCTGGGGCCAATATTTACCCCAGAACAAACATCACATTATCACATTGCTGTCTGTGGGATCTTGCTGTGCGCAAATTGGCTGCTGCGTTTCCCTACACTACAACATTGACTACACTTTAAAAAGTACCTCGTTGGCTGTAAAACGCTGTGGGGCGTCCTGAGGCCCTGAAAAACTCGATATAAATTCAAGCTGTTCCTTTTGTTGTACCCGATGTTTACGGCTCGGGGGGAGTGGGGGGTTTGTGGGACTAAGGGTGGATCGAGGTTTGAGGGTCGAGTGGCGGGACGGGGAGGGGTTTGTGGGTCGAGTGGCGGGGAGGGGAGGGGTTTGAGGGTCGAGCGGCGGGACGGGGAGGGGTCGAGAGGCGGGACGGGGAGGGGTTTGAGGGTCGAGTGGTGGGGAGGGGTTTGTGGGTCGAGTGGCGGGGAGGCGAGGGGTCTGAGGGTCGAGCGGCGGGACGGGGAGGGGTCTGAGGGTCGAGAGGCGGGACGGGGAGGGGTCTGAGGGTCGAGAGGCGGGACGGGGAGGGGTCTGAGGGTCGAGAGGCGGGACGGGGAGGGGTCTGAGGGTCGAGAGGCGGGACGGGGAGGGGTCTGAGGGTCGAGAGGCAGGACGGGGAGGGGTCTGAGGGTCGAGAGGCGGGACGGGGAGGGGTCTGAGGGTCGAGAGGCGGGACGGGGAGGGGTCGAGAGGCGGGACGGGGAGGGGTCGAGAGGCAGGACGGGGAGGGGTCTGAGGGTCGAGAGGCAGGACGGGGAGGGGTCTGAGGGTCGAGAGGCGGGACGGGGAGGGGTCTGAGGGTTGAGAGGCGGGACGGGGAGGGGTCTGAGGGTTGAGAGGCGGGACGGGGAGGGGTCGAGAGGCGGGACGGAGACGGTGCTAACAGCAGGTGTTGCGACGATGCAGCATTTTGCACGGTCTCAGAATTCGGTGCAGAAACTGAATGTCGCTTCCTGTTTCCTCGTGAGTGTTTTTTAGACCCAAGAGATTGTCGCATTTAACAATATCAGCCCCTTCCCCACACTGGAACACGGGAGGAGGCCGTTCGGCCCCTTCCCCACGCTGGAACACGGGAGGAGGCCGTTCGGCCCCTTCCCCACGCCGGAACACGGGAGGAGGCCGTTCGGCCCCTTCCCCACGCCGGAACACGGGAGGAGGCCGTTCGGCCCCTTCCCCAACGCCGGAACACGGGAGGAGGCCGTTCGGCCCCTTCCCCAACGCCGGAACACGGGAGGAGGCCGTTCGGCCCCTTCCCCAACGCCGGAACACGGGAGGAGGCCGTTCGGCCCCTTCCCCAACGCCGGAACACGGGAGGAGGCCGTTCGGCCCCTTCCCCAACGCCGGAACACGGGAGGAGGCCGTTCGGCCCCTTCCCCAACGCCGGAACACGGGAGGAGGCCGTTCGGCCCCTTCCCCAACGCCGGAACACGGGAGGAGGCCGTTCGGCCCCTTCCCCAACGCCGGAACACGGGAGGAGGCCGTTCGGCCCCTTCCCCAACGCCGGAACACGGGAGGAGGCCGTTCGGCCCCTTCCCCAACGCCGGAACACGGGAGGAGGCCGTTCGGCCCCTTCCCCAACGCCGGAACACGGGAGGAGGCCGTTCGGCCCCTTCCCCAACGCCGGAACACGGGAGGAGGCCGTTCGGCCCCTTCCCCAACGCCGGAACACGGGAGGAGGCCGTTCGGCCCCTTCCCCAACGCCGGAACACGGGAGGAGGCCGTTCGGCCCCTTCCCCAACGCCGGAACACGGGAGGAGGCCGTTCGGCCCCTTCCCCAACGCCGGAACACGGGAGGAGGCCGTTCGGCCCCTTCCCCAACGCCGGAACACGGGAGGAGGCCGTTCGGCCCCTTCCCCAACGCCGGAACACGGGAGGAGGCCGTTCGGCCCCTTCCCCAACGCCGGAACACGGGAGGAGGCCGTTCGGCCCCTTCCCCAACGCCGGAACACGGGAGGAGGCCGTTCGGCCCCTTCCCCAACGCCGGAACACGGGAGGAGGCCGTTCGGCCCCTTCCCCAACGCCGGAACACGGGAGGAGGCCGTTCGGCCCCTTCCCCACACTGGAACATAGGAGGAGGCCATTCAGTCCCTCGAGCCTGTTCCGCCATTCAGTCAGATCATGGCTGATCTGTATCTTAACTCCATCTCCCCGCCTTGGTTCCCTAACCCTTAATACCCTCACCCAACAAAAATCTATCGATCTCAATTTTGAAATTTTCAATTGACCCCCAGCCTCAACAGCCTTTTTTGGGGGGAGAGAGTTCCAGATTCCCACTCCCCTTTGTGTGAAGAAGTGCTTCCTGACATCACCCCTGAACGGCCTGGCGCTAATTTTAAGGTTATGCCCCCTTGTTCTGGACTCCCCCCACCAGAGGAAATAGTTTCTCTCTATCGACCCTATCAAATCCTTTAATCATCTTAAACACCTCGATTAGATCACCCCTCAATCTTCTATATTCCAGGGAATACAAGCCGAGTCCGTGCAACCTGTCCTGTGCATTGAGAGCGGGAAGAGGTACAGAGAGAAACTTCAAAATTTGCCCTCATCACCCAGCCCGGATGATGCCGGTGCATCAGTGATAAAAAGAAGTTGGAAATTTTAAATTTAAAAAAACGCACCACAGGTCCGTCAGCAGGTGAAAGAGGAAAAGGGGCTACACCTGGATCATTAACCGAGCTTTACTGGTTTATACCTGCCGATGGACCTGCTGTATATTTCCAGTTATTATATTACATCGAATTTTACAGCACAGACTCAGGCCATTCGGCCCAACTGGGCTATGCCGGTGTTTATGCTCCACACGAGCCTGTTCCCCACTCCTACTTCATCAAACCCTATCACAACAACCTTCTATTCTTCTCTCCCTCGTGTTTATCTCACTTCCCCTTAAATGGGGAGTGGAAGCAGACAAAAATTTGATACTTATCCAAATAAGGAGATATCAAGACCAAAAGCTTGGTCAAAGAGGCAGGTTCTTTTGAGGCGTCCTCAAAGGGCGAGAGAGACGGGAGAGGTTTAGGGAGTGAATTCCAGAGTTTACGGACGAGTTGAGATTATTTTGGCACCCTCTAGTGCCTGTGTTTTCTGAAGCCCTCTCCACTGTTCTGACGATTTTACCAGAGATCTGAACTCCGAGATTGGGGTTGAGACTTTGAGGTGTGCTTGTCGTACAAGGTAGTGACTGTGATCATAGAATCATAGAATCA
Organism: Heptranchias perlo; assembly: GCF_035084215.1. NCBI lineage: Eukaryota > Metazoa > Chordata > Chondrichthyes > Hexanchiformes > Hexanchidae > Heptranchias > Heptranchias perlo. Next base: position 20,056,504 of record NC_090359.1, on the reverse strand, counting down.
TAGAAGTTACAACATGGAAACAGGCCCTTCGGCCCAACATGTCCATGTCGCCCAGTTTATACCACTAAGCTGGTCCCAATTGCCTGCACTTGGCCCATATCCCTCTACACCCATCTTACCCATGTAACTGTCCAAATGCTTTTTAAAAGACAAAATTGTACCCGCCTCTACTACTGCCTCTGGCAGCTCGTTCCAGACACTCACCACCCTTTGAGTGAAAAAATTGCCCCTCTGGACCCTTTTGTATCTCTCCCCTCTCACCTTAAATCTATGCCCCCTCGTTATAGACTCCCCTTTGCAGCAGGGACCTGAGGCAGGTGATACGAGATTGTGTTTTGGCCGAGCACAGGAGAGATTCTGACTGGGCCTGCTGATAGGCATCAGTTCCGCATTTCTGTGTTTTAATTGGGATGGGGAATGGAGAGCAGCCTGGGCAAAAGCAGGAAGTTCTAGGGCTGTACTTCCAGCGCAGAGAGGGGGAAGCAGATCCTGCCCGGACTGGTGAGACGAGGTTCCTCACTGGTGGTTAAATCACGGATGGCTTGTGGAACCAAATCCAAGGACCATGGATCAGAGCCCCAGCAAGGGTCACTGTGGACGTGTTCCCCGGCAGCTGTCGGCGCCTGTACAACCCCGTTCCCCGGCAGCTGTCGGCGCCTGTACAACCCCGTTCCCCGGCAGCTGTCGGCGCCTGTACAACCCCGTTCCCCGGCAGCTGTCGGCGCCTGTACAACCCCGTTCCCCGGCAGCCGTCAGCGCCTGTACAACCCCGTTCCCCGGCAGCTGTCAGCGCCTGTACAACCCCGTTCCCCGGCAGCTGTCAGTGCCTGTGCAACCCTGTTCCCCGGCAGCTGTCGGCGCCTGTACAACCCTGTTCCCCGGCAGCTGTCGGCGCCTGTACAACCCCGTTCCCCGGCAGCTGTCAGCGCCTGTACAACCCCGTTCCCCGGCAGCTGTCGGCGCCTGTACAACCCCGTTCCCCGGCAGCTGTCGGCGCCTGTACAACCCTGTTCCCCGGCAGCTGTCGGTGCCTGTACAGCCCCGTTCCCCGGCAGCTGTCAGCGCCTGTACAACCCCGTTAAACAGCAACCGTCAGCGCCTGTACAACCCCGTTAAACAGCAACCGTCAGCGCCTGTACAGCCCCGTTCCCCGGCAGCTGTCAGCGCCTGTACAACCCCGTTCCCCGGCAGCTGTCGGCGCCTGTACAGCCCCGTTCCCCAGCAGCCGTCAGCGCCTGTACAACCCCGTTCCCCGGCAACCGTCATCGCCCGTACAACCCCATAACCCAGCAAAGGTCATCGCCTGTACGACCCCCATTCCCCAGCAACTGTCAGTGCCTGTACATCCCTATACTCCCCTCGGAGACCTGCCTCAGAGGTGAGAGTGTTACCGACTGAGCCACGGCTGCCAAGGAGAGGAGGGTGTGACTCCGTTGCATTCCTGAGCTGTCGCTCATCGGCAACACCTGGGCTTTTTGGTTGGCGATACCTTCTTTCAGTTTCAGCAGCAATGTCTCCACCCTGTGCAGCTTTATAATTCTGGGTTCTTTGTTTGTTTCTATATACAGTGTATATGTTATGTGTATATTAAAAAATTATTTCCCCGTCAAAAATGTTCTGTTGTCCTGAAGGAATTCAGTCCCGCTGTGATCTGGGTTCCACAGTCACCGGTCGCCCCCCCCCAGTCTGAGCTCAGACCGAGTGCGAGTGGGCTATTCGACTATGGGCAGCGTCGCGGCCAAGTCCAATCCACATGCGCTTTTCGCTGGTGAATAGAGATAGTGATCGGGAGTGGGAGCGGAAATCCGTGGCTGGGTTTGGTTTTCGTCCCCAAAGGCACTGAGGCCAACTGTAGATCTGCCTCCCCACCCCCTCACCCCACGCCAAACTGGCTGAACTCAGCTAACTCGGCCGTGTGGGTGAGGCAGAGGAGCGTCTGGAGGGCAGTGAGCCGGGGATGACCGGTGCAGGCGGGAGGATGGTTCTCCGCCCGATTGATATTTGGGGATCGTGGAGTGTTTATACGGAACTTTCCTTCAGGAGATTCAATGGGTGAGTCGAGTCCGTGGCAGCCCTGACTCAGTGGGTAGCTCTCTTCGAGTCAGAAGGTCATGGGTTCGAGTCCCACTCCAGAGACTCGAGCCCATAATCCAGGCCGGCACTCCCCGTGCCAGCACTGAGGGAGTGCTGCACTGTCGGAGGTGCCGTCTTTTGGATGAGACATTAAACCGAGGCCCCGTCTGCCCCTCTCAGCTGGATGTAAAAGATCCCACGGCCATTATTTCGAAGAAGAGCAGGGGAGTAATTGGAACCGTGAGAATTCAATGGATAGCCTTGACCCCCCAGACCATCAAGGCCTAGTATGCATGAAAAGCCTAGGAGGAAAAAAGGCCTTCTCACCCACCAGAGCACATCCCCCCCAAGGCTCCAACTTTCCTGGACAAGCAGCCTGACCACAATATTTGCCTCTGTTACTTCTTCTGGTAAATATTTTTCATTAAGCTCTGAACATCCATTTTCAGTTTCTCTCCTCTACTCCTGCTCTGAGGTGTCAGCCATGGTTCCGGGGGCCGCACTCTCTCGGAGTCAGGAGGTCGTGGGTTCGAGCCCCACTCCAGAGATAGGAGGGACATAGTAAGTGGATCGGTTCAGTGCAGTTTAGACTCCGGGATAATAAAGAGCATCACTGAGACCTGAGCAGAAAAGCACGCTCCCCTCTCCCCTCCCGCTCCCCTCCCCCCTCCCGCTCCCCTCCCCCCTCCCGCTCCCGCTCCCCTCCCCCCATCCCGCTCCCTCCCCCCATCCCGCTCCCGCTCCCCTCCCCCCATCCCGCTCCCTCCCCCCCTCCCGCTCCCGCTCCCCCCTCCCCCCTCCCGCTCCCGCTCCCCCCTCCCAGCGGGCGCCACTCTCCACAATTCAACGCCACGTAGATTGAGCGGCATGCTGGGAACAGCTTGCCCGAATCACGAGCGAGCAGGAGGGGAAAGAAAGAGGGGGTGAGGGGTGAGGCGGGTGGTATTGGTGAATTAAAGCAGCAGTTTGGAACCCTGGCACTGGAATTCACATTGAGAAAACCCTTTGCCCGTAACGAAAGGAAAGAACTTAAGCAGGACGTCCCAAAACACTTTGCAGCCCGTGAAATACTTTTGAGGTGTAGTCATTGCCATAAAAGCGGTGTGTCTGCTCCACATCCAGCAAAATGACAACGTTTTTGCATTTTTTAAACAAAAAAGAGATGCAGTCATTTCCTGCTGGTTTTTTCTGACCTTGATAACCTGGCTTCTCCCCAAAGAGCAGGAGCCCGGAATTTACAAGCAGCCGTCAACATGCAGAAACTTAACGCGGCAATTGGCCTCTAGCTGACCCGCAGGACCTGCCAATCGGGTGCGGGTTGCGGGGGGGGCGGGGGGTGGGAAGAGTACCAGGCAGGCGGCCTTAAAGGGACAGGCCAGGGGCTCCGACTTTGGGGCCGCAACATCGCAAGCAGCTCCACGTGAGATCGGCTTAGCCCTTAAAAATCCAGTTGCCGATGACCCCTTTGCCCACCGGCAGCGTGGCTGGTAGCGACAGGCCCTGTCGGCCGGCGCGCGTCGCTGCATCCGGTGAAACCGTGACCTCCGAACGACCTTTCAGGTCGCTGGCGGCCCCTTCTCGATTTCCGCCAATAGCACAGAAGCTGATTCCCGTCTCTCTGTCGACCACAGCTTCCTCTTTGAGACGTTTCGTGTCACCACCAAAGCATGAGAGGTCCCCGCCTCTTCCCCCCCACCAACTCCGCGCTTTGGAGTGATGTGCGACAGACTCCAGGAAGCCTGCAAATCTCTCAGGTCCCTCCCCACCGCCCCCAACCTCAGGCCCTGGCCAATTTTCAACTTGCTGGCGCTCTTGCCTCTCAGTCAGAAGGTCACGGGTTCAAGTCTCACTCCAGAGACTCAGAGCACAAAATCCAGGCCGACACTCCCAGTACCGCCACTGAGGGAGTGCTGCACTGTCGGAGGTGCCGTCTTTCAGATGAGACGTTAAACCGAGGTCCCGTCTGCCCCTCTCAGACGGACGTAAAAAGATCCCACGGTCACTATTTCGAAGAAGAGCCGGGGAGTTCTCTCCGGTGTCCTGGTCATCCCTCAATTGACTCCACCACAAGCAGATAAACTGGTCACTTGTCTTGTTTGCTGCTTGTGGAATCTTGCTGTGCACAATTGGCTACCACATTTGCCCCCCAACTCTTCTGTAAGCACTGATTCTTCCTCGGGTACAGTCCCTCAGCCACTTGGAGCGAGTTACAGGAGCTTGTGATTTGCTTTTTCCCTCTATAGGAGGATCGTCACGAGTGAGAGACTCCGACAGATACCAGACACCAGCCTCCCTCAGGCTAGATCCAGCTTGCCACGGGAAAAGGACTAATTTCAATAGCTGTGCTGTTAAGGCAGGAGCCGGCCCTGCTCCCAGCTTCTCCACCCCGGTGCCCCCAGTGATTAACTGCTCCGCTCAGTGAGAGCTACAGAGCTAAACAGAGCAGGTCGGCCCCTGGAGTCCAGCTTCGTCCTGTAGTCACTGACCCCGTGCTGGGATAAAGTCCCGCTATCCCAGCCAATCGGCCAAAGGTGTCAGCCTTGGCTCAGTGGGTAGCACTCTCGTGCTCTGAGTCAGAAGGTCGAAGGTTCGCGCCCCGCTCCAGAGACTCGCAGTACAAAATCCAAGCTGACGCTCCCAGTGCCAGTACTGAGGGAGTGCTGCATTGTTGGAGGTGCCGTCTTTTGGCTGAGATGATAAACTACCCTCTCCGGTGGATGTAAAAAGATCCCACGGCCACTATTGGAAGAAGAGTTCTCCCCGGTGTCCTGGGGCCAATATTTATCCCTCAACCAACATCACTAAAAAAAATTAACTGTTTGTGGGATCTTGCTGTGCGCAAATTGGCTGCCACATTTCCTATCGGTCAAAGTTAAACTTCAGGAAGGCAGTTTTCACCCAGGAGACAATTTTGTGAAGTAATTTTTTTTCTGATATGTTATAGGAACAGGAGGAGGCCATTCAGCCCCTCGATCCTGTTACAAAGGAGCAGGCTATTCCGCCATTCAATCAGATCATGGTTGATCAGTTCCTCAACCCCATTTACCCGTCTTTGCCCCGTGACCCTCGATACCCCCACCCAACGAAAATCGATCGATCTCAGTCTTGAAATTTTCAATTGACCCCCAGCCTCAACAGCTTTTTTGGGGGGAGAGAGTTCCAGATTTCCACTCCCCCCTTTGTGTGAAGAAGTGCTTCCTGACATCACCCCTGAACGGCCAAGCTCTAATTTTAAGGTTATGCCCCCTTGTTCTGGACTCCCCCCCCCAACAAGAGGGAGGGAGAAGAGAAGTGGGAGGAGGGGGTAGAGGAGAGGGGGGAGGGAGAGGTAAGAGGAGGGGGAGAAGTGGGAGTGAGAGAAGAGGTAGGAGGAGAGGGAGAGGTGTTACATAGAATTACATAGAATCTGCAGAACAGAAACAGGCCATTCGGCCCAACTGGTCTATGCCGGCGTTTATGCTCCACGCGAGCCTCCTCCCTCCCCTCTTCATGTGGGAGGAGGGTTTATTCCCTCCTACAAGAATCACCCATTTGCAATCTCTGTACAGTCTCAGCGTTTCACAGCACAGCCAATTCGCCCTATGCAAATTCCACTCAGAAGCTGTTAAGACCTGTCCGACTGAGTGAAGCAGACTGGCAGCTGAGGTGATGCTTATCTGGTTCAGCCTCACCTAATCCACAGCAACACCACACTCACACGTGTCACCTCCTGCACAGGAACAGGAGGAGGAGGCCGTTCCAGCGGCCTCGGGCCTGCTCCGCCATTCAATCAGATCCTGGCTGACCCCTACCTCGGCTCCATTTACCCGCCTCTGCTCCATATCCCGACAAAAAAATCTATCGAGCTCAGTCTTGCGAGCTCCAATTGACCCCCAGCCTCCTTTTTGGGGGGAGAGAGTTCCAGATTTCCACCCCCCTTTGTGTGAAGAAGTGCTTCCTGACGTCACCCCTGAACGGCCTGGCTCTAATTTTAAGGTTATGCCCCCTTGGTCTGGACTCCCCCCGACCAGAGGAAATAGTTTCTCTCTATCCACCCACCTCTCTCGCTTTTTAATCAGGGCGAACAATGCAAAGTTACAATGAAAGATTCTCTATGGAGGAGGGGGTGAGGGGAGTGTGCTTTGTGTTGTCAATGGTGTAGGCCTCAGGCTCGATCCTCAGTCTGCGTTGAGTGGGCTGAGGCCAACAGGGAAGGTTACAGAGGGGTTACAGTTAGGCTCAGTGCCCCTGGGCTAGGGAAAGGGGAAACGTCAAACTGGCTCCCTGCTCCTGATTGCTCCGCATTGACTTCACCCCATCCCATTGGGAACTGCGGATATAAAAGAAAGAATTTGCATTTATATAGCGCCTTTCACGACCTCAGGACGTCCCAAAGTGCTTTACAGCCAATGAAGTACTTTTGAAGCATGTGTGTGGGTGTGAGTAGGTGTGTGTGAGTGGGTGTAGGTGTGGGTGTGTGTGTGTGGGTGTGAGTGGGTGTATGTGTGCGGGTGTGAGTAGGTGTGTGTGTGGGTGTGACTGGGTGTGTGTGTATGGGTGTGATTGGGTGTGTATGAGTGTGAGAGGGTGTGTGCATGCAGGTGTGAATGGATGTGTGTGTGTATGGGTGTGAGTGGCTGTTTGTGTGCAGGTGTGAGTTGGTGTGTGTGTACGGGTGTGAGTTGGTGTGTGTGTACGGGTGTGAGTAAGTGTGTGTGTATGAGTGTGAGTGGGTGTGTGTGGTGTGAGTGGGTGTGTATGTGGGCATGAGTAGGTGGTAGAGGTCGCGGGTTTGGGAGGTTCACACACCCACTCACACCCATACACATACCCACTCACACCCACACACACACCAATTCACACCCGTACACACAACACTTACCCATACACACACCCAATCGCACCCCCGTACACACACCCACTCACACCCATACACATACCCACTCACACCCACACCTACTCACACCCGTACACACACACCCACACACACACACCCAATCACAGGAGCTGTCAAAGAAGCTTTGATTGAAGAAGAGTTTTGTGTACGGGTGTGAGTGTGTGTGTGAGTTGGTGTGTGTGTGTGGGTATGAATTGGTGTGTGTGCAGGTGTGAGTTGGTGTGTGCAGGTGTGAGTGGGTGTGAGTTGGTGTGTGTGTGGGTATGAATTGGTGTGTGTGCAGGTGTGAGTTGGTGTGTGTGTGGGTATGAATTGGTGTGTGTGCAGGTGTGAGTTGGTGTGTGTGTGGGTATGAATTGGTGTGTGTGCAGGTGTGAGTTGGTGTGTGCAGGTGTGAGTGGGTGTGAGTTGATGTGTGTGTGGGTATGAATTGGTGTGTGTGCAGGTGTGAGTTGGTGTGTGTGTGGGTATGAATTGGTGTGTGTGTGCAGGTGTGAGTTGGTGTGTGCAGGTGTGAGTGGGTGTGAGTTGATGTGTGTGTGGGTATGAATTGGTGTGTGTGCAGGTGTGAGTTGGTGTGTGTGTGGGTATGAATTGTGTGTGTGCAGGTGTGAGTGGGTGTGAGTTGGTGTGTGTGTGGGTATGAACTAGTGTGTGTACGGGTGTGAGTGGGTGTGAGTTGGTGTGTGTGTGTGGGTATGAACTAGTGTGTGTACGGGTGTGAGTGGGTGTGAGTTGGTGTGTGTGTGTGGGTATGAATTGTGTGTGTGCAGGTGTGAGTGGGTGTGAGTTGGTGTGTGTGTGTGGGTATGAACTAGTGTGTGTACGGGTGTGAGTGGGTGTGAGTTGGTGTGTGTGTGTGGGTATGAATTGTGTGTGTGCAGGTGTAAGTTGGTGTGTGTGTGGGTATGAATTGTGTGTGTGCAGGTGTGAGTGGGTGTGAGTTGGTGTGTGTGTGTGGGTATGAATTGTGTGTGTATGGGTGTGAGTGGGTGTGAGTTGGTGTGTGTGTGTGGGTATGAACTAGTGTGTGTACGGGTGTGAGTGGGTGTGAGTTGGTGTGTGTGTGTGGGTATGAACTAGTGTGTGTACGGGTGTGAGTGGGTGTGAGTTGGTGTGTGTGGCTATCTGATGAGGACGGAATCTGACCCGGGCGTGATGCCCACTGTGGTCGGATAGTTTTTCTGCCACTCACTGTCGCACTAAAGAAACAGCGAGTTAAGGGACGACAGAGAGCTGGCAGTGAGAGTCACCGCTTCGGCGGGGGCGGGGGGTCGGGGCGAGGGGGAGGGGAGGGGAAGGGAGGGGAGGTGAGGGGAGGGGAGAATAAAAGCGCAGGACAGGGAGCCTCCTCCTGTTTCGTAGCCCAGGTGGTATTTGCCTCCCTGAAGTTGTAACCGAATCAGCAGTTTCCAATGACTTTCCAGCCTTGCTGTCGCAGGTTTTCATTTCACCGGAGACCTTTGTCTGGATAACAGTCTTGTTGAGAGGGGATCAGATTCCTCCATGTATCAAATAAAAACACAGGAGGGACGAGGGACTGTCACAGGGGACTGGGCAGGACGTAGGGAGACCTCCTTCCAACCGAATCTACCTCTGAGAAACCAGCGGGTGTAATAATAAAGCTTCGACCGTATTAAATCTCTCTCCCCTGAAGGTGCTGACTCCGCCAGGGAGCGATCCCACGTCAAGTGGCTGCTCCCCAGAGGGCAGGGGAATCGGATTCAAGTCTCTGTCAGCGAGTTAGCACAGGCACGATGGGCCGAATGGGGAATGGGACTTTTAAAAAATTCATTCATGGGATCTGGGCGTCGCTGGCGAGGCCGGCATTTATTGCCCATCCCTAATTGCCCTTGAGAAGGTGGTGGTGAGCCGCCTTCTTGAACCGCTGCAGTCCGTGTGTTGACGGTTCTCCCACCGTGCTGTTAGGAAGGGAGTTCCAGCATTTTGACCCAGCGACGATGAAGGAACGGCCGATATATTTCCAAGTCGGGATGGTGTGTGACTTGGAGGGGAACGTGCAGGTGGTGTTGTTCCCATGCGCCTGCTGCCCTTGTCCTTCTAGGTGGTAGAGGTCGCGGGTTTGGGAGGTGCAGTCGAAGAAGCATTGGCAAGGGGAGAGCTCTTTCGGAAAGAGGGCACAGGGGCAATGGGCCGAATGGGGAAAGGGCAGTGGAACAGGAGTGAGTGGAGAGCTCTTTCAGAGAGAGGGCAGCCCGCCCTGTCAGAATAGCAACCAGGGCCGGGGGCTCCCGCCAGGTGAGAACTGCCCATCCTCCTCCAGTGATTAAAAACCGGCTCTATTATTTCACACTTTTCCAGAGACTTGAGCACATAATCTGGTCATTTATCACGTGGCCGTTTCGCAGGACTTTGCTGTGCGCAAATTGGCTACTGGATTTGTCTTTCTTTCTTTAAACTGCGTCTGTCGCCATCCAGCCCATATCGTCATGAAGCCTTGTACGGAAATTTGGGTTTTTTCCCCAGAGATTCGTGGACCTGGACAATAGTTCAGAGAAAGTAAGACACCCTGATGCAGTAGTTTCATAAATCAAAGTGATTATTTATTTAATGAGTCAAAAGGAGCATATAGCATGAAGCAACTCACTCAATACGTGGCTTACTCTACCCGATCATACAGTTGGCGGTTTGCGACATACTTTATTTAATGATTTAAAAAGGAGTATAGAAGCAATTATGAAGCAAAGCGAGCAAGTAGCGCATACAAGCTTTAGAAAGCATCAAGGCAGCCATCGAGGTCTAGACAAAGGGTGTCGGTCGCTGCGGTAACAGGTGATGTGTCGAATGATGCATCAAGTTTCTTTGACTCATCAAAGTTTGCCTCTTTGTTCGAGTTCAGTAAAGTATCGAAGGATCTGTGTCTTTGCATCAAAGCTCAGAGGCCAATTCAGAAGCTCATTGTTGGAGGAGCTCACACTGCAGTCATTTTTCACCTGTTTGCCCCTGCAACTGTTGACCGTTGAAGCTTCTGCAAGGTCCTCTCTTGAAATGTTTTTTTTTTTAGCTGACAGGGTGTGCACCAAGTTCCGAGGAGGCCCAGTTTGGCCACTCACCCATCGTAGCATTGACGATGGACGGTTGGTTGGACCGCTCATTAACCATGTGGATCCCCTGTATCTTCTCCGTGTGAAGCCAGGTGGCTTATCAGTTGATTGTCCTTTGCATTTGATGTGAGCATCGAGAAGCTTCTGGAAGGCGACGAAAGCTTTTGTCTTTCGTGCTTATCCGTTGTTATTGAAAACCGCACCTTGTTGACGTTTCTGTACTCTGCTGCTTTTGTAGTTTAAAGTGATGCCCAAACGGTCAGTTTAAAGTGATGCCCAATCGGTCAGTTTAAAGTGATGCCCAAACGGCCAGTTTAAAGTGATGCCCAAACGGTCAGTTTAAAGTGATGCCCAAACGGCCAGTTTAAAGTGATGTCCAATCGGTCAGTTTAAAGTGATGTCCAATCGGTCAGTTTAAAGTGATGTCCAATCGGTCAGTTTAAAGTGATGTCCAAATGGTCAGTTTAAAGTGATGTCCAATCGGTCAGTTTAAAGTGATGTCCAATCGGTCAGTTTAAAGTGATGTCCAAATGGTCAGTTTAAAATGATGTCCAATCGGTCAGTTTAAAGTGATGTCCAATCGGTCAGTTTAAAGTGATGTCCAAACAGTCAGTTTAAAGTGATGTCCAATCGGTCAGTTTAAAGTGATGTCCAAACAGTCAGTTTAAAGTGACTGCACTTTGTGTTTGTCCATTGACCACATGTCCACGGGTAATGTCAAGGACAAGTTAACCCTTGCTTGCAAATGTACTGTCCAGGTGAATGTCCAAATTCTTAAAGGGACTAGTTAACCCTTTACGGTGAATCGTCCGACAGTTCAAAAGAGTAAAAGGGGGCCTGACCCAATGCCCAAAATTCTTACACCGTGAGAGCCCAGGGAGAGGGACATTGATTGCGGGGTGGGGGGGCCTCAGTGAATCCAGCAAGTTTTCTATTCAAGAACAACCTGCATTTATATAGCGCCTTTAATGTAGTAAAACATCTGAAGGCACTTCACAGGAACGGAATCAGACACAAAAATTGTCTCCGAGCCACTTAAGGAGATATTAGGACAGGTGACCAAAAGCTTGGTCAAAGAGGTAGGTTTTAAGGAGCGTCCGAAAGGCGGAGAGGTTTAGGGAGGGAATTCCAGAGCCTAGGGCCTAGGCAGCTGAAGGCACGGCCGCCAATGGTGGAGCGAAGGAAATCGGGGGATGCGCAAGAGGCCGGAGTTGGAGGAGCGCAGAGATCTCGGAGGGTTGTAGGGCTGGAGGAGGTCACAGATATAGGGGAGGGGGTGAGGCCATGGAGGGATTTGAAGATGTGAATGATAATTTTAAATTCGAGTGTTGCTGGACCAGGGACCTGCCATATGCTTGTCCTTTGATTGACCAGGTTGAGGATAGGGAACGTTCCTGGTTGGGTTCAGTTCAGGGTCGATGGGTATGGGTCTGGATTGAACTGTGTACAGCAAACACCCATCAGCTGATAGTCGACCCCCCCTCTCCCCACTTCCTCCTCTTCCCCCCACCAGTGCTCTGGATCATCTTGTGTGCCATCGCCATGGAGACATTACAATCGAAGGATTGTTGTTAGCCGAACACATAGTGTAATCTGGACACCGTTAATCAATGGCTGACCAGAGAGAAAGAGACAGAGAGAGGGATAAACAGAGAACAAGAAACAAAAGACGGAGGGGAGACAGAGTGAGAGAGAAAGAAGGAGGGTGAGAAAGAGAGAGAGAGAGAGAGAAGGAAAGAGGGAGAGAAATAGGGATATATAGAGAGAGAAGGAGGGTGAAAGAGAGAGAGAGAGAGAAGGGAAGAGGGAGAGAAATAGGGATATATAGAGAGAAGGAGGGTGAAAGAGAGAGAGAGAGAGAGAAGGGAAGAGAGAGAGAAATAGGGATATATAGAGAGAGAAGGAGGGTGGAAGAGAGAGAGAGAGAGAGAAGGGAAGAGAAAGAGAAATAGGAATATATAGAGAGAGAAGGAGGGCGAGAGAGAGAGAAGGGAAGAGAGAGAAATAGGTATATATATATATATATAGAGAGAGAGAGAAGGAGGGTGGAAGAGAGAGAGAGAAGGGAAGAGAGAGAGAAATAGGGATATATAGAGAGAGAAGGAGGGTGAGAGAGAGCAAGAGAGAGAAGGGAAGAGGGAGAGAAATAGGGATATATAGAGAGAGAAGGAGGGTGAAGGAGAGAGAGACAAGAGGAAAGAGAAATAGGGATATATAGAGAGAGAAAAGGGTGGAAGACAGAGATAAAGGAGAAGAGAGAGCACAGAGAGAGACAGATTGCGATCAGAGAGAGAGAGACAAAAAATTGAAAAACAGGAAGAAACAGAGCATGAGTGAGAGGAAAAGGGGGAGAGATGAGAGCGAGTGAGTGAGACTGAAAATCAGTCCCAATGGCACTGGATGTATCAGAGAGGCCTACAGTGTGGGCCTCAGTGAGAGACGCTCACTTCCTGCTTGGCGAATAAGGCAACCTATTGTACTGCAAAGTTGAGTTAACCAATCAGGAATTCCCTGCAGAGGATTGGTAATATCACTTGCACAACCTTTCGCACTACTGATACCAGTGGAATGTGTTTTCTTTTGGGGGCGTGTGACTCCCGATGTATCGATGGGATGGGCCTGGTGAGACTCGGTCACTTAGTCTGCAGCAAAAAAAAGATCAAAGAGATGAAACTCTCCGCCCTTTGCCCTGTGTGGCTCAGTTTCGAACTTAACTAACGCAGCGTGTGTGGGCTTTGGAGTCACCCGCACTGACGTCAATCCCCACCTACTGTCCCGTGTTAGCCCATCCGATGCCCCCTGTAGTGGAACAGCCCGCTGACACCATCTAGGTTCGTGCATTAAGAAGGGCGGGTGCGAGGGGGGCGGGGTACAGGAGAGTCCCAAAGCGCTTTACAGCCAATGAAGTACTTTTTTTGAGGTGTGGTTACTGTAATGTAGGAAACGTGGCAGCCAATTTGTGCACAGCAAGATCCCACAAACAGCAATGTGATAATGACCAGATAATGTTTACTTTTTTGAGTGGTGTTGGTTGAGGGATAAATATCTGCCCCAGGACCCCCGGGGAGAACTCCCCCCTTGCTCTCCTTCGAAATATTGGTAGCAGGATCTTTTTACGTCCACCTGAGGAGAGGGGCAGACGGGACCCTCGGTTTAACGTCTCATCCCGAAAGACGGCACCTCCGACAGTGCAGCGCTCCCCTCAGCACTGGCAACCGGGGAGTGTCGGCCTGGGATTATGTGCCTGGAGTGGTGGCTTGAACTCCCCGAACCGTCTGACTCAGAGGCGAGAGAGTGCACTACCCACTTAGCCATGGCTGAGACACTCACCGACCTGCAGCTCTCAGCCAGCTGATGTAAGACAGTAAACAAAGGCCCGAGGTTTCAGCAAATACTCAGTGGCCTGCCGGCAGAGAGTTTCACCGACACCTGCTGCTCACCTTGGACAGGGGGGGAAGGGAGAGGGCGAGAAGTCAGCCAGCAATCCTGCTAGAGGCTGCTGGGAGGGGCCTGGTTGACGCAATTAACCCGCCCTTCACAAAAAAAACACAAAGTGTAAATCGCAAGGAGGCTCCGAGCTCGGATGACAAACAGGGCAGCTGCACGGACAAGTCTTAAGTGCGGTGACTGATCCCTGAGAGAGAGAGAGACACACCCCTACATCAATCGCCACCTACTGTCCCGTGTTAGCCCATCCGATGCCCCCTGTAGTGGAACAGCCCGCCGACATCATCTAGGTTCGTGCATTAAGAAGGACGGATGGTGGGGGTGGGCGTACAGGGGAGCGGCGCTCGCTCCCTTCGCTTCCCGGCTCGGCCCAATCAGCCGCCCCCCCGCGGTCGACCCTTAACACCCCAGCAAGCTGCACAAACGGTTGCTTCGACAAGAAGGCCCATCCCCACCTTCTCGAGGGGCAACAATAAACGTCGACCTTGCTGAGCGACGCCCACACCCCGAGAAACAATTAAAAGAAACAAACGACGCCTCTTGCACTTTCACGGAGGGGGGTGTGCGGGGTCATCTGCGAAGCCCCCCAAGGTCAAATTGCCGATGCTGCCTTATGGAGGTTGGCCACTTAACGGAGGCAGTTGACCATGAGTTAATGTCGCCATCAGAAAGTGCTTGCATTTATATAGCGCCTTTCATGACCGCAGGACGTCCCAAAGTGTTTTACAGCCATTGAAGAACTTTTGAAGTGTAGTGACTGTTGTGATGTAGGGAAACGAGGCAGCCAATTTGCGCACAGCAAGATCCCAGAAACAGCAATGTGATAAATGACCAGATCATCTGTTTTTAGTGATGTTGGTTGAGGGATAAATATTGGCCCAAGACACTGGGGAGAACTCCGCCTGCTCTTCTTCGAAATAGTGGCCGTGGGATCTTTTCCATCCACCCGAGAGGGGCAGACAGGACCTTGGTTTAACGTCTCATCTGAAAGTTGGCACCTTTGTACGGCACTGGGAGCGACGGCATGGATTACGGGCTCAAGTCTCTGGAGTGGGACTTGAACCCACGATGTTCTGAATCGGGGCGAGAGGGTGCGGCCCACTGAGCCGCGGCTGTCAGCAGGAGGGACAAAAAGGGCGTTATTCGTCCTCTCCTCAGAGAGGTTTTAGGGAAGGAATTCCAGAGCTTAGGTCCCAGGCAGCTGAAGGCGTGGCCCACCAATGGTGGAGCAAAGTCGATCGGGGAGTGAGCAAGAGGCCAGGTTCGGAGGTCGTGTGTTCGGAACAGCGAGACAGTCACGTGACCAGGAGAAGGCCCCCCAGATTCAGTCCTCTCCCTCCACGATGCCAACTTGGTTTAATTCTAAAATCGGTTCGACTGCCTCTGGACTTGGGGTGAGGGGGTCACCGTCCCGTGAGGTATCCTAAGGGGTCGGTTTTCTGTGCTTTTGGCATGTTTGAGAAGGTCCGTCTCCTGTTTGTGGAGATACTGGAACTCAGGGATGGTCCAGGATAGGTCACAAAAACCCCCAACCCCTCGTGGAATCCCACATTGCCCCTGAAACCTCCTGACTTAAAATGGGGCCTTGGGAGCCCTACGTCGCCATGGAAACCATCCAGCTCAGTAATCAAAAAGAAGTTTATTTACAACAAATTGTTAAAAAAAATTTACAATGCATTTCCATTTTTTTTGTACAAATACTAAGACACCAGAATAAATAAAATCTAATATCTTATATACAAAACTTGACCATACAAACAGTACCCAGAATGCAACTGCTCTGACGGGAAGGTCAAGACTTAACACCGTTCCCTGGATCCCAGCTCCGTCATAGGCTGCCCCCCGCCCACAGAGGAGCCAATCGCGACCTAGTTACCGCAGTGCATCTTGGGTACCTTCCCGTGGAAGGATCCGGTTAGCTCGGGTGAAGAGAGAGTCTACAGTTCGGTAATGGCACCGCCCTTAGTTGGAGGGGGGGTTGGGTACAGGAACCAAGAGAGACGTGGGAGGGGGGATTGGCTAACCAGCTCTTCCATTGCAGCCTGGGAAGGGAGAGGACGGCGATTAATTCAAAGCTCCTTGACCATTTTTGAGCGAGATAGGAAAACTGGCACCTTCTAGGGCCAGACAATGTCTCATTTTCTATCCCCGTCTCCTCTAATAAATAGGGAACTAAAAACACCCAATGGCCAGGACTTCAGTCACATCAACCCAGGA
Organism: Heptranchias perlo; assembly: GCF_035084215.1. Taxonomy (NCBI): domain Eukaryota; kingdom Metazoa; phylum Chordata; class Chondrichthyes; order Hexanchiformes; family Hexanchidae; genus Heptranchias; species Heptranchias perlo. The sequence goes on along the minus strand of NC_090359.1, from coordinate 20,040,826 downwards.
GTCTCACCCACGATTCCTCCCGTTTCCCCCCCCCCACACCACCGCCTCCGATTTGCAGGCTTCGCTGCAGGCCCATGCTTAACTGCCCAGTCGTTGTAGCATCGCAGGTGCAGAAATTAGTGCATTGGCAGAGTGGGTAACGGAGGCCATTCAAACCTGAAGGAGCAGAGCTGCAGCCCTCAGGTAATTTGCTCAGAATCGTGTCTCGTACAAGTTCCGTTTATAAGAGACGGGCCTTCAAAACGGCACACAAGGTCACGTGGACAACTTCCATCATTGACTCTTGCTGCACCACTAAGGTCAAGCAGGCTAAAGAGGGGGCCTCTTCACCTCTTCTCTTTTCTCTCTGTTTCTCCCCCCTCCCTCTCCCCGCCTTCCCGCTCCCCATAACTTACTCACATGGACCAGATTTGCGAGGTGCACTTGGAAGCCCACATCACATCTAGGGCACATCTGAACAGTCCTTTCACACGGTCTACAAGACCGTGTGAAAGGACTTAAACAGGTCGGAGCTGTGCCAGGCAGACGATCGCACCTTGGCTGTTTCAAGTCAGTTCCAGCCAGGGAGTTCAGTTGAGATCTCCATAAACTCAGAAGAAAGAGGAACAGCCATGAATGCAAAAATGTTTTTACTCAAAAAGGGGGGATAAAAGGGAAAGGAGGAAGATGGAGTCTTGGTTAAGAACTGGGGTTGTTCTCCTACGAGCAGAGAAGGTTAAGGGGCGATTTAATCGAGGTGTTCAAAACCATGAAGGGTTTTGATAGAGCAAATAAGGAGAAACTGTTTCCAGTGGCAGGAGGGTCGGTAACCAGAGGACACAGATTTAAGATAATTGGCAAAAAGAACCAGAGGGGGAGATGAGGAGAATTTTTTTTTAAACGCAGCGAGTTGTTATGATCTGGAATGCGCTGCCTGAAAGGGCGGTGGAAGCAGATTCAAAAGGGAATTGGATAAATACTTGAAAAGAAATGGGGAATGGGGGAAGAGCAGGGGTGTGGGACTAATTGAAGAGCTCTTTCAAAGAGCTGGCACTGGCACAATGGGCCGAGTGGCCTCTTTCTGCGCTGTAAGATTCTATACTGCGGAACATTGCCATAAACATCAAGTCATTCAAGGGACTTGAAAGGAACTCAATCAACTGTGCACAGTGGATATCTTGAATCTGTCCCAGTGATGTGCTCTCCCTTCAAGGAAGAGTTTGCCCATTTGCAGATGACTACTGAAAGCAAGCCCGATAGATACCCATCCACCTCCTCTAGTGTTTAGCTCCCTTTTCAGAAAGGGCTCCGAGTCGCGCTGGCGTCTTGCGTCCAGATGTGGACTCTTCAGTGAGTTGCAGCTATTGAACTACGGCAGGCATCACAGCATAGTCCAATCTCCTGCCCGCCCCCACGCAGCTCCCAACCGGATTTGGAACATCTGTTGGCCAATTCTTCCCATCCCTAGCCCAAGGGCACTGAGGAAGAGAAAAAAAAACAGGAGCCTCTCCCGCAGCCAGATGGGCTACCTCAACATGGCACAGGAGACCAAAGCCCCCTGGGATCATCCTGTGCATAATGTGCTGGGCGGGAGCTCTCTCCCAAAGGGAAGAACGGAGAGGCGTGGGGGGGGGGGTCCTCCGGAGAAGGCTGACGTATCCACGTCTACTACCGCCCAGGGCAGACTGCAGTTTGACATTCTGACAAACTTGCTTAATTGCTCTGGCAGCCATTCAAAAACGCTGGCATTGAGGTAAAGAGAACAGAATAGTTTCAGCCTCTCTTTGTGTCTCTCTCTCTCTCTCGGCACCGTGACAATTTGGGCCTAGTCCAGGTTTCCATTCGACATTCAAAAGAATGAAGTCAGCAGAAGTCTCGAGTTCTCGGTCCCCACTCGACTGGGCGTGACAAAATCACCTGAAGTTTGCAGGAATCCAATTTCAGGGCAAAGGATACAAGTCCCACCGTCCCCTGAACCCAACGGACTCGCTCGACAAAGGGGGCCGCTCGACTCTGGTTGGACGTGTTCCATCATGTGACCTCCCTGCCTCCAACCGCCCCACCCAGTCAAACAGCCTTTTTTAACCTCCCCCCGCCCCCGCCAAACTCCAATGGGGAACGAGAACCGGGTTTCCCATCGAAACCCCAATTTTTTTTTGTCGCAGCGAGAATCTCCTTTAAAGACTGGTGGGTTGGGTGGGTTTACCGCCAAGGCCAGTTGGCATAACCGATGGACTCAGCCTGGTGCGGGCAGGTCCGAGGACGTCCTGGGCGGGGGGGGGGGGGGGGTCTGCTCCTGGGCCTGGTCGAGGTGACCGTCCGCAGGTCCAGGCTAGACGCGGCCACCGTGGGGGACGGTCGCTCCGACTGTCCCCCTCTCTTCCGCGGCATCCTCCGCGCCCGGGTGGCCGTTGAAGGAGGAGCAGGCGGTGCCTCCTGGCGCGCTCGAGGCTTTCCGCGGCCGGTGGGCGCCGCAGGGGCTGGAGCGCGTGGCCGATAGCGACAAATTTGATAAGTTTCCTTTCGGTTTTTTCGTATGATTTGGGTTTTCTAATTAATTGATTGAGGGTCCAGTTTGCTGATCAGAATGTTTTTGGGGGGAGGCGGGCAGCAGGGAAAGAGGACAACAAAAGGAGAAATTAATTGAGAGCGAGTCGCTTCTTGGCTGCTCGACAGGAAGCCACTCGAGGCGGGGGGTGGGGGCCTAGTTATCCTGCAACGGTGCACGTCAAGGGGAAGAGAAAGAACTTCGGAGAGAACCGAAACAAGCAGGGCTTCCAAAAAAAAAACAATTGAAGAGATGAGTATTTTAGCCCGGGGAGGAGAAGGAGGAGGAGTCGGCAGAACTGGTTTGGTCCAGGTTTCGGAAGGATGCTCTACCAAAGCGATCAGATCGCGAAGCAGCATCGGGACAAGTGTCTGCCCAACCAATACCACCTTGGGCATATAGTACGTGAGTAATTTGAGACATGACGTGGTAATTGGAGCAGGCTTGGGAAGAGCTAGTGACACTGGTTCCCAAACCTTTCCACCACAGAGTTTCATGTCTGGGTCTGTTGTAGACTAATTGATAAGAGATTGATCGCTACGATAGGTCAGCAACTCCCATTATCATTGTGCCATGCGACTACCAGACTGGTAGAAGGCAAACCAGGTGGACCTGGGTCTTTCCTCGTCTAGCAGATCCCAAGATGGGCCGTTCAGAATGTTTTAGACTCAAATTCTTTTTTAAAAACAGGTTGGGGGAGGGTTCAAGTGGAGGCGCAGATCAGCCATGATCTAATTGAACGGCAGAGCAGGCCCGAGGGGCTGAACGGCCTCCTCCTGTTCCTAAGGAGGCCCAGAGAGAAAGGGCCCTCAACACTGGAAGAAAGAGCCCTGGAATTCCCGGTCAAAATAGCCTCGAGCTGGCCCACCAAAGGCCAAACCAGCTCTGGGCCTAACCACGTTGACCTCCCTGGGATGGGGGCGGAAGGTAAGGACGAGCCAGGGAGGGTAAAAGACAAACTAGATTCCTAGGTCGTCAGGGTCCTGGCTGAATGAGGGGCTTTGCCCCTTGAGAAGATGGAGGTGGGCCTTCTTGAACCGCTGCAGGCCCGTGTGGTCAAGGTGCTGCCACGGGTGCTTGTTAGCGAGGGAGTTCCAGGATTTGGACCCAGCAACGATGAAGGAACAGCCAATACATATCTCAAGTCAGGGTGGTGTTTGTGACTTGGAGGGGAACTTGGAGGGGGATGGTGTTCCCATGCACCTGCTGCCCCTTGTCCTTCTAGCCAGTGGAGGCCGCCGGTTTGGGAGGTCCTGCCGAAGAAGCCTTGGCGTCCTGTAGATCACAGACGGTGCGCCGACGGCGGAGGTTCATCTCACGGAGACGCTGGCCTCCACTTCTCTGTACTTCACCACGAAATAAGGAAAGCACTGGTCGTTTTCAAACAACACAAAAATATGCGGCTCGTAGAGGTTGTCCACGCAGGAGTTGAAGAGGTCGCTGCTCGGGTCGCCAGGGGCGAGAGCGGGAGGCCTCCTCATGGCCGGCTTGCCCACGGCGTGCTTCCCCACCAGGACCTTGGACAGGAACATGCAGTGGGCCCCCTCCTCAGAGCGCTGGGCGTAGCGGTGGGAGTAACTGGCCTTGCGGGCAAAGTAGCTGCCCTGGCCGTAGAGGGTGGCGTGTCTGCCGGACACCCGCGGGTCAAAGTTGTGCTTGCAGATGCCGTCCACCGAGTGCCGGGAGGTCCCGTGAAACAGGTGCTTCTCGTTCAACACCCTCTCGCGGTCTGACATCTTTCGAGCCATGTAAAGCTTCTTCCTGCCGAGGAAGGAACGGAGGCCAGTGAGAGAAAGAAAACAAAAAAATAATCCTCATTCCTCCTCCCCTTTGAGAACGTACAGCACAGAAACAGGCCATTCAGCCCATCTGGACTTTACGCTCCACACGAGCCTCCTCCCTCCCTACTTCATCTCACCCTATCAGCATATCCTTCTATTCCTTTCTCCCTCATGTGTTTATCTCGCTTCCCCTTAAATGCATCGATGCTATTCACCTCAACTACTCCTTGTGGGAGCGAGTTCCACATTCTCACCACTCTCTGGGTGAAGAGGTTTCTCCTGAATTCCCGATTGGATTTATGAGTGACTATCTTATATTTATGACCCCTGGTTCTGGTCTCCCCCACAAGTGGAAATATCTTCTCTACGTCTCCCCTATCAAACCCTTTCATCATTTTAAAGACCTCTATCAGGTCACCCCTCAGCCTCCTCTTTTCTAGAGCGGAGAGTCCCAGCAACTCGTAGGCAGTAAGGGTCGGCAGGCTATTTGACTCGTGAGGGCATCATGGCCTCTTGTTTCTCCACCACCCACCCCCCCCTCCCCCTACAATTGGACTGAAGCCAAAATACACGTCAAGGAGCATTTGTTCACTAAGACAGTCTGGGTGGGGGTGCAGGGAAGTTATAGATTTGTGCAATTCACCCACTTAAAACGTGTCTCAACTCCCCAAAAACGTGACTCAGGCAAAGAATTTGCACTGCACAATAAAGTAGTCACTTACGTGGGCGAACATGGCAGCCATTTTGTGTGCACAGCAAGATCCCACAAACCAAATTGAGAATGAATGGCCAGCTAAGCTATTTTTTGTTGGTGGTTTTGGTTAAGGGAAGTACTTTGGCCCAGGACACCTTCCTACTTACGTTTAACCTCTCGTCCAGGACCTCTGACAGTGCGGCACTCCCCTGGTAGTGTCAGCCTGGATTATGGGCTACCAGTCTTGGGAGTGTGGTTCCTGTCTGGGGCAGATCCCAGAGGTGACAAAACCAGGGCTCTATGCTGCCCCGGAAGCCCTTGAGATGCATGGCCTTACGAAGTGAAAGGAAGATAGCTTGGGAGAGCAATAAATGCGGGCATTGAGCAGCGCAGGTGCATGTTTTGAGATAACTCTCCCCACCCCTGCCACAATTTTAGCCACTCCTTTCCTGGGAACTTGTCCTGCAGGCTTCGACAGGCCGACAATGGACCTGACCCAACTGGCCCATTCAACAACGGAGAGCTTTCAGCGCCAAGTCCAAATCAGTCTTCACCCAAGGCCCCACTTTCCAGCAAGGGTACCTGGTTACCAGGAGTGGGTGCTCCAGGAGATTGTGGCCCAACTGTGGCTCTCCCGCCTCTGGGTCAGAAGGTCGTGGGTTCAAGTCCCACTCCATGAGACTTGAGCACAAAATCTAGGCCGACACTCCCAGCTCAGTACTGAGGGGGTGCTGCACTGTCGGAGGTGCCGTCTTTCGGATGAGATGTTAAACCGAGGCCCTGTCTGCCCTTGCAGGTGGATTATTGGAAGAAGAGCAGGGAAGGTGTCCTCAGCCAATGTTTGTCCCTCAACCTCCATCACTAAAACAGACCATCTCATTGCTGTTTGTGGGATCTTGCTGTGTGCCCTACATTACAATAGTGCCTACACTTCACTGGTTGTTTGAGCGCTTCCCGGCCAATTAAATATTTTTGAAGTGCAGTCACTGTTGTAATGTAGGAAACGCAGCAACCAATTTGTGCACAGCAAGATCCCACAAACAGCAATGAGATAATGACCAGATAATCTGTTATAGTGGTGTTTGTTGAGGGATAAATATTGGCCAGGACACCGGGGGAAGGACTCCCCTGCTCTTCTTCCAATACTGGCCGTGGGATCTTTTACATCCACCTAAGACAGGACCTAGGTTTAACATCTCATCCGAAAGACGGCACCTCCGACTGTGCAGCACTCCATCAGTGCTGCACTGGGAGTGTCGGCCTGGATTATGGGAACAATGTCTCTGGAGTGGGATTTGAACCTATGACCTTCTGACTCAGAGGTAAGAGCGCTACCCACCGAGTCACTGCAGACACTGCTCAAGAAAGGAAGAGACAGGTGAAGTTTTGTACGTTTTTGGCATCTACTCTCAGCATCAAGATCTCCCAGGTACGTGGAGTAAAGCTCCCTCTATTCTGCCCCTTGCATTTGATCCTTTTTGTCAAAGTCGATCCCAATGACAATAACAACCTGCATTTATATAGAACTTTTAATCTAGTAAAACGTCCCCAAGGCGCTTCACAGGAGCGCAATCAGACAAAATCTGACACCGAGTCACATGAGGAGACATTAGGACAGGTGACCAAAAACTTGGTCAAAGAGGTAGGTTTTAAGGAACGTTTTAAAAAGGAGGAGAGAGAGGCGGAGAGGTTTAGGGAGCGAATTCCAGAGCTTGGGGCCTAGGCAGCTGTAGGCACGCCCGCCAATGGTGCAGCGATGGAAATCGGAGATGGGCAAGAGGCCAGAGATCTCGGAGGGTTTGTAGGGCTGGAGGAGGTTACAGAGTTGGGGGGTGAGGCCACGGAGGGATATGAACACGAGGATGAGAACTTTAAAACCCCGGCTGTTCCTTACCTGGTGTACTTGTCCCACAGAAATTGGTTCTGCACCCGTGATATACTCAGGATCACGAATTTGGTCTCCAGCATAGTCTTGTGGAAGAGGTTGTACACCACCCTGTAGGCCTTGTCGTCCAGTGCCATGGGCACTTTGATGAAGTCTACGTTAGGGTCCATGGGAATCCAGGTCTCCGGGTAGGTCCGTTCGCAGTTGGCAGCAGCAGGTGGCACAGTGCGATCGGATGGAGAGAAGCTCGTCTCAAGCGGCCCGGACAACGTCCTGAAGGAACAATTCCCAGTTAGTTATTGGAACGTTTGAGGGAGGGTCACACATAGGCTGGCCAATTCTCTATGGAATTAAAGCATCCTCGTTGCAATGATTCGCATGGGACCAGGTGTCTTCCCATTCCCCCCACACTCCAAATAGTGAACCCCCTCTCACATAACCACTGGTACCAAGCCTCTACGAGCCATAATTTAGACCGATACTTCCAGTGCAGTACTGAGGGAGTGCCGCATTGTCAGAGGTGCCATCTTTCAGATGAGACGTTAAACCGAGGGTCCCGTCTGCCCCTCTGAGGTGGATGTAAAAGATCCCATGGCCACTATTCAGAGAAGAGCAGGGGGGAGTTCTCCCCGGTGTCCTGGGGCCAATATTTATCCCTCAACCAACATCGCTAAAAAACAGATAATCCGGTGGTTATCGCATTTCTGTTTGTGGGATCTTGCTGTGCGCGAATTGGCTGCCGTGTTTCCTACATTACAACAGCGACTACACTTCAAAATTACTTCATTGGCTGTAAAGCGTTGAGGTTTTCAAAGACGCTGTATAAATTAGAATCTGTCTTTCTTTGACTGTTAAAGGACAACACAAGGGGAGAAATAGGATTTTCCCTCTGACTGATCCAACCATTTTACAATAACTTAGAACAAATCAGTTCTCACAAGGACCACGTCAATGCGGCTCGTCTATCAGGGAGATCAGAGTGGATGGGCACGTAACAGAACACGAAGGCATAGAATCCTACAGCACAGGAGGAGGCCATTCAGCCCATCGTGCTGGTGCCCTCTCCCCGAAAGAGCTCTCCACTTAGTCCCATTCCCCCTCCCCTCTTAAAAATTGTTCTTTTCCAAATATTCCCCCACTTCCCTTTTAAAAGCTATTCCGGATTCTGCTTCCTCCACCGTTCCTGGTCGGATATTTCCTACCCGGCAACTCTCGGTATAAACATTCTGTCAAGTCTCCTTTCCTTCTTCTGGCGGTGATCTTAATGTGATGCCCTCTAGTTACCGACTTACAGACCAGTTTTTCTTGTTGCAAAATTTACTTTATCAAAACCTCTCAGTTTTGGACACCTCCATTCGATTGCCTCTTAAACTTTTCTTTAGCTAAAATGAAAGAAGAGCCCCAGTTTCGCGAATCTTTCCTCATAATGAAAGACATCTGATAAGGGGCCATATCCTTAAAATTAGAGCCAGGCCGTTCAGGGGTGATGTCAGGAAGCACTTCTTCACACAAAGGGGAGTGGGAATCTGGAACTCTCTCCCCCCAAAAGCTGTTGAGGCCGGGGGTCAATTGAAAATCTCAAATCTGAGATTGATAGATTTTTGTTGGGTAAGGGTATTAAGGGTTAGGGAACCAAGGTGGGTAAATGGAGTTAAGATACAAATCGGCCATGATCTGATTGAATGGCGGAACAGGCTCGAGGGGCTGAATGGCCTCCTCCTGTTCCTATGTTGACTGGGCTTGACTTGCTCTGTTGTTGGTTACATGGCAGCGCTGGTGGACTCCAGGAGCAGTTCTCAGTGTCCTCTTAGAGTTTAGCATGGAGGAAGCAACTGGTTAGAACAGTCGGAGAGGAAGGGATGGGATAAAATTCATCCACTGTCTCTCCAAGTAGCCTAGCCCAAAACGGTTCCTTTACATGGAATTTACAGCACCGAAACAGGCCATTCGGCCCAACTGGTCTATCCCGGTGTTTATGCTCCACACGAGCCTCCTCCCTCCCTACTTCATCTCACCCTATCACCATATCCTTCTATTCCTTTCTCCCTCATGTGTTTATCGAGCTTCCCCTTAAATGCATCTCTGCTATTCGCCTCAACTACTCCTTGTGGGAGCGAGTTCCACATTCTCACCACTCTCTGGGTAAAGAAGTTTCTCCTGAATTCCCTATTGGATTTATTAGTGACTATCGTATATTTATGGCCCCAAGTTTTGGTCTGTCACACAAGTGGAAACATCTTCTCTACGTCTACCCTATCGAACCCCTTCATAATCTTAAAGACCTCGATCAGGTCACCCCTCAGCCTTCTCTTTTCTAGAGAAAAGCGCCCCAGCCAACTGTTTACAGCCAATTGGGAAATGTCGAGTGCAATCCATGATCATAGAATTATATAGAATGTACAGCACAGAAACAGGCCATTCGGCCCAACCGGTCCATGCTGGTGTTTATGCTCTATACGAGCCTCCTCCCTTCATCTAACCCCATCAGCATGTCCTTCTCATCAAACCCAGTAATTTGGTCAGCAATAGGCCACTGAGATTCTGGTTACCAACACTGGCCTCCTCAGCTCATGAAGGACTCACTTAAGGTACGGCAGGAGTGTGACGGTGGATTGGAAGAGAGGCCGCTTCCGTACGGTTCGTTTCGTGCCCGAGGTGATGTTCTGCTGGTATCCCGCGTTGAGGTCCACCTTGTACCGCTGAGTCTGGCTGATCATAAAGTATCTCACGCCAAAGCCTTGTTGGAGGGCTTCCTCGAAATACTGGGCGACTGACTGCAAGGACAACGTTAAGAGATTGAGGTGTGGAGTGATTGGAAGCAAGAGGCCTTGACCAAAGCCAACGCAGGACAGTGCAAGAACTCTCGAGAGCAAGCATCGAAAGATAAAAAGCATGAATTCAAAGCCAATATCTATTTTTTTTTAAATGAAACCAAGCGATGGGCCATGGCCTGTATTCCGAGGACAACAAGGTTTAAAAAAAACACGAGACGAATCAGGAAGTAGTGATTGGGTGTCACCAAGTTTGGGTCTTAAGAGTCAGTAGATTGTAGGAGGAAGGGAAGTTAGTGACACAATGATGTGATGGAATACCCACCACTTGCCTGGATGAGTGCAGCTCCAGCAACACTCAAGAAGCTCGACACCATCCAGGACAAAGCAGCCCGCTTGATTGGCACCCCATCCACCACCCTAAACATTCACTCCCTTCACCACCGGCGCACAGTGGCTGCAGTGTGTACCATCCACAGGATGCACTGCAGCAACTCGCCAAGGCTTCTTCGACAGCACCTCCCAAACCCGCGACCTCTACCACCTAGAAGGACAAGAGCAGCAGGCACATGGGAACAACACCACCTGCACGTTCCCCTCCAAGTCACACACCATCCCGACTTGGAAATATATCGGCCGTTCCTTCATCGTCGCTGGGTCAAAATCCTGGAACTCCAGCACTGTGGGAGAACCTTCACCACACGGACTGCAGCGGTTCAAGAAGGCGGCTCACCACCACCTTCTCAAGGGCAATTAGGGATGGGCAATAAATGCTGGCATTGCCAGCGACGCCCACATCCCATGAACGAATTTTTTAAAATGTAGTTTCGAGACACTGGGCAACATGCCAACAGTAGGAGACCGTGTTTTATTTTTGGTGCGACCCTTCTCTTCAAAGGAGATCTTCCAATACCGGGGCTAAAAGGGTTAAATTACGAGGACAGGTTGCACAGACTAGGCTTGTATTCCCTCGAGTGTAGAAGATTCCTTTAATCATCTAATCGAGGCGTTTAAGATGATTAAAGGATTCGAGAGGGTCGATAGAGAGAAACTATTTCCTCTGGTGGGGTTGAGGCCAGAACAAGGGGGCAAAACCTTAAAATTAGAGCTAGGCCGTTCAGGGGTGATGTCAGGAAGCACTTCTTCACACAAAGGGGAGTGGAAATCTGGAACTCTCTCCCCCAAAAAGCTGTTGAGGCTGGGGGTCAATTGAATCCCAGGTATGTGGAGCAAGAGGATTTGAGTACAGGAGCAGGGATGTCTTACTGCAATTATACAGGGCCTTGGTGAGACCACATCTGGAGTATTGTGTGCAGTTTTGGTCTCCTTATCCGAGGAAGGATGTCCTTGCCATGGAGGGAGTGCAACGAAGGTTTACCAGACTGATTCCTGGGATGGCAGGACTGACGTATGAGGAGAGATTGGGTCGACTAGGCCTATATTCACTAGAGTTTAGAAGAGTGAGAGGTGATTTCATCGAAACATAACATTCTAACAGGACTAGGCGGACTAGATGCAGGGAGGATGTTCCCGATGGCTGGGGAGTCCAGAACCAGGGGTCACAGTCTCAGGATACGGGGTACACCATTTAGAACCGAGATGAGGAGAAATTTCTTCACTCAGAGGGTGGTGAACCTGTGGAATTCTCTACCACAGAAGGCAGTGGAGGCCAAGTCATTAGATGTATTCAAGAAGGAGATAGATATATTTCTCAATGCTAAAAGGATCAAGGGAGAAAAGCAGGAACAGGGTACTGAGTTAGACGATCAGCCATGATCATTTTGAATGGCGGAGGAGGGCCAAATGGCCTACTCGTGCTCCTATTTTCTATGTTAAAGCCCCCTCTATTCGGGCCCCAAACAACAAACCTTAGCCCTCCCCACACCACTCCTTTACCCTCAGAAAGCCCACCTCCCTACTGCACCAGTGATATCACCAATTCACACTATGCTACCTCAGACTGTTTCCCTTCATTACCCTAGACACAGGTATCCATTCCTGATGTCAGTCCTAAAGTGACTAGTTCCAATCTGTACCCTCTTGTCCTATAGTTTAATTTGAAGTGGTATTACCAACTTCTCTCTACCATTCATTATCTTGTCTTTCTCAGAAGAGGACACCAGAGCAAAGGACCATTTTATGCATCTCCAAACTCATTTCATGTAAGGCCCTTGCTGGGGTACAGCCCTCCCATACCACAGCTGAATATATATTATATAAACATGAGTGAGCATATATTTTCACTCATAGCAGTAATTATAGTCTGATGGACCACTTCTTACATGGCCATAACCATTTTTATACCGGCCGATTAGCCGACAGGGGGAGCGTTTCATGATCTCCTACAACCCATACAATGAGAGGGGGAAAGCACCCTCACCCACCGGGCACGATAGTCCCCACTGCACGTCAACCCAGAATTCAGAGCCGGAGTACCAGTCACCACTGGGACTGTCTGGAGCAGGAGTTGAACCCTATACCGTCTGACTCAGAGGCAGGAATGCTAACCACTGAGCCACAGACTGACTCCTCAAGGTGAAACAAATTCGTATCACTAGACACACCCGTGATTAAAACAATCATTGTATTTCCTGGTCTGGGGACAACCCTAGCCTGCAAAGTAATTAAGACAGTCACTAATAAATCCAGTAAGGAATTCAGGAGAAACTTCTTTACCCAGAGAGTGGTTGGAATGTGGAACTCGCTCCCACAAGGAGTAGTTGAGGTGAATAGCAGAGATACATTTAAGGGGAAGCTAGATAAGCAAATGAGGGAGAAAGGAATAGAAGGATATGCTGATAGGGTGAGATGAAGTAGGGAGGGAGGAGGAGGCTTGTGTGGACCATAAACACCGGGATAGACCAGTTGGGCCGAATGGCCTGTTCCTGTGCTGTAAATTCTATGTACTTCACACCAATTGGAACAGACCCGACAAAATGAATGCTCCAAAACCACCAGGTAAAACTAATCCAGCACCGATGCGAGGATATTCATCTGGGCGCAGCTGCTAATCCCTTTGGGCTGAACTTTGAGAGATAGATTCAAATTAAAGGCAAATCACAGCCCTGTTTGTACAGGTTGGTGACACAATTTGTTCAGCTGGGGGGCAGGAGGTGTGGCACGCCGTCGAAATGCACCTCTCTTTTATTTCGGCTTTGAAAAGAACTTTAATTATATTTAAAACCGTGGAAAGACCACAGTTGGAGGGCTGTGCACATCTCTGGGCTCCACACTCGAGATTCTTACAGCAGAGAAGGAGGCCATTCGGCCCGTTGTGCCTGTGCCGGCTCTTTGAAAGAGCTATCCAATTAGTCCCACTCTCCCCTAACTCTTTCCCCCCCGTAGCCCTACAAATTTTTTCCTTTTCAAGTATTTATCCAATTCCCCTTTTGAAAGTTACTATTGAATCTGCTTCCACCGCCCTTTCAGGCAGCGCATTCCAGATCTTAACAACTCGCTGCGTTAAGAAAAAATTCTCCTCATCTCCCCCTCTGGTTCTTTTTGACAATTATCTTCAATCTGTGGTCTTCTGGTTACCGACCCTCCCGCCAACAGTTACTCCTTGTGGAAGGAGACTGAGGCAATCGGAGATGGTACAACGGAGATTAACCATGAGGAATTGCAAACGGGAAGAAAGATGTGGGAAAATTGATTGTGGCTGTTTTCTTTAGGTCGAACGGTCAATGGAGCAATTGGAGGGAAGCCAGACTGGAGTCACAATCTTGGAACTCCCTTCCTAACAGCACTGTGGGAGAACCTTCACCAGACGGACTGCAGCGGTTCAAGAAGGCGGCTCACCACCACCTTCTCAAGGGGCAACTAACAATGGGCAATAAATGCCAGCCTTGCCAGCGATGCCCACATCCCCGAGAACGAATTAAGAAAAACGTGACATCCTAACTGAAGGCCGAGGGGTGACCTGATAGAGGTCTTTAAGATTATGAAAGAGTTCAATGGGTAGATGTAGAGAAGGTGCTTCCACTTGTGGGGAGGAGATCAGAACTAGGGGCCATAAATATAAGATAGTCATTAATAAATCCAATCGGGAATTCAGGAGAAACTTCTTTGACCCAGAGAGTGGTGAGAATGTGGAACTCGCAAGGCAACTAGCACAGATGCATTTAAGGGGAAGTTAGATAGTCAAATGAAGGAGAAAGGCATAGAAGGTTATGCTGATAGGGTGAGATGAAGCAGGGAAGGAGGAGGCTTGTTTGGAGCATAAACACCGGCATGGACCAGTTGGGCCGAATGGCCTGTTTCTGTGCTGTAAATTCTACGTAACATTGTTTTGCATAGTGACCCACGAACCCATCCCCCCCCAAGGTAATTGGACCCATGAGAATCGTGGCATGAGAATTCAATGGATAGCCTTGACCCCAGACCATTAAGGCCTGGAAAAGCCGAGGAGGAAAAAAGGCCTTCTCACCCACCAGAGCACATCCCCCGAAGGCTCCAACTCTCCTGGACAAGCAGCCTGACCATATTTGCCTCTATTACTTCTTCTGGTAAACATTTAGCATTAAGCTCTGAACATCCATTTTCACCAATCTCAGTTTCTGTTCTCTAATCCTACTCGAAGGTGTCAGCCATGGTTCTGTGGGCCGCACTCTCTCTTCTCGGGGTCAGAAGGTCATGGGTTCGAGCCCCGCTCCAGAGACTTGAGCACGTAATCCAAGCTGACAGTTCAAAGCAGTACTGAGGGAGCGCTGCACTGTCGGGAGGTGCAGTCTTTCGGAGGAGCCGTTAAGCCGAGGCCCCCGTCTGCCCCTCTCAGGTGGACGTAAAAAAAAATCCCACGACACGATTGGAAAAGGAGCCGGTGTCCCGGGCCAATATTCATCCCTCAAACAACATCACTAAAAAGCAGATGGTCTGGTCATTTATCTCATTGCTGTTTGTGGGATCTTGCTGTGCGCAAATTGGCTGCAGCGTTTCCCTACATTACAACAGTGACCACACTTCAAAAAAAGTACTTCACTGGCACGTCGTGGGGTCGTGAAAGGTGCTAAATAAATGCAAATTCTTTCTTCTTTAATACTCACCCTATTTATATCCTCCCCTTAACCACCGTCGTCAACAGAGGGACTGAACTGTCCTCATTGTTACTCATAGTTCGTTGTCCAATAACCATTACTAACATTTTGCTCTTGGACGACAAGGACCATTTGCAACAAAGCCCCTCCCCTCTGCCTTGTTCAAATCGCCTTGCCCTCTTTCCATCCAACATTCTCTATAGTGTTTGAGCCCTCATCAAGACCTCTTTACATTGAGTCTACTGCACAGAAACAGGCCATTCAGCCCAACTGGTCTATGCTGGCATTTATGCTCCACGCCAGCCTCTCCCCTCCCTACCTCATCTCACCCTTCTATTCCTTTCTCCCTCATGTGTTTATCTAGCTTCCCCTTAAATGTATCTACACTATTCACCTCAACTACTCCTTGTGGTAGCCAGTTCCACATTCTCACCACTCTCTGGTAAAGAAGTTTCTCCTGAATTCCCGATTGGATTTATTAGTGACTGTCTTATATTTATGACCTCTAGTTTTGGAATCTCCCGCAAGTGGAAACATTTTCTCTCCGTCTACCCTACTGAACCCTTTCATTATCTTAAAGACCTCGATCAGGTCACCCCTCATCCTTCTCTTTTCTAGAGAAAAGAGCCTCAGCCTATTCAGCTTTTCCTGATAAAGATATCCTCTCAGTTCTGGTTATCATCCTTGTGAATCTTTTTTTGCACCTTCTCCGGTGCCTCTATATCCTTTTTATAATTTGGAGACCAGAACTGTGCTCAGTGCTCCCAGTGTGGTCTAACCAAGGTTCTATTCACGTTTAACATAACTATTTTGCTTTTCAATTCTATCCCTCCAGAAATGACCCCCAGTGCTTGGTTTGCTCTGGGATAATTTGCCCCCCACCTCTCCACCCACAAGGACCATGGACGCCTACCTACCTGTGTGTACTCCTGCCATTCAAAGGTGTCCCTCCAGTAGTGCTTCCAGGTGGTGCGGAAGTTGTTGATGTGGTCAGTGGCCGAGGTGCTCAGGCGTCTCAACCGGTCGAACGTCTCGTCCTGAATGGTCATTCGGTCGAGGTCAGCAGTGAAACTGCGATCCCTGAGGAGAGATCGCATTTCGGTTAAGGGAAAAGTTGGAGCGAGCTGGCAATTCTGTAGGACAGGACTGAACAGGTCCTTCGTGATACTCGGGGGAAGGGTGCGTGCATGGGAACACCTCCCACGTTCCCCTCCGAGTCACGCCCCGTCCCGACTTGGGACCTATAATCGGCCGTTCCTTCACGGTCGCTGGGTCAAAATCCTGGAACTCCCTCCCTGTCAGCACCTGTGGGAGCACCTTCACCACACGGGGCCGCAGCCGTTCAAGAAGGCGGCCCACCACCACCTTCTCGAGAGGCAACTAGGGATGGGCAATAAATGCCAGCCTTGCCAGCGACGCCCACATCCCCAGAATTAATTTTTTTAAAGAAGGGTACCACAAAACTTTGGTGAGGAAAAAAAAGTGTTTAAATCCTCATTCCCGTTAATTTGTAGATATCTCAAGTTGTTGACAACGACCTGATCTTCTTCCCAATTTAGAATTTATCCACCAAAGCGGCAAAGGAGCCCAAAAAAACAGCCCCATTCCAAACCGCCCGGCCCCACAATATTCAAACAGCTCCGAGCTGTGTCGGTCGAATTACCAGAACTGAGGACCGACAAAACGCATTTCACAACCTCAGGACGTCCCAAAGCACTTTACAGCCAATGAAGTACTTTTGACGTCACTGTTGTAATGTAGGGAAACATGGCAGCCAATTTGCGCACAGCAAGATCCCACAAACAGCAATGAGATAAGCGACCAGATAATCTGTTTTTTTTCTAAAAAGTGACATTGGTCGAGGGATAAATATTGACTTCAGAACTCCGGTGAGAACTTCTTTGAAACAGTGGCCGAGGGATCTTTCACGTCGACACCAAGAGAGGGGCGGACGGGGCCCTCGGTTTAATGTCTCATGGGAAAAACGTACCAAAGCAGGACCGGGATTTCACCCACCCCGAACAAATCGGCTTTTAATGTAGAGTCAGTACTGCGAGCGGTTTTATTAATAGCGCCTTGTGGTTTTGGTTTGAGGCGGCTGTAAAAAAAATTATGCAATTTTGTCAGCCGTGTGGAAGATCAATTGAAACCGAAAGCTGGCAATCCGGTGAAGTTTGGGAATGCGAATTCCGTGACCTCCAGCCGTCTCCCCTTAAGGAGGGGGTGTTCACTGTGAGCAATGGCTATTGTACACAACACCACCTCCCCTATAATCTCCGCCCCCTCCCGCCGAAACATTTTAAGCCCAAAGCCGATGACCGAGAGTGGCTGAAAACGTGGCAGTCCGGAATGTTCCGTGCCCGGGTGGGTCGGCAGTGCTGAACGCTGCCTCGAGTCGCGTGCGCGCACGGGCGGGGTGGTGGGGGGACGCGAGGCTCGCGTACGCGGTCCTCCGCCTGGTTTTGAGTTCCCGACCTCGGCCGTGCGGCTCTGGGAGAAACGTCAGCCCGGAGACCTGACCTTTCCCAGGGTCACAGAGCATTGAAATCCAGGCCCTAAAGATGCGGAGGAGACGTTAAATTGAGGCCCCGTCTGCCCCTCTCTTGGGAGGGCGTAAAAGATCCCAGGGCCACTATTTCGAAGAAGAGCAGGGGGAGTTCTCCCCGGTGTCCTGGGCCAATATTTATCCCTCAAACAACACCACTAAAAAAATGGTCATTTATCACATTGCTGTTTGCGGGAGCTTGCTGTGCGCAAATTGAGCTGCCTCATTTCCTTACATTACAACTTGACTACACGTCAAAAGTACTTCAATCGGCTGTAAAGTGCTTTGGGATGTGAAAGGCGCTATATAAATGCACCTTCTTCATGTATCCCGAGAAAGACACTGGAAGAAGGGAGAGGGTCGCATCGATTCACAGAACACAGGCTGCCCAGGATATTCCAGAATCCAGATGAACCTCCCGACCCTCCCTGATACAGACTCGGGCCTTTTGATCCAAGCGCCCTCCCTTCCTCCCACTAAGAACTGAAGTCGAGTCACTTTTCGCCCTTACAACCCTGCCGTCTTGAACAGGTCAAACCAGTTTGGACCGAGCCCGTTTCCGTACACAAACCCGCTGCTGCAGTCTCACTCGGGCCTACCCCGTCTCTCCGGAGCCTGACCGTGGGAACGCAGGGCCCGTTGCAGGGTTGTCACAGCAACCGAGCTGGAGGTTAGTCATCTCCGAGCACCTGGGTGTGGAACAATTACACACACACACACACACACGCACCAGACACAGGTGCACATGTTCACACACACACACGCGCACAGACACACACACACAGGCGCACAGACAGACACACACACGCGCACAGACAGACAGACACACACACACACACACACACGTCTGCGTGCCTGTGCATTTTTCAGACAGTTTTTGTCCCATCCCCATGTAACTGCGAGCTGAGACAGTAAGTGCCAGTGGGCTAATCGACCAGGGGCTGAGAGACAAACTTAGCAGAAGCCACTGGATAACAGCCCGGAACGCGGGAACACTGCCCCGTTATTAATCCTCCCACCCGCCCCGAACCCAGCAAAACAGAGACCCACCTGTAGCAGAGGGTGACCTTCTCCCTGTCCGGGTCACTGTACAAGCGCTCCAGTGCCTCCTGGGCCTCCTCCTGCACGCTCTCCCAGATCTGGCCGTCCGCCCGCCTCAGCTGCCAGTGGTAGGGAAGGGCGGTGTGGTGGAGAGGGCAGCCGTCTCCGTGGGGGCAGCTGCCCACCAGGAACTGGCAGCAGATCCCCAGCCCCTCCTCCTGGCGGGTGTGGTACTGAAGCTGGGTCAGGACATCCAGCAGACGGTCCAGGCTCATGTCCTCCTGGCTCAGGCCCTGGGCCGGGCCGGCCTGGGGCGGGCGCCCGAGCGACTCGGCCTCCCTCAGCTCCGTCTCCGCGGCCTCGGCCGAGGGGACGTCCCAGGCCGGGGGGGCCGGGGCCTGACCCAGGAGGTCGGAGCCCTGCCGATCGAGTTGCTTGGCGGCGGTTGGAAACAGGCCGGGAGTCAGGCCGTCAAAGGTCGCTAGGCCTGATTGGGGGAGGGGCCCGGCTCTGGTTGCTAAGGCAGGCCTTTGGGCGACGCTCACTCGCTCCTTCTTGATCAGGTGTTTGAGAGTCCTGAGCAGCCGTTCGCCCTCCTTCTTCCTCCTCAGTCGGTCCAGGGAATGGGCCTTGACCAGGGGACATACACGCGTCCGATCGGCAGTGGAGGATGCAGAGCCTGCTGGTGCCATGTGTCCCGCCATGTGCCTTTCTCTCGGGCGACGTTAAGTCAACCTAGAATTAAAACACAAACAAATAAATAGTCAAGCATTTCTTCTCTTAAAGGGCTTTTAGTAAAATGAGGGCAATTCCAGAGACGTCAGGAAACACAGACTGACCAAATAGGGAAAGGAAGATTGAGAGATTGGTTGGTTTTTCATTCTACCTCACCCGGGTACAACTAACTGCATTTATAGATCAATACAGTGCCTTTAAATGCAATACGTCCCACGTGCTTCAAAGGCACAGATAACGGGGCACTGAACGGGTGGGGAGAGCGGGGAGAAGAGGGAGAGAGAGAAGGAGAGAGAGAGAGAGGAGAGAGAGAGAGAGGAGAGAGAGAGAGAGAGAGAAGGAGAGAAGGGCGGGGAGAAAGAGAGAGAGAGAGAGAGAGGGAGGGCGGGGAAAAGAGAGAGAGAGAGAGAGAGGGGGAGGGCGGGGAAAAGAGAGAGAGAGAGAGGGGGGGAGGGCGGGGAAAAGAGAGAGAGAGAGGGGGAGAGGGCGGGGAAAAGAGAGAGAGAGAGAGAGAGAGAGGAGGAGGGCGGGGAAAAGAGAGAGAGAGAGGGGGGGAGGGCAGGGAAAAGAGAGAGAGAGAGGGGGGGAGGGCGGGGAAAAGAGAGAGAGAGGGGGGAGGGCGGGGAAAAGAGAGAGAGAGAGGGGGGAGGGTGGGGAAAAGAGAGGAGAGTTTCGGAGGGAATAGGATGAGAGCGGAGTGTGTGAGGGAGAGGGGAGAATATTGTGAGAGGGGAGGGAGGGGTCTACAGCCATAGCAAGAGTTATCACCTTCAGGAAAGGCAGCTCGGGGGATGTAAGGAATCCCAGGACAGGGACACTTCTCTCTCTCTCTCTCTCTCTCTGTTCTCTCTCACACACACACACGCCTTGTTTTGTGTAACATGGCCATGAAGAACACATCTGCCTCAAAGGATGTCAACAGCTGTAAGACAAACCCCTCCCCCGTGCACGCACTGTCCAACATTAAACAAAACACAACTAGAATGAAAGGACTTGCATTTTCACAGTGTCTTTCAGGGCCTCAGGTCAACCCAAAGCGCTTTACAACCAATGAAGTACAGTCACTGTTTTAATTTAGGAAACGTGACAGCCAATTTGCGCACAGCAAGATCCCACAAACAGCAATGTGATAATGACCAGATCATCTGTTTTTGTGATGTTGATTGAGGGATAAATATTGGCCCAGGACACCAGGGAGAACTCCCCTGCTCTTCTTCCAAATAGTGACCAGTCCCTCAGCACTGGGAGTGTCGGCCTGGATTATGCACTCAAGTCTCTTGGAGTGGGATTATGAACCCTCGACCTTCTGACTCAGAGGCAAGAAAGCTACCCGCTGAGCCTCTGCACATCTATTTTCAGACGTTGCTTAGATGGGCCTTTGGGATGTATCCCCACGGATACAACCGACCTCCAAACCCCACATTCCACCAGCTACTTTACCAGGTGCCCCTGGTTGAGTCCAACAGCTCCAGGGGGACCAGCCCAACTCTACACCCTCTACTGGCTGGGAACAGCAACTGTGAGACCTGCCTTCTGCCACCATCTTTGATAGGCCCAAGTTTCTCCTTCCTAATTGAAGGATGTTTCTATTCTTCCACCTCCCTCCCCTACTCCTCTCCCGAAGAGATCAGGCCCTGACGTTCCCCAGCACCCCCATCCTTCACATCTGAATGCGAGTGAGTGATGCAACTGTTCAACCATGGCAGATTGGCATCACGTCCAAACCCAATCCAATTCCCACCCGATGCCCACATACTGCCCATGCAAGGAGGGGAGGTGGCACTGTATTAAGATTAAGGGGGTGATCCAATCGAGGTGTTTAAGATGATTAAAGGATTTTGATGTGGTAGATAGAGAGAAACTATTTCCTCTGGTGGGGGGAGTCCAGAACAAGGGGGCATAACCTTAAAATTAGAGCTAGGCCGTTCAGGGGTGATGTCAGGAGGCACTTCTTCACACAAAGTGGGGGGGTGGAAATCTGGAAAACTCTCCCCCCAAAAAGCTGTTGAGGGTCAATGTCGAAACTAAGATCAATAGATTTTTGTTGGGTAAGGGTGTTAAGGGATATGGAACCAAGGCGGGGAGATGGAGTTAAGATACAGATCAGCCATGATCTAACTGAATGGCGGAACAGGCTCGAGGGGCTGAATGGCCTCATCCTGTTCCTATGGATAGCAGGAACTGATTTTTTTTTAAAAATTCATTCTCCGGATGTGGGCTTCGCTGTCAAGGCCGGCAATTATTGCCCATCCCTGGTTGCTCCAAGAAGATGGTGGTGGGCTGCCTTCTTGAACCGCTGGTGGCTTGCTAGGCCCACTTCAGAGGGCAGTTAAGAGTCAACCACGTTTACGTAGGGACTGGAGTCACATATAGGCCCAGACCAGGTAAGGATGGCAGGTTTCCTTCCCTAAAAAGGACATTAGTGAACCAGTTGAGTTTTTACGACAATCCGACCGCTTCACGGTAACTTTTACTGAGACCAGCTTTTTATTTCCAGATTTAATTTTTTTTTAAAACTGAATTTAAATTCTCAAACTGCCTAGGATAGTGGGATTTGAACTCTCGTTATCAGGTCCAAAATTGGAATTATACAGTACAGAGGAGGCCAGTCGGCCCATCGTGCCTGTGCCGGCTCTTTGAAAGAGCGAGCCCACTCTCCCCCTCCGCCCTTTCCCATAGCCCTGCAAGTTTTCCCATTGCAAGTACATCATATCCAATTCCCTTTTGAAAGTTAGTCCAGTAACATAACCGCTAAATGACTGAACCCAATTTTCTCTCCCCCTCAGCCCAAGGGGACTGAGGTCCATTGTAGGTCGCTTGCTGACCTGACCGAGCACAGGTTAGCATTGACTGGAGATTGGACTCGGGATCTCCCTGTTCCATTTTACTCTGTTCTCCCTTCCCACCCACCCCCAGTCAGTATATTGGCCCCAATAAAGGCATCAGTGAAACCCTTTTAATACCAAGGCCACATGCACCAGCCGAAGCCTCTCGCAAGAACCACCTCCTCATAACATCACCCACCCCACTAGAAAACACAGCTCAACTTGTTTAGCAGTGACATCACCACAATGGAGACAGACACAGAGACAGGCGGGCACAGAGAGAGAGAGAGAGAGACAGGCAGGCACAGAGAGAGAGGGACAGGCGGGCACAGAGAGAGAGAGAGAGAGAGACAGGCAGGCACAGAGAGAGAGAGACAGGCGGGCACAGAGAGAGAGAGAGAGACAGGCGGGCACAGAGAGAGAGAGAGAGAGACAGGCGGGCACAGAGAGAGAGAGACAGGCGGGCACAGAGAGAGAGAGAGACAGGCGGGCACAGAGAGAGAGAGACAGGCGGGCACAGAGAGAGAGAGAGACAGGCGGGCACAGAGAGAGAGAGACAGGTGGGCACAGAGAGGGAGAGACAGGCGGGCACAGAGAGAGAGACACAGGTGGGCACAGAGAGAGAGGGAGAGGCGGGCACAGAGGGAGAGGCGGGCACAGAGGGAGAGAGGCGGGCACAGAGAGAGAGAGAGAGGCGGGCACAGAGAGAGAGATAGAGGGAGAGAGAGACACACAGGCGGGCACAGAGAGAGAGAAAGAGACAGGCGGGCACAGAGAGAGAGAGACAGGCGGGCACAGAGAGAGAGAGACAGGCAGGCACAGAGAGAGAGACAGGCAGGCACAGAGAGAGAGACAGGCAGGCACAGAGAGAGAGAGACAGGCAGGCACAGAGAGAGAGAGACAGGCGGGCACAGAGAGAGAGAGACAGGCGGGCACAGAGAGAGAGAGACAGGCGGGCACAGAGAGAGAGAGACAGGCGGGCACAGAGAGAGAGAGACAGGCGGGCACAGAGAGAGAGAGAGACAGGCGGGCACAGAGAGAGAGAGACAGGCGGGCACAGAGAGAGAGAGAGAGAGAGAGACAGGCGGGCACAGAGAGAGAGATATAGGGAGAGAGAGATATAGGGAGAGAGAGAGAGACACACAGACAGGCGGGCACACAGAGAGAGAGAGAGAGACAGGCGGGCACAGAGAAAGAGAGATAGAGGGAGAGAGAGAGAGACAGACAGACAGGCGGGCACAGAGAGAGAGAGACAGGCAGGCACAGAGAGAGAGAGACAGGCAGGCGGGCACAGAGAGAGAGAGACAGGCAGGCACAGAGAGAGAGAGACAGGCAGGCACAGAGAGAGAGAGAGACAGACGGGCACAGAGAGAGAGAGAGACAGACGGGCACAGAGAGAGAGAGACAGACGGGCACAGAGAGAGAGATAGAGGGAGAGAGAGAGACACACAGGCGGGCACAGAGAGAGAGAGACAGGCGGGCACAGAGAGAGAAAGATAGAGGGAGAGAAAGAGAGAGAGAGAGAGAGAGACAGGCGGGCACAGAGAGAGAGAGAGAGAGACAGGCAGGCAGGCACAGAGAGAGAGAGACAGGCGGGCACAGAGAGAGAGAGAGAGACAGACGGGCAGAGAGAGAGAGACAGATGGGCACAGAGAGAGAGAGAGACAGGTGGGCACAGAGAGAGAGATAGAGGGAGAGAGAGAGACACAGGCGGGCACAGAGAGAGAGAGAGAGAGAGACAGGCGGGCACAGAGAGAGAAAGATAGAGGGAGAGAAAGAGAGAGAGAGAGAGACAGGCGGGCACAGAGAGAGAGAGAGAGAGTCAGGCGGGCACAGAGAGAGAGAGATAGAGGGAGAGAAAGAGAGAGAGAGATAGAGAGACAGACAGGCAGGCACACAGATAGAGAGAGAGACAGGCAGGCACACAGATAGAGAGACAGACAGGCAGGCACACAGATAGAGAGACAGACAGGCAGGCACACAGATAGAGAGACAGACAGGCAGGCACAGAGAGAGAGAGAGACAGGCGGGCACACGGAGAGAGAGAGACAGGCGGGCACACGGAGAGAGAGAGACAGGCAGGCCCACGGAGAGAGAGAGACAGGCGGGCACACGGAGAGAGAGAGACAGGCGGGCACACGGAGAGAGAGAGACAGGCGGGCACACGGAGAGAGAGAGACAGGCGGGCACACGGAGAGAGAGAGACAGGCGGGCACACGGAGAGAGAGACAGGCGGGCCCACGGAGAGAGAGAGACAGGCGGGCACACAGAGAGAGAGAGACAGGCGGGCCCACGGAGAGAGAGAGACAGGCGGGCACACGGAGAGAGAGAGACAGGCGGGCCCACGGAGAGAGAGAGACAGGCGGGCACACGGAGAGAGAGAGACAGGCGGGCACACAGAGAGAGAGAGACAGGCGGGCCCACGGAGAGAGAGAGACAGGCGGGCACACGGAGAGAGAGAGACAGGCGGGCCCACGGAGAGAGAGAGACAGGCGGGCACACGGAGAGAGAGAGACAGGCGGGCCCACAGAGAGAGACAGGCGGGCCCACGGAGAGAGAGAGACAGGCGGGCACACGGAGAGAGAGAGACAGGCGGGCCCACGGAGAGAGAGAGACAGGCGGGCCCACGGAGAGAGACAGGCGGGCCCACGGAGAGAGAGAGACAGGCGGGCACACGGAGAGAGAGAGACAGGCGGGCCCACGGAGAGAGAGAGACAGGCGGGCACACAGAGAGAGACAGGCGGGCCCACGGAGAGAGACAGGCGGGCCCACGGAGAGAGAGAGACAGGCGGGCCCACGGAGAGAGAGAGACAGGCGGGCCCACGGAGAGAGAGAGACAGGCGGGCACACGGAGAGAGAGAGACAGGCGGGCACACGGAGAGAGAGAGACAGGCGGGCACACAGAGAGAGAGAGAGACAGGCGGGCACACAGAGAGAGAGAGACAGGCGGGCACACAGAGAGAGAGAGACA
Organism: Heptranchias perlo; assembly: GCF_035084215.1. Taxonomy (NCBI): domain Eukaryota; kingdom Metazoa; phylum Chordata; class Chondrichthyes; order Hexanchiformes; family Hexanchidae; genus Heptranchias; species Heptranchias perlo. Next base: position 20,016,018 of record NC_090359.1, on the reverse strand, counting down.
GGCGGGCACACGGAGAGAGAGAGACAGGCGGGCACACGGAGAGAGAGAGACAGGCGGGCACACAGAGAGAGAGAGACAGGCGGGCACACAGAGAGAGAGACAGGCGGGCCCACGGAGAGAGAGAGACAGGCGGGCACACGGAGAGAGAGAGACAGGCGGGCACACGGAGAGAGAGAGACAGGCGGGCACACAGAGAGAGAGAGACAGGCGGGCACACGGAGAGAGAGAGACAGGCGGGCACACGGAGAGAGAGAGACAGCCGGGCACACAGAGAGAGAGACAGGCGGGCACACAGAGAGAGACAGGTGGGCACACAGAGAGAGAGAGACAGGCGGGCACACAGAGAGAGAGAGACAGGCGGGCACACAGAGAGAGAGAGACAGGCGGGCACACAGAGAGAGAGAGACAGGCGGGCACACAGAGAGAGAGAGACAGGCGGGCACACAGAGAGAGAGAGACAGGCGGGCACACAGAGAGAGAGAGACAGGCGGGCACACAGAGAGAGAGAGACAGGCGGGCACAGAGAGAGAGAGAGACAGGCGGGCACACAGAGAGAGAGAGACAGGCGGGCACACAGAGAGAGAGAGAGACAGACGGGCACACAGAGAGAGAGAGACAGGCGGGCACACAGAGAGAGAGAGAGACAGGCGGGCACACAGAGAGAGAGACAGGTGGGCACACAGAGAGAGAGACAGGCGGGCACACAGAGAGAGAGACAGGCGGGCACACAGAGAGAGAGAGACAGGCGGGCACACAGAGAGAGAGAGACAGGCGGGCACACAGAGAGAGAGAGAGAGGGAGACAGGCGGGCACACAGAGAGAGCGAGACAGGCGGGCACACAGAGAGAGAGAGACAGGTGGGCACACAGAGAGAGAGAGACAGGTGGGCACACAGAGAGAGAGAGACAGGCGGGCACACAGAGAGAGAGAGACAGGCGGGCACACAGAGAGAGAGACACACACAGACAGGCAGGCACACACAGATAGAGAGGGACAGGCGGGCACACAGATAGAGAGACAGGCGGGCACAGATAGAGAGACAGGCTGGCACAGATAGAGAGACAGGCGGGCACAGATAGAGAGACAGGCGGGCACAGATAGAGAGACAGGCGGGCACAGATAGAAAGACAGGCGGGCACAGATAGAAAGACAGGCGGGCACACAGATAGAGACAGGCGGGCACACAGATAGAGACAGGCGGGCACACAGATAGAGAGAGACAGGCAGGCACACAGATAGAGAGAGACAGGCGGGCACACACAGATAGAGAGACACAGGCGGGCACTCACAGATAGAGAGACACAGGCGGGCACACAGATAGAGAGGGACAGGCGGGCACACACGGATAGAGAGGGACAGGCGGGCACACACGGATAGAGACAGGCAGGCACACACATGGATAGAGACAGGCGGGCACACACACGGATAGAGAGGGACAGGCGGGCACACACATGGATAGAGAGGGACAGGCGGGCACACACACGGATAGAGAGGGACAGGCGGGCACACACAGATAGAGAGGGACAGGCGGGCACACACAGATAGAGAGGGACAGGCGGGCACACACAGATAGAGAGGGACAGGCGGGCACACACAGATAGAGAGGAAAAACTACCAAAGCAAAGAATCCCTGCCCTCAGCTTGGCCTTAACAAGTCGGAATTTTCTGCTTGCAAGCCAGAAGTTCCCGAGGACAATACCCCTTTAAGAGAAGAATCACATGTTGGATTAGACAAATTCAACAAAAAGAAAACAACCAGAAATCGTTCCAATTGAGGAAATCCTATGAGAGAGAAAGAAAATAGATTTTAAAAGAAAGATGACTCACAAAGCGGGCACCAGGATTCAGCAGAACCGAAGAGATCGGTTTTAGGAGTGAAATAGGAGCTTACAAGAGAGACATACTTTCTTTGATAAACCCGTTACCTCCTTCACATAATCCCAGCCTGTCTCACTGATGTTCTCCAACTCCATTCAATTCAGAGTTTCTCTGATGTTCCCAATGGTCATTCTCTCTCCCCATTAAGTCTCTCCCTCTCTCTCTCCCCATTAAGTCTCTCTCTCTCTCTCCCCATTAAGTCTCTCCCTCTCCCCATTAAGTCTCTCCCTCTCTCTCTCCCCATTAAGTCTCTCTCTCTCTCTCCCCATTAAGTTTCTTTCTCTCTCTCTCTCTCTCTCTCTCCCCATTAAGTCTCTCTCTCTCTCCCCATTAAGTCTCTCTCTCTCTCTCTCTCTCTCCCCATTAAGTCTCTCTCTCTCTCTCTCTCTCTCCCCATTAAGTCTCTCTCTCTCTCCCCATTAAGTCTCTCTCTCTCTCCCCATTAAGTCTCTCTCTCTCTCTCTCTCCCCATTAAGTCTCAGTCTCTCTCTCTCCCCATTAAGTCTCAGTCTCTCTCTCTCCCCATTAAGTCTCAGTCTCTCTCACTCCCCATTAAGTCTCTCTCCCTTTCTCTCTCCATTAATGTGGAGATGCCGGTGATGGACAAATGCAAGGACTTGCACAACACCAGGTTATAGTCTAACAGTTTTATTTTAAATCACAAGCTTTCGGAGCTTACCTCCTTCGTCAGATGAGTGAAGGGTTCTAAAAACGCATAGCATATATAGTCAGAGAACAATGCCTGGTGATTACAGATAATCTTTCCAACTGCCCCCTATCACATCTCGGCTGGGAGACGATCACAGCAATCAAAGGTGTCGTTGGTGTTCAGACAGGTTAGCCACGGAAAACATTACATCCCAGTATACTGAATACACAATGGGTCAGATTACAAAGAAAGAGACCCGAAAGGCAGAGAGAGAGAATGTCCAGTTGTCTTAAAAACAGATAACTTTTTTTCGCTGGTGGGGTTACGTGTAGCGTGACATGAACCCAAGATCCCGGTTGAGGCCGTCCTCATGGGTGCGGAACTTGGCTATCAATTTCTGCTCGACGATTTTGTGTTGTCGTGTGTCTCGAAGGCCGCCTTGGAGAACGCTTACCCGAAGATCGGTGGCTGAATGTCCTTGACTGCTGAAGTGTTCCCCGACTGGGAGGGAACCCTCCTGTTTGGCGATTGTTGCGCGGTGTCCGTTCATCCGTTGTCGCAGCGTCTGCATGGTCTCGCCAATGTACCATGCTCCGCATCCTTTCCTGCAACGTATGAGGTAGACAACGTTGGCCGAGTCACAGGAGTATGAACCGTGCACCTGGTGGGTGGTGTCCTCTCGTGTGATGGTGGTATCTGAGTCGATGATCTGGCATGTCTTGCAGAGGTTACCGTGGCAGGGTTGTGTGGTGTCGTGGACGCTGTTCTCCTGAAAGCTGGGTAATTTGCTGCGAACGATGGTCTGTTTGAGGTTGGGTGGCTGTTTAAAGGCGAGTAGTGGAGCTGTGGGGATGGCCATAGTGAGGTGTTCGTCGTCATCGATGACATGTTGAAGGCTGCGAAGAATATGGCGTAGTTTCTCCGCTCCGGGGAAGTACTGGACGACGAAGGGTACTCTGTTGGTTGCGTCCCGTATTAGTCTTCTGAGGAGGTCTATGCGATTTTTCGCCGTGGCCCGTCGGAACTGTCGATCGACGAGTCGAGCGTCATATCCCGTTCTTACGAGGGAGTCTTTCAGCGTCTCCATCAAAGACGGGCACCTCAGCACCTCACTCTACCGCAAGCCCACGGACAACCTCACGATGCTCCACTTTTCCAACTTCCACCCTAACCACGTCAAAGAGGCCATCCCCTATGGACAGGCCCTGCGAATACACAGGATCTGCTCAGACGAGGAGGAACGCGATGGATACCTACAGACGCTGAAAGACGCCCTCGTAAGAACGGGATATGACGCTCGACTCGTCGATCGACAGTTCCGACGGGCCACGGCGAAAAATCGCATAGACCTCCTCAGAAGACTAACACGACGCAACCAACAGAGTACCCTTCGTCGTCCAGTACTTTCCCCGGAGCGGAGAAACTACGCCATGTTCTCCGCAGCCTTCAACATGTCATCGATGACAACGAACACCTTGCTAAGGCCATCCCCACACCTCCACTACTCGCCTTCAAACAGCCACCCAACCTCAAACAGACCATCGTTCGCAGCAAATTACCCAGCTTTCAAGAGAACAGCGTCCACGACACCACACAACCCTGCCACGGTAACCTCTGCAAGACATGCCAGATCATCGACACAGATACCACCATCACATGAGAGGACACCATCCACCAGGTACATGGTTCATACTCCTGTGACTCGGCCAACGTTGTCTACCTCATACGTTGCAGGAAAGGATGCCCCAGAGCATGGTACATTGGCGAGACCATGCAGACGCTGCGACAACGGATGAACGGACACCGCGCAACAATCGCCAGACAGGGGGGTTCCCTCCCAGTCGGGGAACACTTCAGCAGTCAAGGACATTCAGCCACCGATCTTCGGGTAAGCGTTCTCCAAGGCGGCCTTCGAGACACACGACAACGCAAAATCGTTGAGCAGAAATTGATAGCCAAATTCCGCACCCATGAGGACGGCCTCAATCGGGATCTTGGGTTCATGTCACGCTACACGTAACCACACCAGCGAAAAAAAGTTATCCGTTTTTAATACAACTGGACATTCTCTCTCTCTCTCTCTCTCGCTGCCTTTCGGGTCTCTTTCTCTGTCTTTGTAATCTGACCCATTGTGTATTCAGTATACTGGGATGTAATGTTTTCCGTGGCTAACCTGTCTGAACACCAATGACACCTTTGATTGCTGTGATCGTCTCCCAGCCGAGATGTGATAGGGAGCAGTTGGAAAGATTATCTGTAATCACCAGGCATTGTTCTCTGACTATATATGCTATGCGTTTTTAGAACCCTTCACTCACCTGACGAAGGAGGTAAGCTCCGAAAGCTTGTGATTTAAAATTAAATTGTTAGAGTATAACCTGGTGTTGTGCAAGTCCTTACATTTGTCCATTAAGTCTCTCTCTCTCTCTCCATTAAGTCACTCTCTCTCTCTCTCTCTCTCCATTAAGTCTCTCTCTCTATCTCTCTCCCTCTCTCTCCATTAAGTCTCTCTCTCTCTCTCTCTCCATTAAGTCTCTCTCTCTCTCTCTCCATTAAGTCTCTCTCTCTCTCTCTCCATTAAGTCTCTCTCTCTCTCTCTCCATTAAGTCTCTCTCTCTCTCTCTCCATTAAGTCTCTCTCTCTCCATTAAGTCTCTCTCTCTCCATTAAGTCTCTCTCTCTCTCTCTCCATTAAGTCTCTCTCTCTCTCTCTCCATTAAGTCTCTCTCTCTCTCTCTCCATTAAGTCTCTCTCTCTCTCTCTCCATTAAGTCTCTCTCTCTCTCTCCATTAAGTCTCTCTCTCTCTCTCCATTAAGTCTCTCTCTCTCTCTCCATTAAGTCTCTCTCTCTCTCCATTAAGTCTCTCTCTCCATTAAGTCTCTCTCTCTCTCCATTAAGTCTCTCTCTCTCTCTCCATTAAGTCTCTCTCTCTCTCTCTCCATTAAGTCTCTCTCTCTCTCTCCATTAAGTCTCTCTCTCTCTCTCTCTCCATTAAGTCTCTCTCTCCCTCTCTCTCCATTAAGTCTCTCTCTCTCTCCATTAAGTCTCTCTCTCTCTCGCTCTCTCTCTCCATTAAGTCTCTCTCTCTCTCGCTCTCTCTCTCCATTAAGTCTCTCTCTCTCTCTCTCCATTAAGTCTCTCTCTCTCTCTCTCCATTAAGTCTCTCTCTCTCTCTCTCTATTAAGTCTCCCTCTCTCTCTCTCTCCATTAAGTCTCTCTCCATTAAGTCTCTCTCCATTAAGTCTCTCTCTCTCTCTCTATTAAGTCTCCCTCTCTCTCTCTCCCTCTCCATTAAGTCTCTCTCTCTCTCTCCATTAAGTCTCTCTCTCTCTCTCTCTCCATTAAGTCTCTCTCTCTCTCTCTCCATTAAGTCTCTCTCCCTCTCTCTCTATTAAGTCTCTCTCTCTCTCTCTATTAAGTCTCTCTCTCTCTCCATTAAGTCTCTCTCTCTCTCTCTCCATTAAGTCTCTCTCCCTCTCTCTCTCTATTAAGTCTCTCCCTCTCTCCATTAAGTCTCTCTCTCTCTCTCTCCCTCTCCATTAAGTCTCTCTCCCTCTCTCTCCATTAAGTCTCTCTCTCTCTCTCCATTAAGTCTCTCTCTCTCTCTCTCTCCATTAAGTCTCTCTCTCTCTCTCTCTCTCTCCATTAAGTCTCTCTCTCTCTCTCAATTAAGTCTCTCTCTCTCTCTCTCCATTAAGTCTCTCTCCCTCTCTCTCTCCATTAAGTCTCTCTCCCTCTCTCTCTCCATTAAGTCTCTCCCTCTCTCTCTCCATTAAGTCTCTCCCTCTCTCTCTCCATTAAGTCTCTCTCCCTCTCTCTCTCCATTAAGTCCCTCTCTCTCTCTCTCCATTAAGTCTCTCTCTCTCTCTCTCTATTAAGTCTCTCTCTCTCTCTCTCTATTAAGTCTCTCTCTCTCTCTCTCTATTAAGTCTCTCTCTCTCTCTCTCCATTAAGTCTCTCTCCCTCTCTCTCTCTATTAAGTCTCTCCCTCTCTCCATTAAGTCTCTCTCTCTCTCTCTCCCTCTCCATTAAGTCTCTCTCCCTCTCTCTCCATTAAGTCTCTCTCTCTCTCTCCATTAAGTCTCTCTCTCTCTCTCTCTCCATTAAGTCTCTCTCTCTCTCTCCATTAAGTCTCTCTCTCTCTCTCTCTCTCCATTAAGTCTCTCTCTCTCTCTCCATTAAGTCTCTCTCTCTCTCTCCATTAAGTCTCTCTCCCTCTCTCTCTCCATTAAGTCTCTCCCTCTCTCTCTCCATTAAGTCTCTCCCTCTCTCTCTCCATTAAGTCTCTCTCCCTCTCTCTCTCCATTAAGTCTCTCTCCCTCTCTCTCTCCATTAAGTCTCTCTCTCTCTCCATTAAGTCTCTCCCTCTCTCTCTCCATTAAGTCTCTCTCTCGCTCCTTTGTTCCCGGTTCAGTCTTCTGCCCTTCCTCGCACTCACCTGATCGTCACGATGTCCAGGTGAAACGGGAACCTCTTTTCTCAGTCGGAAGGCGGTCGGTTCCCGGATTTCCTGGCACCGTCTCCAGCTTTCCTTGATGTTAATGGTCCCTCTGCGCCCAGCCAGGGTATAGCAGCCGCCACACTCTATACTGATATATATTTTTATATGTGTATCAACCCCCCTCCATCACCCTGATCTCCTCCAGCCCAAGCCTCTGGGGTCCCTTTTTAATGCCAGTACTCAGTACCAGCTTCCCAGCTCCACTCAGCCTCCTCCCCCTTTTGAGTTCACACTCAGCTCCGCCCAACAGTTGCACAAAAACTGACACGAAACTGACACGAGAAATGCACAAGGGCAGTCCTCTCCCAGGTTAAAGTATTACTCAGCAACCTCGCTTACAAAATCAGTGCTTTTTATTTCCTTCTGTTTCATATTTAAACTCTGCTCCTTATGATATATATTTTTTTTGCACCTTCTGACTGCTGCCTTGAATTGCAAATTGTTCAGACTTGACAAGTCCCCCCCTTCACTGTAATTTACACAGAGCCTTTCAGAACGTCCCAAAGTGATGTTGAGTCAATGGAGCACTTTCGTAGTGTAGCCACTGAGGTGAGGAAATTTGCAGCACAGCAAGCTCCCACACACAGCAATGTGATCACGACCAGACATCCTTGTGTTCAAATCCCTCCATGGCCTCAACACCAACCCCCACCCCTCTCCCCTATCTCTGTAACCTCCTACAACCCTCCGAGATCTCTGCGCTCCTCCAATTCTGGCCTCTTGCGCATCCCCCCTGATTTCCATCGCTCCGCCATTGGCGGCCGTGCCTTCAGCCGCCCAGGCCCCAAACTCTGGAATTCCCTCCCTAAACCTCTCTCCTCCTTTAAGACGCTCCTTAAAACCTACCTCTTTGACCGAGCTTTGACCAAGGTCACCTGTCCTAATGTCTCCTTGTGTGGCTCGGTGTCAAGTTTTGTCTGCCAAGCGACTTGGGTCGTTTTGCTACATTAAAGGCGCTATATGAATGCAAGTTGTTTATAATCTGTTTTAGTGATGTTGCTTGAGGGGTAAATATTGGCCAGGATGCTCTCCTTCGAAATAGTGGCCATGGGATCTTTTACATCCACCCGAGAGGGGCAGACGGGGCCCTCGGTTTAACGTCTCATCCTAAAAGACGGCACCTCCGACAGTGCAGCGCTCCCCCAGTACTGGCACTGGGAGTGTCGGCCTGGTTTACGTGCTGTGGCCAATATTTATCCCTCAACCAACAGCACTAAAAAAAAATACAGATGAACCGGTCATTATCACATGGCTGTTTGTGGGATCTTGCTGTGCGCAAACTGGCTGCCGTGTTTCCCTACATTACAACAGCGACTACACTATAAAAGTGCCTCATTGGCTGTGAAGTGCTTTGGGACGTCCTGAGGTTGTGAAAGGCGCTGTAGAAATAGGAACAGGAGTAGGCCATTCAGCCCCTCGAGCCTGCTCCGCCATTTGATAAGATCATGGCTGATCTGTGATCTAACTCCATATACCTGCCTTTGGCCCATATCCCTTAATACCTAAATGCAAATCCTTTCTTTAAAATAAAATGAGTGGTTTTGTTTACACTTATTGTGTGTTTTTTTTAAAACTCCCCCACGGTGTCCATTTTAGCTCCTCTGTGAAGGCCCATGGGATGCTTTGCTCTGTTTCAGGCGCTATGTAAATGCAGGTTTGCAGCTGTAACATGATAGACGCCATGGATGTTTCTTGAAGACCATTTTTGTGTTGTTCAATGAGAAAACACACAGTTCTCACACGCGCCAACCTTGTGGTTTACTGTTTGCTCGATTGGGGGAAGTGGAGACGTCACACGTTTAGTTACAAAACAACTTTAAACACCATCGCTATTCAATAACAAAAAAGGAACCTGCATTCATACAAATTCCCAGCTCTTTTTCAAAATAAAAGGCCTTCAAACTGAAAAGATCTCGAGCCCCATGATCCCAGGCCCACACTCCCAGTGCCAGTACTGAGGGAGCGCTGCACGTCTGAGGTGCCGTCCTTCGGCTGAGACGTTAAACCGAGGCCCCGTCTGCCCCTCTCAGGTGGACGTAAAAGATCCCACGGCCGCTATTGGAGGAAGAGCAGGGGTGTTCTCCCCCCGGTGTCCAGAGGCCGATATTTATTCCTCAAACAACGTCGCTAAAGAACAGATTATCTGCTCGTTATCACATTGCTGTTTGTGGGAGCTTGCTGTGCGCAAAATGGCTGCCGCGTTTCCTGCAACAGTGACCGCACTTTAAATGTGCTTCGTTAGCTGTGAGGCGCTTTGGGACGTCCTGTCCCTATATAAATGGAAGCTATTTCTGTTTTTAAACCACAACCCAGTATAGGCTTCAATTTAAGGACTCTTTCACTGTCAAGCACTCTCCAAAATTGTCCCTTTTTGTGTGTTTCCCAAGTTCATTTTTCCTTTGGTGAGAGTTATTTAAAAGGTAATAATATTTTTGAACTGAACTAAATCGGTCGGGTCACCGTTTTGCAATTTTAATATTTTTACCAGAAACAAAACCCCAATAAATTTGACTTCTTTTTCGAAAAAAAAAACGAATTACAGGCAAGTTTGCTGTCCGTTGGGGAAATGGCACAATTTACCGACGGTTTTTCTCGTTGTATCGATCGATTTATAGCCTTCAGTAGAATCTAAACCTGATTGTCACTTGAGGAAGTTGAATGGCTAAGTGTTCCTGGGCAGAATTTAAAGATCATTCCTGTCACAGGGCCTGAGGTATAACAGAGTCACAGTAACAGGAGTAGGCCGTTCGGCCTCTGGAATGTAGGCCTCAGGTGGGATCAGGGCCCAGAGGGGCTCTGATTAAATAGCCTTGCACCATTTATCGTCACAGCTTGAGGGTGAAGAGTGGCCATTTCAAGGAAGGTGGCACCTTGGAGAAACTGTGCCCAGGCAAAAGTCGGTAGGGATGGGTAAGTGGGGGAGAGTTTCGACAGAAACCTTCATAAATCGCTGGTTAGGCCTCAGCTGGAGTATTGTGTCCAATTCTGGGCACTGCACTTTAGGAAGGATGTCGTAGAATCATGGAAAATTGATGGCTCCGGAGGAGACCTTTCGGCCCATCGTGTCTGTGCTGGCTGAAAATGAGCCACCAAGCCTAATCCCACTTTCCAGCACTTGGTCCGTAGCCCTGCAGGTTACGGTACTTCAGGTGCACATCCAGGTACTTTTTAAATGAGTTGAGGGTTTCTGCCTCTACCACCCTCTCAGGCAGCGAGTTTCAGACCCCCACCACCCTCTGGGTGAAAAAAATTTCCTCAGCTCCCCTCTAATCCTTCTACCAATCAATTTAAATCCATGCACCCTGGTTATTGACCTCTCTGCTAAGGGAAATAGATCCTTCCTATTCACTCTATCTTGGCCCCTCATAATTTTATACACCTCAATCAAATCTCCCATCAACCTCCTCTGTTCCAAAGAAAACAACCCCAGCCTATCCAATCTGTCATCATAGCTAAAATTCTCCAGTCCTGGCAACATCCTCGTAAATCTCCTCTGCACCCTCTCTAGTGCAATTACATCTTTCCTGTAATGTGGTGACCAGAACTGTACGCAGTACTCAAGCTGTGGCCTAACTAGTGTTTTATACAGTTCTAGCATAACCTCCCTGCTCTTATATTCTATGCCTCGGCTAATAAAGGAAAGTATCCCATATGCCTTCTTAACCACCTTATCTACCTGTCCTGCTACCTTCAGGGATCTGTGGACATGCACTCCAAGGTCCCTTTGTTCCTCTACACCTCTCAGTATCCTCCCATTTATTGTGTACTCACTTGCCTTGTTTGCCCTCTCCAAATGCATTACCTCACTCTTCTCTGGATTGAATTCCATTTGCCACTTTTCTGCCCACCTGACCAGTCCACTGATATTTTCCTGCAGTCTACAGCTTTCCTCCTCACCATCAACTACATGGCCAATTTTTGTATCATCTGCAAACTTCTTAATCATGCCCCCAACATTTAAGTCCAAATCATTAAAACACCCGTCGACCATTACCCTTTGCTTCCTGCCACTGAGCCAATTTTGGATCCAATTTGCCACTTTCCCTTGGATCCCATGGTCTTGTACTTTTTTGACCAGTCTGCCATGTGGGACCTTGTCAAAAGCCTTGCTAAAATCTATGTAGACTACATCAAACGCAGTACCCTCCTTGTTCCCGCCTCAAAAAATTCAATCAAGTTAGTCAGACACGACCTTCCCTTAACAAATCCATGCTGACTGTCCTTGATTAACCCGTGCCTTTCTAAGGGATGGTTTATCCTGTCCCTCAGAATTGTTTCCAATAATTTGCCCACCACCGAGGTTAGACTGACTTGACCTGTAATTACTCGGTCTATCCCTCGCTCCCTTTTTAAACAACGGTACAATGTTAGCAGTCCTCCAATCCTCCGGAATGTCAAGGCCTTGGAGAGGGTGCAGAGGAGATTTACCAGGGATGAGTGAATTCAGTTACGTGGAGAGACTGGAGAAGCTGGGATTGTTCTCCTTAGAGCAGAGAAGGTTAAGAGGAGATTTGATAGAGGTGTTCAAAATCATGAAGGGTTTTGACAGAGTAAATAAGGAGAAACTGTTTCCAGTGGCAGAGGGTCAGTAACCAGAGGACACGGATTTAAGATAATTGGCAAAGGAGCCAGAGGGGAGATGAGAATTTTTTTTAACACAGCGAGTTGTTATGATCTGGAATGCGCTGCCTGAAAGGGCGGTGGAAGCAGATTCAATAGTAACTTTCGAAAGGGGAATTGGATAAATACTTGAAGGGGAAAAATTTGCAGGGCTATGGGGAAAGAGCAGGGGAGAGTGGGACTAATTGGACAGCTCTTTCAAAGAGCCGGCACAGGCACGATGGGCCGAATGGCCTCCTCCTGCACTGCAAGATTCCTCATAACAAGACAGTCATGCAAACAAACCTTGGATAGCATCAAAACACACGATTCGGATCCTGAAAGGAATATTCAGGAAGTTACAAATTCCATTATATATTTTCATGCAGTTCCGTTTTATATTCCTTCTCTTTTTAATTTTCATGCAACTTGCCTGAAACCAAGAACAGGAAGTTACCTTCTGTGATTAAAAGTTCTCTCCCAAACAATGGGTGGCTTAGAATGACATCCAGGACATTGATGCGGGACACTCCTTCAGGACCTCCGCGCGGGGTGAACAGCGACCTGCTATTCCTCCATGGAGGGCCTCACGCCCTCGCCCCGTTCTGCCCTTACCCGGTGTGCAGTTCCCGTCAGGGGCCACTGGATGGCGATCAGGATCGAGAAGCCTGGCGGATTTTCCTTTCCCCCCTCCCCCGCCCAATGGCACTGAGGCCAGCTGTAGCCCCACCCCCTCCGCCCCCCCATCATTGTTGCTCCAGTTAGAATCAGCTAACTGAGCACAGTTTGGGGATCGACCCTTTCTGGTCTGTAGGCCTCAGTACCATACCAGGCAGTGCATTGGCATACTGGGTCATTAAAGAGATAAATTGACTTTTTAATGTAATTATGCTTAGATTTTTTTTCAATATTCCACTCTGAGAGCTGGACATTTGAACAATTTTTCCGGTTTAGCTTTGGATGAACACTGAGGTGAGCTCCCTCTGCTCCACTCCAACAGTGTAGAGGGAGCTTTACTCTGTATCTAACCCTGTACCTGCCCTGGGAGTGTTTGATGGGACAGTGTAGAGGGAGCTTTACTCTGTATCTAACCCTGTACCTGCCCTGGGAGTGTTTGATGGGACAGTGTAGAGGGAGCTTTACTCTGTATCTAACCCTGTACCTGCCCTGGGAGTGTTTGATGGGACAGTGTAGAGGGAGCTTTACTCTGTATCTAACCCACGCTGTACCTGCCCTGGGAGTGTTTGATGGGACAGTGTAGAGGGAGCTTTACTCTGTATCTAACCCGTGCTGCACCTGCCCTGGGAGTGTTTGATGGGACAGTGTAGAGGGAGCTTTACTCTGTATCTAACCCGTGCTGTACCTGCCCGGGAGTGTTTGATGGGACAGTGTAGAGGGAGCTTTACTCTGTATCTAACCCGTGCTGTACCTGCCCTGGGAGTGTTTGATGGGACAGTGTAGAGGGAGCGTTACTCTGTATCTAACCCGTGCTGTACCTGCCCTGGGAGTGTTTGATGGGACAGTGTAGAGGGAGCTTTACTCTGTATCTAACCCACGCTGTACCTGCCCTGGGAGTGTTTGATGGGACAGTGTAGAGGGAGCTTTACTCTGTATCTAACCCACGCTGTACCTGCCCTGGGAGTGTTTGATGGGACAGTGTGGAGGGAGCTTTACTCTGTATCTAACCCGTGCTGTACCTGCCCTGGGAGTGTTTGATGGGACAGTGTAGAGGGAGCTTTACTCTGTATCTAACCCGTGCTGTACCTGCCCAGGGAGTGTTTGATGGGACAGTGTAGAGGGAGCTTTACTCTGTATCTAACCCGTGCTGTACCAGCCCTGGGAGGGTTTGATGGGACAGTGTAGAGGGAGCTTTACTCTGTATCTGATCTGTGCTGTACCTGCCCTGGGAGTGTTTGATGGGACAGTGTAGAGGGAGCGTTACTCTGTATCTAACCCGTGCTGTACCTGCCCTGGGAGTGTTTGATGGGACAGTGTAGAGGGAGCTTTACTCTGTATCTAACCCACGCTGTACCTGCCCTGGGAGTTCTAGGTGATGTCACCAGGTGCCTAAAATGGCAGCTGCCACTTTAAGGAGCCCAAGGATTTACCCCTGGTGACTGAGCGGGCAACTGCACGGCCTTCTGTGTATCTAAACCCATATCGATCAGAAGGTGCAAGGGTTGGTCTCTGATCTGCGATGGGGCGACAATAAGGGGGGTGCTAAAATTAGCCTCAATATTCCTGAGGGAAGGGGAAGGAAAAATCTCCCAGAATTCCTGGTCCTGTTACAGCACCCCCTGGTGGAAACTGGGCATGTATGCATGGACGCCATCTCTGCACTGTCTGGACTCCAACCTGAAGGGGGTTCACTTGAGAGGGTCGGGGGGGGGGGTTACAGGAGAGCGGCCGGCTCCTGTGGGACAGTAACCACCATCCCCTTCCCCCCTCACCTACCACCCCCGCCCCTCGAACCTAAAGGGTCGCCAACTCTGATTGGACGCGCCCCTGGAGGCTTCACCCCATGACCTCCGGCTTCCATCAGCCCCGCCCCCTCGCACTCTGCCGCCATTGGCCGCCCATCATTGCGGTGCCCCGCCTTCCTGCGGCCGATTGGACCCTCCGTTACCCAATTGGTTGATTCTCGACTGTCGGTCAAACAGCCTTTACCTCCCCGCCATCTCCGCCATTTTTATAACCCATAAACGGAAGTGTTGAAAGAAAATGAGAAAAACAAAACACACAATTGTTTTTTCAAATCCCACCCCCCACCAAGCTGTGATTTTTCTTCTGGCTTCCTTTGCTGGGAAATTAATCTACAATTCCTGGAGACTCCAGGGACAATCCTGGCGAATCCCCATACACCCTATTCCGGCAAGAATTCGGCTCCTTTAGGTGAGGGGGCAGGGGGAGGTGGGAGGGAGATCTGAAACGAAAGAGGCTTGTCCTGAAACCGAAACCAGCTGGCTTGTGAAACAGGGAAGGATCAGAGGAGAAGACCTTAGGCCCAGTTTAAATTGAGTCCAAGGGAAATAAAGAAGGAGGTGATTAGTCAGCACACGTGAATTAACAGCCCATTTGCACAGTCATGGGCTGAGCACCAGGTCCTAAACAAGTGGGCCGTTACTCAGAGATTCAAAAAATAGAAACAGTTGCTGTTGCCAAACCGAAATAAGAACAGATGACGGAGAGTCCTGAGTTGGATCCTGTTCGGCCTTGTTATCAGCTGCCTGAATATTGCGTTTCCAAGTTTCGTTCACCCATCGACCCCTCGTGCTCGCTGACCTATAGTTCCCGGTCCTGCAATGCCTCAGATTTAAAGTTCCCATCCTAGTGTTTCAAATCCCTCCATGGCCCTCGCCTCCTCTCCCTATCTCTGTAACCTCCTCCAGCCCCTACAAACCCTCTGAGATTTCTCCTCTCCTCCAATTCTGGCCTCTTGCGCATCCCCCGATTTCCATCGCTCCGCCATTGGCGGCCGTGCCTTCAGCTGCCTGGGCCCTAAAGCTCTGGAATTCCCTCCCTAAACCTCTCCGCCTCTCTCTCTCCTCCTTTGAGATGCTCCTGAAAACCTACCTCTTTGACCGAGCTTTTGGTCACCTGTCCTAATATCTCCTTTTGTGGCTCGAGGTCAAATTGTGTTTGATAATCGCTCCTGTGAAGTGCCTTGGGGACGTTTTACTACGTTAAAGGCTCTATATAAATGCGAGTTGTTGTTGTTTGGTGGGGGGGGAGTTGCTACCAGGCCAGATTCTGGCCTCATCTGGCCTCAGCGAACCCATCGGCTTGTACCCTGGTGTTGCCAATGGCTGGACCAGGTGTGAGAGGGCCCAGGAGCCAGGAGTCTGGGCCATCGGTTGGGGGGAGCCTAATACGAAAGCATTGACTGTTTGCAGCGGAAGGAAAGGTTCAGGGAGTGCTCTCCACTCAATGTAAACCCCCCTCTACACCCCTCCCCCCCTCCCAGCTCCCTCCCAAAATGATCCAGGACGCCCCCTGACCCCAGGAAAGTCTCCGTCAGCTGACCGCACCTGAAAAAGGCCGGTTTCCGGCCCTGAACCAAGAGCTCCCTTTGGTTCACATTGGCAAATCCCGCTCCCGTTCTCCTGGCTCGATGGGCCGCATGGTCGGTGGGAAGGGGGTTTGGGGCAGGGGCTGGGATGGTAAATAATCTTCCACCATTTTCTGGGGCGTTTCAGTCCCGTTTCCACCGAGGGGAGGCCTCAGAATTGTCCCCCTCACCGTCCAGGCCACTTGGGTGGAGTACAAGAGGGGTCTGTGCAGGCGGAGGCCCAGTTATAGTCAGAACTTGCATTAATATGGCATCTTTTACCACCTCAGGATGCCCCAAAGCGCTTTTTAGCCAAAGAAGTACTTTTTTGAAGTGTAGTCACTGTTGTAATGTAGGGAAACATGGCAGCCAATTTGGGCACAGCAAGATCCCACAAACAGCAATATAATAATGGCCAGGTAATCTGATTTTAGTGATGTTGGTTCAGGGATACATATTGTCCCCACTCTGCTGTTCTTAGAAATAGTGGCCGTGGGATCTTTTACATCCACCTGAGAGGGGCAGGCGGGGCCCTCGGTTTAATGTCTCATCCGAAAGACGGCACCTCCGACAGTGCAGCGCTCCCTCAGTGCCGGCACGGGGAGTGTGTGGCCTGGGTTATCTGCTCAAGTATCTGGAGTGAGGACTGCGGACTCATGACCTTCTGACTCGGAGGCGAGAGAGTGCTGCCCACTGAGGCATGGCCGAGGCCTATCTCGGAGCGGGGGTGGTGGGTGCGTACTGACGTTCTTTCGTCTCTCTCCAGTCTGTGTTTCCAATCAGCGAGCTCAGGCGTGAGTACCACCACAGGGCTGATCCCCCCCCCCCTTGATCAGGCGGTCCTGTTTGCAGTGACCGCTGGTCAGGAAGCCGTGGTCCTTCAGGCTGGTGTTCGCACCCGAACTCTGGCGATAGAATAACTGCCCCCTCTTTCATGGAGGAGGGTGGGGGGAAGCCAACCCAAATAGCCGTTCTTCATGTGGCGGGGGGAGGGGAGAGGGAGGAAAAACTCTGCCTGGCTATTCTACCACAGGCGGCATCGCGGCCAGTGGTCGAATAGCCTCTCCTCACCCGAAGTCTATGTGCACACACTTCCCGGCAATGAGGGAGGTGGGGAAGGGTGGGTGTACACTGGACAGCAATCAGGAGCAGGAACCCCAGTTGATCTTTGCCCCCTCCTCTCCTGTTACTTGGGTGGTGGGGGGGCAGCTGAGCCCAAACAAACTGGGGCCAGTTGCTGTCCCAGCCTCTTCTGCCTCAGCTCCCCCCACCCCGTGGTCAAACAAACTTTTGAAATCATTTGTGAAAATAGAACGATTGAAAGTTGCCTCGTAAATTTAAGAATAAAAAACATTTAGTTCGTTCTCGGGATGTGGGCATCGCTGGCATTTATTGCCCGTCTCTAGCTGCCCCTTCGGAAGGTTGTGGTGGGCCTTCTTATCAGCTTTGGCTCAGCGGGTCTCACTCTCGCCTCCGAGTCAGAAGGTCCTGGGTTCGAGCCCCCACTCCAGAGACTTGAGCCTATAATCCTGGGCCGACACTCCCAGTGCGTTACCGAGGGAGTGCTGCACTGTCAGAGGCGCCGTCTTTCGGATGAAACATTAAACCGAGGCCCCGTCTGCCCTCTGCAAAAGATCCCACGGCCACTATTTCAAAGGACAGTAGGGGAGTTCTCCCCGGTGTCCTGGGTTAATATTTATCCCTGAACCAACATTACTAAAAAAAACAGATGATCTGGTCATTTGCCACATTGCTGTTTGTGGGATCTTGCTGTGCACAAATTGGCTGCTGTAGGCTTGCTGCCTTAGGCCTTAGCTTCATCCCCTTACGCCCCCACCTCCATGAATTTCGAGCTCGACACGATGCTGAGCTCTTCTTCTGTCACCTTCGCCTCTGCGTCCACTTCTTTGGCCGGGAGTCTTCCCCTTGGACAGCGGACCTTTCTCCCGTCTTCAGAATTCTCGGTCTACCTGGACCCCTCCCTGCGGCCTCTTACCCTCTCTTGACCTTTTCATTGGGAACTGCGAGCTTGACATCGGCTGTCTCAATTTCTCTGCTCCCCTCACTCACTCTAATCTCCCTCCCTCTGAACTCGCAGCACTCCGTCCCCTCAGGTCCAACCCTGACATTGTCATTAAACCTGCTGACAAGGGCAGCGCTGTTGTTGTGAGGCGAACAGACCTTGCGGAGACTGAACGCCAACTCTCCGACACCTTCTCCTACCTTCCCCTGGACCATGATCCCATCACCGAACGTCAAGCCATAGTTTCCCAGACCCTCACTGGCCTCATGTCCTCTGGAGATCTCCCTCCCATGGCCTCCAACCTCATAATCCCCTAACCCCGCACAGCCCACTTCTACCTCCTTCCCAAGATCCACAAACAGGACTGCCCCGGGAGACCCATCGTTTCAGCCTGTTCTTGCCCCACGGAACTTATTTCTTTCTATCTCCACTCTTTTTTTTTCTCCCCTTGTCCAGCCTCTTCTGACCTACATCCGCGATTCTTCTGACGCCCTCCGCCACTTTAACAGTTTCAAGTTCCCCGGCTCCAACCGGCTCCTTTTCACCACAGACGTCCAGTCTCTCTAGGCCTCCATACCCCACCAGGACGGCCTGCGGGCCCTCTGCTTCTTCCTTGAATGGAGGCCCAACCAGTCCCCATCCACCACCACCCTCCTCTGCCTGGCTGAACTTGTTCTTACATTGAACAACTTCTCCTTTGACTCCACTCACTTCCTCCAAATAAAAGGTGTCGCTATGGGAACCTGTATGGGTCCCAGCTATGCCTGCCTTTTTGTGGGATACGTGGAATATTCTTTGTTCCAGTTCTACTCAGGTCCCCTCCCTCAACTCTTTTTCCAATACGGTGCCGTTTCCTGCTCTCGCCCCGAACTGGAAAATTTCATCAACTTTGCTTCCAATTTCCACCCTTCCCTCGCCTTCACATGGTCCATCTCCCACTCGTCCCTTCCCTTCCTCAACTTCTCTATCTCCATTTCTGGGAGATGGAGATAGAGAAGAGCCACCCAAACAGCCACCCAACCTCAAACAGACCATCGTTCGCAGCAAATTACCCAGCTTTCAGGAGAACAGCGTCCACGACACCACACAACCCTGCCACGGTAACCTCTGCAAGACATGCCAGATCATCGACACAGATACCACCATCACACGAGAGGACACCACCCACCAGGTACATGGTTCATACTCCTGTGACTCGGCCAACGTTGTCTACCTCATACGTTGCTGGAAAGGATGCCCTGGAGCATGGTACATTGGCGAGACCATGCAGACACTGCGACAACGGATGAACGGACACCGCGCAACAATTGCCAAACAGGGGGGTTCCCTCCCAGTCGGGGAACACTTTAGCAGTCAAGGACATTCAGTCACCGATCTTCAGGTAAGCGTTCTCCAAGGCGGCCTTCGAGACACACGACAACGCAAAATCGTCGAGCAGAAATTGATAGCCAAGTTCCGCAACCATGAGGACGGCCTCAACTGGGATCTTGGGTTCATGTCACGCTACACGTAACCCCACCAGCGGGAAAAAAAAGTTATCTGTTTTTAATACAACTGGACATTCTCTCTCTCTCTCTCTGCCTTTCGGGTCTCTTTCTCTCCTTCTCTGTGTAATCTGACCCATTGTGTATTCAGTATACTGGGACATACTGTTTTCCGTGGCTAACCTGTCTGAACACCAACTACACCTTTGATTCCCAGCCTAATATAAGATATGCGATTTGAGAACCTCTCATTCACTCACTCACCTGACGAAGGAGATAATCTCCGAAAGCTTGTGATTTTCAAATAAAACTGTTGGACTATAACCTGGTGTTGTAAGATTCCTTACATTTGTCCACCCCAGTCCATCACCGGCATCTCCACATCACATCCACTCCATTTCTGGGGACAGGCTGTCAACCAATATCTATTATAAGCCCATCGACTCCCACAGCTACCTTGATTACACTTCCTCCCACCCCACTTCCTGTAAGGACTCTATTCCCTTCTCCCAGTTTCTCCGTCACATCTGTTCTGACGATGCCACCTTCCACACCAGTGCTTCCGATATCTCTTCCTTTTTCCTCAACTGAGGATTCCCCTCCACTGCAGTTGACAGGGCCCTCGACCGTGTCCGTCCTATTTCCCACACTTCTGCCCTCACCCCTTCCCCTCCCTCCCAGAACCACGATAGGGTCCCCCTTGTCCTCACCTTCCACCCCACCAGCCTCCACATTCAACGTATCATCCTCCGCCATTTCCGCCACCTCCAGTGCGATCCCACCACCAAACACATCTTTCCCTCCCCTCTCCTTTCAGCATTCCGAAGGGACCAGTCCCTCCGCGACGCCCTGGTCCACTCTTCCATCACCCCCAACACCCGCTCTCTCCCCCCCTCCACGGTACCTTCTCGTGTGAGCGCAGGAGATGCAACACCTGCCCTTTGACCTCTTACCTTCCCACCATCCAGGGCCCCCGAACACTCCTTCCAGGTGAATCAGCGATGTACTTGTAATTCTTTCAATTTAGTACACTCTGCGGTCTCCTCTACATTGGAGAGACCAAACGCAGACTGGGTGATCACTTTGCTGAAAACCTCCACCCTGACCTGAAAAATAATCATTTTTGGCAGGTAACAAACGTGCAAGTTCCAAAAAAACATTCAGTACTCGAAAGGGTTAATCTTCGCCTTATCATCTCAGTGACGAATTAAAATGGTCGCTTGCCATTTTAATTCCCTGTCCCACTCCCACTCTGACCTCGGCCTCTTGCACTGTTCCAATGAAGCTCAACGTAAGCTCGAGGGACAGCACCTCACCTTTCAATTAGGCTCTTTACAACCTTCCGGACTCAATATTGATTTCAATAACTTCAGATCAGAACCACGGCTCCCATTTTATCGGACAGCAGGTGCTGGTAATGGTTCTGCTATTGCCATCTACAGCTACTCTAGACCGATCTTTTGTTTCTTATCCTGTCCCATTCCCACCCTCCTTGCACCATCATCCCTTTTGTCATTTAATCACTCCTGCCCTCCCACCCCAACACAGACCTTCCCTTCTGTTCTTTCCTCCCCTCTCTCCCCGCACCCCCCGCCCTTTCCCTGGCTCTGTACTTGCTTTAAGCGGTTAATCCTTTAACTTCTTCCAATTCTGACTGAAAGGTCATCGACCTGAGACGTTAACTCTGTTTCTTTCTCCGCAGATGCTGCCTCACTTGCCGAGCATCTCCAGCATTTTCTGTTTTTATTTCGGGTTTCCAGCATCCGCAGTATTTTGCTTTAGATTTAGAGTAAGGATGAGCCAGGTAGTGTGGGACTAGAGGCATCTGTAGGCCCAGACCAGGTAGGGGGAGGGGCAGATTCCCTTCCCAGAAGGACGTCAGTGAAGCAATGGGGTTATTTTTTTTTTAACAACACTCCGGAAGCTTCCAAGGTCACTTTCCCCCCCCCCCCCCCCGCCCCCCCCCCCGGTGCTAGCCGGCAAATTATGAGGTTTGTCGAATTCAATTTCATGACTGGCAGTGATGATATTCGAACTCACCACTTCTGGGCAGCTGGTCCAAAAACTTGTAAATCTCACAGCATGGGGTGGGGGAGAAGAGTCTTTGCTAGTCACGTAACGAAAGTTCTGATGTGCAATCAGCATAAAACATCGCTGTAGTTGCTGTCTGTCTGTGAGCTGGGGCTGTGTGTTTGGTTGTGTTTTATGAGAGAATAGAAACAGAAACAGAAACTCAAAATAAAAGCTCAAAGGGGTTAAGGGACTGTCCTTCAATTGCAATTTAAAATAATTGGCCAAAAGAAGCCAGGGGGGGAGGGGAGAGGAGGAGAAATTTTTATTTTGACGCAGCGAGTTGTTCTGATCTGGAACGCGCTGCCTGAAAGGGCGGTGGAAGCAGATTCAATAGTAACTTTCGAAAGGGGAATTGGATAAATACTTGAAAAGGAAAAAAATTGTAGGGCTGTGGGGAAAGAGCAGGGGGAGTGGGACTGATTGGATAGCTCTCGCAAAGAGCCTGCACAAGCAGGATGGGCTGAATGGCCTCCTTCTGTGTTGTATGATTCTCTGATTCTATCCCTCCAAACCATCTCCTCAGCTGCCTCCTGTGCATAGTGTTGCCGTGTTCAGTAACAAGTCAGGGCCTGAATCTTTTCATCCTCGCTCCCTTACCCATCCGAGCTGTTGAAATCCCTGAGTTGCACGGACGTTACGACTGTACCTAGATCACCTCAACTGTGGGCACCCAGAATACGGCGGAGTGGGCTCGAGGGGCTGAATGGCCCACTCCTGCTCCTATTTCTTATATCACAATGGAAAGAAAGACTTGCATTTACACAGCGCCTTTCATGACCTCAGGACGTCCCAAAGCGTTTCACAGCCAATGAAGTACTTTCGAAGTGTAGTCACTGTTGTGATGTAGGAAACCCGGCAGCCAATTTGTGCACAGCAAGATCCCACAAACAGCAATGTGATAAATGGCCAGATAATCTGTTCTTTAGTGATGTCGGTTGAGGGATAAACATCAGGGAGAACTCCCCTGCTCTTCTTCCAAATAGGAATCTTTTACATCCACCTGAGAGGGGGAGACGGGGCCCTCGGTTTAACGTCTCATCCGAAAGACGGCCCCTCCGACGGTGCAGCGCTCCCTCAGTACTGGCACTGGGAGTGTCGACCTGGGATTATGGGCTCGAGTCTCTGGGGTGGGGGCTCGAACACACGACCTTCTGACTTGAAGCCAAGAGTGCGACCAACCGAGGCAATTGGCAAGCCTCGAACGACAAAGTGGGGAATGATGGGTAACTTCAGACCGGTCGGGTTCCCGGCCCTTGACGTGAGGTTGTAGGGGAAAAAAGCCCCGATATTCCTGGTGGGTAAAACCGATCGCCAGATAGCCGGGAGTGCCGAGACTGGTGGTCGTTGGCCATTCAGTGAGGCTGGGCGCCCTTTCAAACTTTACTCTTAAAATAAAGGGGGTGTAAACACCCTCTACAAACACTGGGAAGCTACGATTCAAATCTGGTGCCTGGGAAGGTGCAGCGCCTGGTCTGGGACACAGTTCCATTCTTCAGGCCTCATACCGTGAGGCCCAGCGGGCAATTCGACTACAGAGGGCATCGCCGGCCAGCCCGAACCCCTCTTAACCCAGACAGCAGTGGGCGTGTTTCCCCAGCAGAGCTCACTGGACCCCTCGACTGATTCTCCCTTCTGCGAGCCCAAGGTCACTGACTCTGCTTGTCAGAGCTCCACCCCCTCCCTCAACAACTACAACTTGCATTTATGTAACGCCTTTAACGTAGTAAAACATCCCCGAGGCGATTCACAGGAGCGATTATCAGACAAAAAAATTTGACACCGAGCCACATAAGGAGATATTAGGACAGGTGACCAAAAGTTTGGTCAAAGAGGTAGGTGTTAAGGAGCATCTTAAAGGAGGAGAGAGAGGCGGAGAGGTTTCGGGAGGGAATTCGAGAGCTTAAGGCCTAGGCAGCTGAAGACACGGCCGCCAATGGTGGAGTGATGAAATTCGGGGATGCGCAAGAGGCCAGAATGGAGGAGCGCAGAGATCTCGGAGGGTTGTAGAGCTGGAGGAGGTTACAGAGATAGGGGAGGGGGGTGAGGGATTTGAACACAAGGATGAGAATTTTAAAATCGAGGCGTTGCCGGACCGGGAGCCGATGCAGGTCGGAGAGCACAGGGCGGGGTGATAGGTCAGCACAGATGAGGGGTAGAAGCTGGGGTATTCTGACCGTCTGACTCCGTCTCACAGCTGGCGGTGCATTCACACATGCGAAGGCTTACTCCAGCTTACAATGATGGTCATTGTGTTAGTCGATAGCAAGCCCCAAATAATCGTCAATAAGGACTCATGATTCATTGTTTGAAATCAGCGTTTAATTTTATCCTCACTTATAATACACTGCATTCTGTCACACACATTTCACCACTACAGAGTCGGGGAAACTGGCTTCAAACTGGTATTTTATTAACTTCTGAAAATGTGCTCATTAAAAAGGTGAGGGACGTCATTACTGGGGAAAGAAACACTTTCAATTTCAGGCACCTTGTGCCATCATCAAAAACTCCCAGGGAAGGTACCGCACGGGTTAGTTACAGAGTAAAGCTCCCTCTACACTGTCCCATCAAACACTCCCAGGGCAGGTACAGCAAGGGTTAGATACAGAGTAAAGCTCCCTCTACACCGTCCCATCAAACACTCCCAGGGCAGGTACAGCAAGGGTTAGATACAGAGTAAAGCTCCCTCTACACCGTCCCATCAAACACTCCCAGGGCAGGTACAGCAAGGGTTAGATACAGAGTAAAGCTCCCTCTACACTGTCCCATCAAACACTCCCAGGGCAGGTACAGCACGGGTTAGATACAGAGTAAAGCTCCCTCTACACTGTCCCATCAAACACCAGCTGTCCCGTTGCTTCTTGTAGCGGGGCTGCTAATTTAGTGCTAATATGTGGTAAAGTTTTGTACTTGATGTGAACCCATGTTCAGTAGCCTGTGGCTGAGATCCACCAAACACATTTCACATCAGATCCTTAGAGCCAGCAGAAAAAGTATCAACCCATTGGTCGGGCCTGCATTTGAACCCACGCCCCAGAGGTGAAAGGTCAATGTCTAACACACTGCACCACCCAGTCCCCTGAAATTGTGTGATATAAAATGAACAATATTTAAACCACAAACCGAGAGGTGGAGTCCACAATTAAGAAGATGCAAACCCACAATCTCTACCACCTAGAAAGACGAGGGCAGCAGGTGCATGGGAAGACTATCACCTCCAAGCTCCCCTCCGAGTCTCACACACCATCCCGACTTGGAAATATATCGCTGTTCCTTCATCGTTGCTGGGTCAAAATCCTGGAACTCCCTCCCTAACAGCACTGTGGGAGCATCTTCACCACACGGGACTGCAGCAGTTCAAGGAGAAGGCCCGCCACCAGCTTCTCCAGGGGCAACTAGAGACGGGCAATAAATGCCGGCCTTGCCAGTGAACGCCCATATCTCGACAATGAATTTTAACAAAACAAGGCGTGCAGGAGATTTGCACTGAACTATTCGGGAGGGTACGCAGCGCAACGTCGCCACCTGCTGGCAGAATGGCAGTACTGCACAAAGAACAGTGCCAAACATTCACCGCCCATTTATATTGATCGTGCCGCCTCCTGGGATTCACCTCAGGAGGTGGCTTTTACCAGCGCAGTGCCACCTGTGACAAACATAAACAGCTGCTACCAGGGCCAGATCCCCTTGGGAGCACCATGTTATTGCAAATGTACAGACACAGCAATGCAACTTTTAAAGCATTGCCTCTATAAACATTCCCCCGACATCCATATCATAGCCAAGTCCACCTTTATAATGCCAACTGCCTACCTAACATGTGAGGCTGCAATTACACCCTCCCCTTAGTGGAGGCGCTGCAGCAGCACCATCACTGGTGGGAGGGTGCAATTACAGCATGACACGTTTACATAGGCAGTATCCTGGACCTAGGAATTTATAATGGAAATATGAAAAAAAAGGCAGAATTTATGGCTTTCGAAGGGTAATTATGTCTCTCCACCCTGGTCCAATTATCCCCGGCCCTCTAAGCCCCCACTTCACCTGAAGGCTACTCTTGATCTTGACTCCCTTTGTGCAATGCCACGGGTGATCGACTAGTGATAAATTAAATTTGCTATGCACGTCCTTATTTGGGTGTCACCGTTCTGTGACACACGGTCACGCCTGGAGCTGTACACTCCCACCATTAGATGGAGCTGCCTAGGCTGCAGATCCCAATCCCTCTGCCTAATGTGTTCTGAGGGGGAATGTGCTTTACATAGTAGTTAACAGCAGGGGAGAACCAGCAGGAGGGAGCTATCTAAAAGAAAGAACTTGCATTTATACAGCGCCTTTCACAACCTCAGGATGTCCCAAAACGCTTTACAGCCAATTAAGCACTTTATGAAGTGTAGGCACTATTGTAATGTAGGGAAACGTGGCAGCCAATTTGTGCACAGCAAGATCCCACAAACAGCAATGTGATAATGAGCAGATAATCTATTTTTAGGTGTTGGTTGAGGGATAAATATTGGCCAACAGACAGATGAAGATGAAGATGAAGATGTTTCAGGGTTGTCGAGTCTGACAGATAAGATTTTTAAAATCCTAATTGTCGAGATAACGAGATGGGTGACTGTGGGAGAGAGGGGAAATATTCCACAGATATCCAAGCACAAAGCCAGGGGTGACAAATGGATGGAATCTAGATCAGAGGGTCACAGATAGATTGATTTCGCAAAAGTGATAATCTGGAACCTGGATCTGTTCAGAAGTTTTTTTAATATCCGAGATGGTGAGGGAGTTGGGCCCCGCAGTGCCACCCACTGGCCGAAGATTGAAACTACACTGTTACAGGGAACTGTTTACATACAGGATTACCATTCTAAATGTTCACATAGACAACAACAACGACTTGCAATTATATAGCGCCTTTAACATAGTAAAATGTCCCCAAGGCGATTCACAGGAATGTAATCAGACAAAATTTGACACCGAGCCACATAAGGAGATATTAGGACAGGTGACCAAAAGTTTGGTCAAAGAGATAGGTTTTAACGAGCATCTTAAAAGGAAGAGAGAGAGGCGGAGAGGTTTAGGGAGGGAATTCCAGAGCTTAGAGCCTAGGCAGCTGAAGGCACGGCCGCCAACGGTGGAGCGATTAAAGTCGGATGCACAAGAGGCCGGAATTGGAGGAGCGCAGAGAACTCGGAGGGTTGTAGGGCTGGAGGAGTTTACAGAGAGAGGGAGGGTCGAGGCAAAGGAGGGATTTGTAAACAAGGATGAGAATTTTAAAATCGAGGCGTTGCTGGACTGGGAGCCAATGTAGGTCAGCGAGCACAGGGGGGTGATGGGCAAACGGGATTTGGTACGAGTTAGGATACGGGGCAGCAGAGTTTTGGATGAGCTCAAGTTTATGGAGGTTGCAAGATGGGAGGCCGGCCAGGAGAGCATTGGAATATTCAAGCTTAGAGGTAACAAAGGCAGGGTTGAGGGTTTCAGCAGCAGATGAGCTGAGGCAGGGGCAGAGACAGGCAATGTTACAGAGGTGGAAGTAGGTGGTTTTGGTGATGGAATGGATATGGGTTTGAAAGCTCATCTCAGGCTCAAATACAAGTGGGTTTCACAAAAGTGATTGGTGATAATCTGGAACCTGGGCCCAGCTTCGGGCTTGTTCAAGATGAAATTGGCAGTGGCATCACACACAAAGCTTTTTTTATATATCCAAGATGGTGAGGGAGTTGGGAGAGAAATGCGCCATGCAGCGCACCCACTGGCTGAAGCCTGCAACTACACCGTTACCGGGAACTGTTTACATACAGGATTTCCATTCTAAATGTTAATGTAGATGGTTTCAATCTTCAATATTGATGATGTACTGAGCAGCAGGCACCGCCCAAGCACATGATGCTTTGATAAACCTACCCACCCCGACTCCCCAAATGGACACCTGCGTCTGTCGTAGTTATACTACAGTTGGCACTGCAGTCTCTGTACGCATGACGCTCATGGTAGTAACAAATGCAACTGTCAGCAGAGGAACCAGGAATACATCGAATGTGTTGCCGGGATGGTCCCAATCGGCAGGCCAATCACAGTGGGGAGCAGCGTTGGCAGAAACAAGTAGCAGGAGCAGACTCTGATCACATGGGTCTGCAGATGCACTGAGCTACCAGAGAACCAGGAGGTCGAGTGATTAAGGAGGTACAGGCCACGGAAAGAGGTTGGAGACGGTCGGAGGGATCTCCCCAGACTGAGGTGTTCTCTCTAGGCCTTGGAGTCTCTCCTGCTGCTGGGCTTGTTCCCCAAGATAGCGTCGATCTCGCTGATAATCTGCGGAGTCATCTGAGGAAGGATCTGGAAGGAGAAAGAAAGAAAATAGGACGAGATCTTAGTGTGTCAGGAGATCTAGAACGCCAACCACATCTTCATTATAAGTCAACCCCTCCACTCCAAAACCGACCAATATCCAACAACAAACAACAACTTGCATTGATATAGCGCTTTTAATGTAGCAAAAACATCCCAAGGCGCTTCACAGGAGCGGTTTATCAAACAAAATTTGACACTGAGCCACATAGGGAGATAGTAGGACAGGTGACCAAAGGCTTGGTCAAAGAGGTAGGTTTTAAGGAGCGTCTTAAAGGAGGAGAGAGAGGCGGAGAGGTTTAGGGAGAGAATTCTAGAGCTCAGGGCCTAGGCAGCTGAAGGCACGGCCGCCAATGGTGGAGCGATTAAAATCGGATGTGCAAGGGGCCGGAATTGGAGGAACGCAGAGATCTCAGAGGGTTTAGGACTGGAGGAGGTTACAGTGAAAGGGAGGGGCGAGGGCCATGGAGGGGTTTGAACACGAGGATAAGAATTTTAAAATTGAGGCGTTGCCGGACCGGGAGCCAATGTTGGTCAGCGAGCACAGGGGGTGATGGGTGAATGGGACTGTACTCTACAGATACTCTAATCATTGTCAGTGTAACTCCTTGGAAACATATCACCTCAATTTAGTTACACATTCTTGCTGACAGCTGCTATACAATGTGACGACACCACGGCCTTGTCATATAGTGGACCCAAAACTACCTGCAGTTTGTAGGCCCTTGGACATGTGGTCGCTGACTTTGATGAAGTCATCAGTAAGGGACACCCACCTGAATGGCGCCGAGGTTCTCGCGCAGTTGGGCTGTGTCCGAAACTCCGAGCAGGACTGAGCTGACCAAGTCGCTACGCAGGCACCAGGCTGGGGGGAGACACAAGGAAAGATGGTCTCCGTGACCAATAAATGACGATAAACTCTTCCCTCAACCACAGGTTCTTTGTTCAGACAGCTGGGCTGGTCAATACATCAATTCAGAACTGACTAAAACATAGAAACCCAATGGAATCAGCCCTTCCCATGGACTCTCACTGTACACAATCCCAATGTCCCAAACCCCTTCCCATTCACACCCATTGTACAGAATCCCAATGTCCCAAACCCCTTCCTATTCACTCCCATTGTACAGAATCCCAATGTCCCAAACCCCTTCCAATTCACTCCCACTGTACAGAATACCAATGGACCAAACCCCTTCCCATTCACTCCCATTATACAGAATCCCAATGGACCAAACTCCTTCCCATTCACTCCCATTGTACAGAATCCCAATGGACCAAACCCTTTCCCATTCACTCCCATTGTACAGAATCCCAATGGACCAAACCCCTTCCCATTCACTCCCATTGTACAGAATCCCAATGGACCAAACCCCTTCCCATTCACTCCCACTGTACAGAATCCCAATGGACTAAACCCATTCCAATTCACTCCCATTGTACAGAATCCCAATGGACCAAACCCATTCCCATTCACTCCCATTGTACAGAATCCCAATGGACCAAACCCCTTCCCATTCACTCCCACTGTATAGAATCCCAATGGACCAAACCCCTTCCCATTCACTCCCGCCGTACAGAATCCCAATGGACCAAACCCATTCCCATTCACTCCCATTGTACAGAATCCCAATGGACCAAACCCATTCCAATTCACTCCCATTGTACAGAATCCTAATGGACCAAACCCATTCCCATTCACTCCCATTGTACAGAATCCCAATGGACCAAACCCATTCCAATTCACTCCCATTGTACAGAATCCCAATGGACCAAACCCATTCCCATTCACTCCCATTGTACACAATCCCAATGGACCAAACCCATTCCAATTCACTCCCACTGTACAGAATCCCAATGGACCAAACCCATTCCCATTCACTCCCATTGTACAGAATCCCAATGGACCAAACCCCTTCCCATTCACTCCAATATAAGTTCTTGCTTTCTTTGTGTCAGGTGCCTGCTTTTAAGCGTATCTCTAGGGTCCAAGATAAAATGCTGTAGACATGTGGGGGGAAAACACCAACTGACTGGGATCCCTCCTATCCTCCCTTCTGTACCCGCTACCCTCACTGACAGTCCGGGCACGATCTGGTGCTCAGAGAGGGGGCTTGAGGGCCATCTCAAAACTCTGCCAGTCTCCAAACAGAATCTCAACAGCTCGGGCCAAGATAAATAAAAAGAACTTGCATTTATATAGCGCCTTTCACGACCTCTGGACGTCCCAGAGCGCTTTACAGCCAATTAAGTACTTTTGAAGTGTGGTCACTGTTGTAATGTAGGAAACGCGGCGGCAGTCAATTTGTGCACAGCAAGATCCCACAAACAGCGATGCGATAAATGACCAGATAATCTGTTTTAGTGATGTTGGTTGAGGGATAAATATTGGCCCAGGATTCCGGGGAGAAATCCCCTGCTCTTCTTTGAAATAGTGGCCGTGGGATCTTTTACGTCCACGTGAGAGGGGCAGACGGGGCCTCAGTTTAATGTCTCATCTGAAAGACGGCACCTCCGACAGTGCAGCGCTCCCTCTGTACTGGCACTGGGAGTGTCAGCCTGGATTATGGGCTTGAATCTCTGGAGTGGAACTCGAACCCACGACCTTCTGACTCAGAAGGCGAGAGTTATACCCACTGAGACAAGGCTGATACCCAAGGTAATGGGCTTGATGCAGGGGGGGGAATCCCATCGGGTGAGGGAAGTGACGTGGTGTCTGCCGGAAGGGGACGCTTGTGCGTGAGTGGGGAGGCGCTGTACGGGAACGCTCTGCGCTCCGTTTACACCTTCCTGATTCTCAGACTCCTGTTCTCAATGGGGATTTGGGATAACCAGCGTAGTTCCAGAGGAGCACGCTCAGGAGGAACAGAGACTTGGCAGCGATGTTTCCTCTCCACCACTGGGAGGGTTTCGCCTCAGGTCTGGGCGATTGAGTGATTCATTCTCGGGAATGTGGGCCTCGCTGGCAAGACCGGCATTTATTGCCCGTCCCTTGAGAAGGTGGCGGTGGGCCTTCGTTCTTGAACCGCTGCATTCCCATGTGCTGAAGGTGCCCCCTCACATGCTGTCCCTCAGAGACATACACCCCAACTACTTAAAACCCAGAGAACTTAGGCCCAAGGCCTTTTTAGGCAGCCAAGTGCACCGGGCCAGGCTTATACCATCCATGGCAGGAGTAGGCCGGTTTGGCCCTATTTATGTTTGTTGAGTTACCTGGTGACGGTGGCAGCTCCCCTCCCCCCTGCCCCCCTGCTGTTTGTGCCCCGTTTACGGAACCATCCCGTTTATTGAGGCCGATGGACGGTGCGCAGGCTCACCGATCGCCAGCTGCGGAAGAGTGCAGGACATCTTCTCAGCGATCGGCCGCAGCTCCTTCACCTTCGCCTGCTGCGTCCGGCCTTCATCGCTCGTTATCTTCTCCTTCAGCCACTCGTAGCCCTGCAGACAAAGGCAGACTTGGGTCACACACGCAAATGACACGGGCGCCAGGCGACGCGGGCGTCCACAGGAAGGCTGGGTTGCACCCTGACCTTTCACCTCTCACCCTTGGTTCCAGGCCAGCCCAGACTGGTGGGGTGAAAGTGGCGGGAAGGGGCCCACATGAAATGTTGCCTCATCCTCTAGCCCCTAATTTGGCAATTCAGAGAGGGGCCACGGTGCATTCATGTGGGAAATTAGTAATTAGACTAGAAAGGGGAGGCCTTCAGAAACTGGAGGTGAGGAACATTTATTGGGACAGAGCTTTACTCTGTATCTAACCCGTGCTGTACCTGCCCTGGGAGTGTTTGATGGGACAGTGTAGAGGGAGCTTTACTCTGTATCTAACCCGTGCTGTACCTGCCCTGGGAGTGTTTGATGGGACAGTGTAGAGGGAGCTTTACTCTGTATCTAACCCGTGCTGTACCTGCCCTGGGAGTGTTTGATGGGACAGTGTAGAGGGAGCTTTACTCTGTATCTAACCCGTGCTGTACCTGACCCCTGGGAGTGTTTGATGGGACAGTGTAGAGGGAGCTTTACTCTGTATCTAACCCGTGCTGTACCTGCCCTGGGAATGTTTGATGGGACAGTGTAGAGGGAGCTTTACTCTGTATCTAACTCTGTCTGATCCTGACACTGGATGAAGTTTTAAGTTAACATGGGGATGGATTTTTGAGTCCAAAGGTCCAAATGTGGGAGCAGGGAGCTAAAATTTTGCTGCGCTGCAACTTACCTGCAAAGATGCCCTGGAATGTTCTGGAATGCTGTCTTCATATTTTCCACTGATTAAGCCGCATGCGAGCGGAGACCAGGTGATCGCTCCTACACCTGTGGAGAGATACGGATCAGTGTGTTTAGTACTGATCAGAGGGGGAGAGATAGAGAGAGACAGAGGGAGAGAGAGAGAGAGACAGAGGGAGAGAGACAGAGGGAGAGAGAGAGAGAGAGAGACATAGAGAGAGAGAGAGAGGGAGAGAGAGAGAGAGAGAGAGACATAGAGAGAGAGAGAGAGAGAGAGACAGAGAGAGAGACACAGAGTGACAGAGAGAGAGACAGAAAAAGAGAGAGGGGGAGAGAGACAGAAAAAGAGAGTGACAGAGAGCGGGAATGACAGAGAGGGAGAGAGAGACAAAGAGAGGGAGTGACAGAGAGAGAGAGAGAGACAGACAAAGAGAGAGAGAGGGAGAGACAGACAGAGTGAACAGAGAGAGACACACAGAGTGACAGAGAGAGAGACAGAGAGAGAGTGACAGAGAGAGAGGCACACACAGAGTGACAGAGGGAGAGAGAGACAGAGAGAGAGAGTGACAGAGAGAGAGGCACACACAGAGTGAGAGAGAGAGAGAAAGGGAAAGAGAGACAGAGAGAGAGAGAGTGATGGAGAGAGAGGCACACACAGAGTGACAGGGAGAGAGACAGAAAGACAGAGAGAGTGAGAGAAAGAGGGGGAGATAGAGAGACAGAGAGAGAGAGAGAGTGTGTGACAGGGAGAGAGAGAAACAGAGATAGAGAGAGAGTGACAGAGAGAGGGATGGAAATAGTTTGAGAGTCAGAGGCAAGAATGCTACTGACTGAGACAAGGCTGAGAAGTTGGGGTGTGTTTGAGGTGTTGAACTGTGTAAGATGTCCCCTCGAGCACTGACCGATCTTGTGGTAGAGCTCAGGAAGCTGCATCTCCACCGTGTCGCGATGGAAGAGGTGATACTCTGCTTGCTCACACGACGGAGGGATCAGGTTAAACTGTCGGGCCACAGAATAAGCCTCCTGGGGAGAGAGGGGACATGGAGACTGGTTGTGAGGCATGAGTATTACAAACAATTTATAGCACAGAAATGGGCCATTCGGCCCAACTGGTCCATGCTGGTGTTTATGCTCCACACGAGCCTCCTCCCTCCCTACTTCATCTCACCCTATCAGCATTTCCTTCTATTCCTTTCTCCCTCATGTGTTTATCTCACTTCTCCTTAAATGTATCTATGCTATTTGCCTCAACTACTCCTTGTGGGAGCGAGGATTTTCCCGTTACTGTCGCTACAAAAGGGTTGTTAATCCTTCAACAATAACTGACACGTGGTACAAGACCGAGTGGTTATAAAAAAGCAAGCTTTAATAGATTGACTCAACTGTCTTCAGATTACAATAAATGACAAGTCATCAATACAACCTGTTTTCCCGCAAATTCAGGATGATCAGTCCTGACCTTCACGGACTGCCTGTGGCAATCACGGGCTTGAGGGATGGCTACCTTTAGCTCACTCGGTCAAAACTACTTATTCCCTCTCCCTGCCTCGTCAGAATTACTCAATCAATCTCCCAACACTAGCTACCTCAAACCTTTAAAAACTCAGGCCCACCCAGGGACGCCATATTTTAACGGGTTACTCAGTCAATCTCTTACCGCACAAGTTATCTTTCTCACAGAGATGCTGAACTTTGCCCCCCTTTAACATCCGCCCTCTTGCTAAGATGCTTGGCGCTATGCGAGACGGTATTCTCGACTATACTTATTTCAAACGATATTCTTACAGTGACTATCTTATATTTATGGCCCCTAGTTTCGGTCTCCCCCACAAGTGAAAACATCTTTTCCACGTCTACCCTATCGAACCCCTTCATAATCTTAACGACCTCTATCAGGTCACCCCTCAGCCTTCTCTTTTCTAGAGAAAAGAGCCCCAGCCTGTTCAGTCTTTCCTGATAGTTGTAACCTCTCAGTTCTGGTAACATCCTGCACTTTCTCCAGTGCCTCGCTTTTTTTTTGTAATCTGGAGGGCAGTTTATTAATTTTTTTCTGAAGCCGCTCACCATGATCTCCACTGTGTTCCACCGCGAGGTGCCCCAGTACATAGCTTTGCCTTGGTTGATCAGGAATGTCATAGCCCGGACAATCTCTGCAAAAGACGGAGGGAATTACACAATGAGCACCGCACCATCGAGGGAATCAAACACGCGCGACTGAAACCCTCAGAACTTCCTTCCCGACAACTAGTAAACATTTCACTTCGCCGTGGAACTGTACAGCACAGAAGGAGGCCACTCGGCCCATCATGCCTCTTTGAAAGAGCTATCCAATTCATCCTTTTCAAGTATTTATCCAATTCCCTTTTGAAAGTTACGATTGAATCTGCTTCCAGGCAATGCATTCCAGATCATAACAACTCACTGCGTGAAAAACATTTCTCCTCATCTCTCCGCTGGTTCTTTTGCTGATGACCTTAAATCTGTGTCCTCTGGTTACCGACCCTCTTGTCAGTGAAAACAGTTTCTCCTTATTTATCAAAACCCCTCATGATTTTGAACACCTCTATTAAATCTTCCCTTAACCTTCTCTGCTCTAAGGAGAACAATCCCAGCTTCTCCACTCTCTCCACGTAACTGAAGTCCCTCATCTCAATAATTGATAAAGAAGAGGTACTAGAAAGGCTAGCTGTACGTAAAGTCGATAAGTCACCCGGTCCGGATGGGATCCGTCCTAGGTTGCTGAGGGAAGTAAGGGTGGAAATTGCGGAGGTACTGGCCACAATCTTCCAATCATTCTTAGATACAGGGGGTGGTGCCAGAGGACTGGAGAACTGCAAATGTTACACCCTTGTTCAAAAAAAGGTGTAAGGATAAACCCAGCAATTACAGGCCAGTCAGTTTAACCTCAGTGGTGGGGAAACTTTTAGATATGATAATCTGGGACAGAATTAACAGTCACATGGACAAGGGTGGATTGATTAGGGAAAGCCAGCACAGATTTGTTAAAGGCAAATCGGGTTTAACTAACCTGATAGAGTTTTTTGATGAGGTAACAGAGAGGGTCGATGAGGGCAATGCAGTTGATGTGATGTATATGGATTTTCAAAAGGCGTTTGATAAAGTGCCACATGGCAGGCTTATCATCAAGATTGCAGCCCATGGAATAAAGGGGGCAGTGGCAACATGGATATAGAATTGGCTAAGTGACAGGAAACAGAGAGTAGTGGTGAACGGTTGGTTTTCAGACTGGAGGGAGGTGTACAGTGGTGATCCCCAGGGGTCAGTGTTGGGGACACTGCTTTTCTTGATATATACTAATGACTTGGACTTGGGTGTACAGGGCACAATTTCAAAAATTTGCAGATGACACAAAACTTGGAAGGGTAGTAAACAGTGAGGAGGATAGTGATAGACTTCAAGAGGATATAGATAGGCTGGTGGAATGGGCGGACACGTGGCAGATGAAATTTAACACAGAAAAATACGAAGTGATACATTTCGGTAGGAAGAATGAGGAGAGGCAATATAAATTAAAGGGCACAACTGTAAAAGGGAAAAAGGGATACAAGAGCAGAGAGATCTGGGGGTTTATGTGCACAAATCGTTGAAGTGGTTAAAAAAGCATACAGGATCCTGGGCTTTATAAATAGAGGCATAGAGTACAAAAGTAAGGAAGTCATGATGAACCTTTATAAAACACTGGTTCGGCCACAACTGGAATATTGTGTCCAGTTCTGAACACCACACTTTAGGAAGGGTGTGAAGGCCTTAGAGAGGGTGCAGAAGAGATTTACCAGAATGATTCCAGGGATGAAGGACTTTAGTTACGTGGATAGACTGGAGAAGCTGGGGTTGTTCTCCTTGGAACAGAGAAGGTTGCGAGGAGATTTGATAGAGGTATTCAAAATCACGAAGGGCCTAGACAGAGTAGATAGAGAGAAACTGTTCCAATTGGCGGAAGGGTCAAGGACCAGGGGACATAGATTTAAGGTGATTGGCAAAAGAACCAAAGGTGACATGAGGAAAAACTCTTTTACACAGTGAGTGGTTAGGATCTGGAATGCACTGCCCGAGGGGGTGGTGGAGGCAGATTCTATCATGGCCTTCAAAAGAGAACTGGATAAGTACTTGAAAGGAAAAAATCTGCAGGGCTACGGGGATAGGGCAGGGGAGTGGGACCAGCTGGATTGCTGTTGCATAGAGCCAACATGGACTTGATGGGCCGAATGGCCTCCTTCTGTGCTGTAACCTTTCTATGGTTCTTTAATCCAATGGTATTATTCTGGTAAATCTCATCTGCACCCTGTCTAAGACCTTGACATCGTCATTGTCATTTGGTGGTAAAATCATTATTAAAATCATTAAAGAATTTCTGCCACCCTCCCCCCACCTCCCAGTTTGCTCCCCTCCTCCCCCGAAAGTGCTGGGGTATCGATCTGTTGGACTTTACCATCCCCCCGCTCTCCCTCACGAGTGCCCACAATCCACGACGGAGCCCGCACCCACCGAGCGGAGTCCATTATCGATTTGGGCTCCACCCGCCCGATGATGTCGATCAGGATGGGAAATCCGATGGCCCCCGCCACAGAATGCTAAGTAAAAGGTGGTGGAGGGGGCAGCAGCAGAAGGTCAGGTATTGGGAAGGGTGGGGGGTTCGATTTACGATCATTTGAAAACAAACCGCCAGAGGATTTATTGGAGTGGCCTGAGGCGGCCCTTGAAGTACTGCTGGTTCGGTCGGTCAATGGGTGTGGGGGTGTGCGTGGCACTCTTTCCATTGATACTCCAAGACTACTTACGTCACAGGACCCTGATTGGTTAATGAGGCTCCCGCCCGTTTCAAGACCCCGCCCACTGCGCCCCCCCCCCTCCACCCCACCCAGTGAGCTGGGAAGGGGAGCACACGTTCGATCGAGAGAACCGTTCGATCGGGAGAAACCAAGGTTAAACCCTAAACTGGCGACAATAGAAAAATAAACGCGCCAGCCAAGCGGGTATGGCCAACACGCCCCAGTTGGGCCCAATGCCCTCACAACTGACCCGGCCCACCATGTTGGAGGGGACCATGGGAGGCTTCGCTCCTCAATACAACAACATCACTGATGTGGATCTCGAGAACCAACACAGTTAAAACCCAACGGTGGGGGTGGGTGGGTGGAATGGGTCTTCTTAGCAAGCCAGTCGATTCCCCCACTTTCAGTCGTTATGATTTATGGTAATGATAGTGGGAGAGGGAACCAAGTGATTATCACGGCTTCTCCATATTGTGATACTATGTCATCGCTAAGTGCTAATGACAGGAAGAGCAGAAGCGACTGCTTGTTTTTATGAGGCCCTTGGGCCGGAGACATTCGCTTGTTGAAGCAGGTTTCGACACAAGGTTTTGATCTGAGGCCCCGACTGAAACATCAGGCCTTCTGATCTGAGGTAAATTTGATGAAGTCCAAGGCCCGTACAAGTGTCGATGGTGCGAAGTGTGCGCACACTGTCTGGGGGTGGGGATAAGTGGCTGCGTTAGGGCATCATAAGCTTTGGATTACAAAGGGGTGGAAGTGATGCTTCAGTTGTATAAAGTTCTGGTCAGACCCCCATCTGGAGCACTGCGTTCAGTTCTGGGCACCGCACCTCAGGAAGGATATATTGGCCTTGGAGGGGGTGCAGCGCAGATTCACTAGAATGATACCGGGGATAAAAGGGTTAAATTATGACGACAGGTTGCACGGACTAGGCTTGTATTCCCTCGAGTGTAGAAGATTAAGGGGTGATCTAATCGAGGTGTTTAAGATGATTAAAGGATTTGATGTGGTAGACAGAGAGAAATTATTTCCTCTGGTGGGGGGAGTCCAGAACAAGGGGGCATAACCTTAAAATTAGAGCTGGGCTGTTCAGGGGTGATGTCAGGAAGCATTTCTTCACACAAAGGGGAGTGAAAATCTGGAACTCTCTCCCCCAAAGAGTTGTTGTGGCTGGGGGTCAATTGAAAATTTCAAAACTGAGGTTGATAGATTTTTGTCAGGCGAGGGTATTAAGGGTTACAGAACCAAGGCGCGTAGATGGAGTTAAGAAACAGATCAGCCACGATCTAATTGAATGGCGGAACAGGCTCGAGGGGCTGAATGGCCTCCTCCTGTTCCTATGTTGATATGATTGTCATAATTTCCTCAGCTATTCCGTTTGATTATAGAATATCCCAGTTAATGAAACAATGAGGTAAGTATCAGCAAATTAGATCGCATTGGAAGGCTGTAACTATGGTGATCCATGCCATCCATATTCAACGGAAGGTTCTGGAGTCAGGGACCACAAAATGTAGGCCTCAGGCCTCGTCTTTTTTATTGAGATTTTGATCTTCCAAACTGTATCTAGGAGATTCTTTCAAACTCCTTCCTGGGTCACATAGGAAGTTCTGTTGCTATGGTGCAAATCACGAGCAACAAACTTTAATAGTGACCATTCTGTTGTCGTGACGGATACAGGAAGCTGCCCCCATGAACTTCCTGAGCACGTCTCTGAAGGAGAATCCGAATGGAAAATCGGCCCTGCAGTTTCTTGTTCCTCCCCTTCAAATATATTTTACAGGCCTCCCCTCTTTAGGTTTCCTCCTTGCCCGGTGCAACATTCCCTGGACAAGGAATCAGGCAAGAGGCCTGCTCCCAGGCCTTTGTCTCTCCGCTGGGTCTTCAAGAATGATCCTATCAGGAATGTAATGTCAGCTGCGGCTCAGTGGGTATCTCTCTCGCCTCAGAGTCAGAAGGTCGTGGGTTCAAGGCCCACTCCAGGGACTCGAGCACAAAATCCAGGCTGATACTCCCAGTGCAGCTCTGAGGGAGTGCTGCACTGTCGGAGGTGCCATCTTTTGGATGAGACGTCAAACCAAGGCCCCGTCTGCACAGTCAGGTGGATGTAAAAGATCCCACGGCCCACTATTTTGAAGAAGAGCAGGGGAGTTCTCCCTGGGGGTCCTGGCCAATATTTATCCCTCAACCAACATCACTATCTGGTCATTATCACATTGCTGTTTGTGGGATCTTGCTGTGTACAAATTGGCTGCTGCGTTTCCTACATTAGAACAGTGACTACACTGCAAAAAAGTACTTCATTGGCTGTAAGGTGCTTTGGGACGTCCCGAGGGCATTAAAGGCACTGTATAAATGCAAGTCTTTCTTTCTTTCTCCTTTTCCTACCAATTTTCTAACCTCCCCTCTCTCGAAGGCATCAATACCTGGCCCAAGCCGCCATTCTTCAAATAGACACTGAGGCTACTGCACCATGGGGGGCATCACAGCCCAGCCCGATCTTGTCCGCACACTTGGGTAATTTCCAGCCCGGGGTGGGGGTTGGTGGGGGCAGTGGGTAGTTATCGAGAGTGGGAACCCTGTGTGACCTGTTGGGGCGATTTTGTTGGCGCAATACTGAGGTGAATTGCTTCTGAACTCACAGAGCTAATCCACGTTGGCTAAAAGAGGATCTGATGGTCAACTAACGGGTACTGGCTGAACTTTCACCCATCTCATGTTGGTGGCCATGTCCCTTCTGGGAGAGCAAGGGTGCCTGTCGAATCGTTCGTTGCCGATAAAGTTTGGTTTTGAATATTTTACGCCTCGCGCTATGATTGGTGGAACCAAACGAGCAGCCGCTCTTGTAGTCAAATTTCCCCCCTGGTTTCCCTCCCTACCCCCCCCCTCCCTCCCTCCCAAGTCACTCCTCCCCCACAAGGGCGTAATAAAGACGGACCATTCACTCGTGAATAAATACCTTCCACGGAGAAGATTCTTGATCTGGAAACGTAATTACCTGCTGACAAAAAATTTGACAATGCATCAGCAAAGGCTTGGACAGTTAAGCAGCTGGGATCGAAACGGCCCTTACCCCTTGGTGGGGTATAATTAAGGAGGAAGACAGCGACAAAATACAAAAAGATCGTAATAAACGGGCAGAATGAGCTTCTAAATGGTGAAGGAATTTCAATATAGATGTGAGGTGGTGCATTTTGGTAGGAGGAATAAGGAGGCCACATACTCCTTGGAAAATAAGAGTCTAAATGGGGTGGAGGAGCAGAGGGATCTAGGGGTACAGATACACAAATCATTAAGAGTAAGGACGCAGGTTAACAAGGCCATAAAAAAAGCAAACAAAGCACTAGGGTTCATTTCTAGAGGGATAGAATTGAAAAGCAGAGAGGTCATGTTAAACGTGAATCGAACTGTGATTAGACCACAATTGGAGCACTGTGCACAGTTCTGGTCTCCATATTATAAAAAAGATATAGAGGCACTGGAGAAGGTGCAAAAAAGATTTACTAGGATGATACCAGAGCTGAGAGCTTATAACAATCAGGAAAGATTGCCAAAATGCACCACCTCACACTTATTTATATTGAAATTAATTTGCCAATTACACGCCCATTCTGCAAGTTTATTAATGTCTTCTTGTATTTTGTCGCAGTCCTCCTCAGTATTAACTACAACCCCCACTTTGGTGTCATCAGCAAATTTTGAAATTGTACTTCCGATTCCCGAGTCCAAATCGTTTATGTAAATGGTGAACAGCAGTGGTCCCAGCACCGATCCCTGTGGAACACCACTTCCCACCTACCTTTAACCCCTACTCTCTTTTTTCTGTTTTGTAGCCAGCTTGCTGTCCAATCTGCTACCTGTCCTCTGACTCCATATACTCTAACCTTAGTCATGAGTCTACTATGTGGTACCTTATCGAAAGCCTTTTGAAAATCCGAGTATATTACATCTACTACACTACCCTTGTCTACTCTGTTACTTCCTCAAAGAATTCAATAAGATTGGTCAGGCATGACCTTCCCTTCTGAAATCCGTGCTGACTATTCTCTATTATGTTTTTGATTTCTGGATGTTTCTCTATTACATCTTTGAGTAAAGATTCCATGATCTTTCCTACCACCGACATTAAGCTAATTGGTCTATAGTTCCCTGGACTTGTTCTATCTCCCTTTTTAAATATAGAAATCACATTAACTGTCTGCCAGTCCTCTGACACTATTCCTTTTTCTAATTAATTTTTATATATATGTAATAGTGCCTCTGCTATCTCTTCCCTAACTTTTAATATGCTCGGATGTAATCCATCCGGACCAGGGGATTTATCCTTTCTAATTTTGACTAGTTTATCAATTATTTCATGCTCACACGCACACACAAACATACACTCACACGCATACATACACGCTCACACACTCACATTTACACGCATACCCAAACACGTACACACACGCGCACAGACTCACACATGCACATACTTTCCAGCTGGCGTCACTGGATACTGACCGGGGGCCACAAGAGCCAATCACAGACCCCTCCACCCCTCCCCACCCACTGCTCAGGTCAGGTAACTCAGCGATGGCTGAGATCAAACCTATCGATCGCTGTCTCTACTGGCCGGTAATTCGAAAGATCTTTACCTACCCTCCATCAGGACAGTCGCATCAGGTCGGTTGGCAAAGACGATGTCCACATATTGAAGCTGTAACCTCTCGAGGGAGCCCCGCAGTCCTGAGCACAAGAACAGGTCAATGAGTTGGACAGGTGCAGTCAGCAGTCTAACACCTCGGAGAAAGAGTTCAAATGATGTTTAATGCTGAAACACAGAGTTATTTCATACTGTGCCTGTCTTGTGTGTGTCTCAGTGTCAGCTCCTGTACATGTACAGTACACAGTGGGTAAAAGGGAATGATTCACTCCCGTCTGGTACTGTACGGCCCGTGTGTGTCTCAGTGTCAGCTCCTGTACATGTACAGTACACAGCGGGTAAAAGGGAACGATTCACTCCCGTCTGGTACTGTACGGCCCGTGTGTGTCTCAGTGTGAGCTCCTGTACATGTACAGTACACAGTGGGTAAAAGGGAACGATTCACTCCCGTCTGGTACTGTACGGCCCGTGTGTGTCTCAGTGTCAGCTCCTGTACATGGACAGTACACACAGTGGGTAAAAGGGAACGATTCACTCCCGTCTGGTACTGCACGGCCCGTGTGTGTCTCAGTGTCAGCTCCTGTACATGTACAGTACACACAGTGAGTAAAAGGGAACAATTCACTCCCGTCTGGTACGGTACGGCCCGTGTGTGTCTCAGTGTCAGCTCCTGTACATGTACAGTACACAATGGGTAAAAGGAAATGATTCACTCCTGTCTGGTACTGTACGGCCCATGTGTGTCTCAGTGTCAGCTCTGTCCCAGCCTACGGGCCACCATGAAGGGGGTGCGATCCCGGGAAACTACTGGGTGGGAATGCAGGATTCATAGACTCCCCACACATTTGGAGCCATTATTAACGCAAGCCAAATCGTAGGCCTTGTTGCTTTGGATGTCTGCAGGCTGCGTGATGTTAACACCCCCGGCCTGCTTTAAAAGTACTTCCTCGTCCCTTTAAATCATTACTTTCATTGAGAACTTTGGAGATTGTAGTTGCTATAACAACCATGGCTGTCCCAACAACCACTCCCCGCGTCCCCCGCCCCTTTAATTGTCTGAGTTAGAAGGTCGTGGGTTCGAGCCCCACTGCAGGAACTCGAGCACATAATCTAGGCCGACAGTCCCAGTGCCAGTACTGAGGGAGTGCCGCACTGTCGGAGGTGCCGTCTTTCGGATGAGACGTTAAACCGAGGTCCCGTCTGCCCCTCTCGTAAATAATCCCACGGCCACTATTTCGCAGAAGAGCAGGGGGAGTTCTCCCCGGTGTCTTGAACAATATTTATCCCTCAACCAATGCCTAAAACAGATGACCTGGTCATTGTCTCATTGCTGTTTGTGGGATCTTGCTGTGCGCAAATTGGCTGCTGTGCTTCCTACATTACAACAGTGACTACACTTCAAATGTGCTTCATTGGTTGTGCAGTGCTTTGGGTCATCCTGAGGCCATGAAAGGCGCTATATAAATGCAAATCATTCTTTTCTTTAATGGGAGTGAGATAGAGGGGGTACCTTCGATAATGTGCTTCCGGGAGAGTCCCCTCTCTGTCTCCGCTCTGTGGACAGAAGAAAGAGAAGTGTTTCCTGAACGGTGAGGTGAGCAGGTCTCAGAGCACCGAGCAAAACAGATTTAACACAGTCTTTGCTCTCGAATTTTCTCCCCTCCTCTACGGACTTCTTGCTTGGGGCAGGGGCTCCGCACGAAGCCCCCCCCAGCTTCCCCCCAATACCTCGCCCAAGTGGCCATTCTGCACGCGTGAGCCCAGACAGTGGGCTGTGCTACCACGGAAAGCATCGCAGCCAAGCTCGATCCGGTCGCGTGCACTGTGGGCTATTCCACCACAGAGGGCATCGCACCCAGGCTCGATCAGGCCCTGTTCGTGACCGGCTATTCCACCACAGAGGGCCGTCACAGCCAAGCTCGATCAGGCCCTGTTCGTGAAGGGCTATTCAACCACAGAGGGCATCACAGCCAAACTCTGTCCGGTCCTCTTCACCAAGGGCTATTCATCCACAGAGCGCATCACATCCAAGATGGACCAGGCCCTGTTCATCACCAGCTATTCCACCACAGAGGGCATCACAGCCAAGCTCAATCTGGTCCTGTTCAACAAGGGCTATTCCACCACAGAAGGCACCACAGCCAAGCTCGATCCTGCCCCTCACCCAACAACATACACACACACACCCACATTCAGTAGGGAACTCTTCCACCCCAGGGGGCAATGTCTGGACATCCGCGGAGTGAGCACAGGATCAGACTTGGGGGCGATGCCCCACAGCCCATAGTTGACACTCGCCGTCCAGGCTGGCTTGGGTGGTGTCCTGGTGGGCACCGTGGCACTCACAGAGCCTGGCATGGCATGGGTCAGAGGGGGGGAGGGGTGGGGGGGGGGGCAAAACTAGAACATACAGGAGTGGGAATGAGAGCGAAGATGATCAGATACTCACTTTCCTCCCCAGTAAAGCTTGGTGGTGATGATAAAAGTGGACCGTCTGCATGGGAAGAGAAGCAAAGAGTGAACACAACACCTTGAATTATTAGTGCCTTAAGGTAGAGAACGTCCCATGGTTCTTTATGCAGGGGGGGGTGGAGTGGGGGTGAGGGAGAGGAATAGATATACATTGAGGAGCAGCAACAAAGGGTTAGGTGATGTGCCCGAGAAGATGGGTTTTCAGAGGGGGGGGGGGCAGAGAGGGGAGGGGCTTAGAGAGAGTGATCCAGAGAGAGGGGAAGGGGTTATGGGAGAATGTTCCAGAGAGAGGGGGAGGGGTTTAGGGAGAATGTTCCAGAGAGAGGGGGAGGGGTTTAGGGAGAATGTTCCAGAGAGAGGGGGAGG
The DNA here is from genome assembly GCF_035084215.1 of Heptranchias perlo. NCBI lineage: Eukaryota > Metazoa > Chordata > Chondrichthyes > Hexanchiformes > Hexanchidae > Heptranchias > Heptranchias perlo. The sequence continues at coordinate 19,971,915 of NC_090359.1, read as the reverse complement.
GGTTTAGGGAGAATGTTCCAGAGAGAGGGGGAGGGGTTTAGGGAGAATGTTCCAGAGAGAGGGGGAGGGGTTTAGGGAGAATGCCAGAGAGAGGGGGAGGGGTTATGGGAGAATGTTCCAGAGAGAGGGGGAGGGGTTTAGGGAGAATGCCAGAGAGAGGGGGAGGGGTTTAGGGAGAATGTTCCAGAGAGAGGGGGAGGGGTTTAGGGAGAATGTTCCAGAGAGAGGGGGAGGGGTTTAGGGAGAATGCCAGAGAGAGGGGGAGGGGTTTAGGGAGAATGTTCCAGAGAGAGGGGAAGGGTTTAGGGAGAGAGTTCCAGAGTGGGAGGGGTTTGGGGAGAATGTTCCAGAGAGAGGGGGAGGGGTTTAGGGAGAATGTTCCAGAGAGAGGAGGAGGGGTTTAGGGAGAGTTCCAGAGAGAGGGGGAGGGGTTTAGGGAGAGAGTTCCAGAGTGGGAGGGGTTTGGGGAGAATGTTCCAGAGAGGGGGAGGGGTTTAGGGAGAATGTTCCAGAGAGAGGGGGAGGGGTTTAGGGAGAATGTTCCAGAGAAGGGGAGGGGTTTAGGGAGAATGTTGCAGAGATAGGAGGAGGGGTTTAGGGAGAATGATCCAGAAAGAGGGGGAGGGCTTTATGGAGAGTGCCAGAGAAAGGGGAGGGGCTTAGGGAGAGTGCCAGAGAGAGGGGGAGGGGTTTAGGGAGAATGATCCAGAGAGAGGGGGAGGGGTTTAGGGAGAATGTTCCAGAGAGAGGGGGAGGGGTTTAGGGAGAATGTTCCAGAGAGAGGGGGAGGGGTTTAGGGAGAATGTTCCAGAGAGAGAGAGAGGGGGAGGGGTTTAGGGAGAATGTTCCAGAGAGAGGGGGAGGGGTTTAGGGAGAATGTTCCAGAGAGGGGGGAGGGGTTTAGGGAGAATGTTCCAGAGAGAGGGGGAGGGGTTTAGGGAGAATGTTCCAGAGAGAGGGGGAGGGGTTTAGGGAGAATGTTCCAGAGAGAGGGGGAGGGGTTTAGGGAGAATGTTCCAGAGAGAGAGAGAGGGGGAGGGGTTTAGGGAGAATGTTCCAGAGAGAGGGGGAGGGGTTTAGGGAGAATGTTCCAGAGAGGGGGGAGGGGTTTAGGGAGAATATTCCAGAGACAGAGAGAGGGGGAGGGGTTTAGAAACATCGAACCATAGAAAGGTTACAGCACGGAAGAAGGCCATTCGGCCCATCGAGTCCGTGCCGGCTCTGTGGAAGAGCAATCCAGCTGGTCCCACTCCCCCGCCCTTTCCCCGTAGCCCTGCAATTTTTTTCCTTTCAAGTACTTATCCAGTTCCCTTTTGAAGGCCATGATTGAATCTGCCTCCACCACCCCCTCGGGCAGTGCATTCCAGATCCTAACCACTCACTGTGTAAAAAAGTTTTTCCTCATGTCACCTTTGGTTCTTTTGCCAATCACCTTAAATCTATGTCCTCTGGTTCTTGACCCTTCCGCCAATGGGAAACAGTTTCTCTCTATCTACTCTGTTTGGACCCTTCATGATTTTGAATACTTCTATCAAATCTCCTCGCAACCTTCTCTGTTCCAAGGAGAACAGCCCCAGCTTCTCCAGTCTATCCAAGTAACTTAAGTCCCTCATCCCTGGAATAATTCTAGTAAATCTCTTCTGCACCCTCTCTAAGGCCTTCACATCTTTCCTAAAGTGCAGTGCCCAGAACTGGATAAAATACTCCAGTTGTGGCCGAACCAGTGTTTTATAAAGGTTCATCACGACTTCCTTGCTTTTGTACTCTATGCCTCTATTTATAAATTGTAAACAATTTTACAACACCAAGTTATAGTCCAACGATTTTATTTGAAATTTACAAGCTTTCGGAGGCTTCCTCCTTCCTCAGGTAAATGTTGAAATTGTTTACAATTGTTGAAATTGTTTACAATTGTCAACCCCAGTCCATCACCGGCATCTCCACATCTATTTATAAAGCCCAGGATTCCGTATGCTTTTTTAACTGCTTTCTCAACCTGCCCTGCCACCTTCAACAATTTGTGCACATGAACCCCCAGATCTCTTTGTTCCTGTACCCCTTTTAGAGTTGTACCCTCTAGTTTACATTGCCTCTCCTCGTTCTTCCTACCGAAATGTATCACTTCGCATTTTTCTGTGTTAAATTTCATCTGCCACGTGTCCGCCCATTCCACCAGCCTGTCTACATCCTCTTGAAGTCTATCACTATCCTCCTCACTGTTTACTACCCTTCCAAGTTTTGTGTCATCTGCAAATTTTGAAATTGTGCCCTGTACACCCAAGTCCAAGTCATTAATATATATCAAGAAAAGCAGTGGTCCCAGCACTGACCACTGTACACCTCCCTTTAGTCCGAAAAACAACTGTTCACCACTACTCTCTGTTTCCTGTCCCTTGCCCAATTCTGTATCCATGTTGCTACTGTCCTCTTTATTCCATGGGCCGCAATCTTGATGATAAGCCTAACATGCAGCACTTTATCAAACGCCTTTTGGAAGTCCATATACATCACATCAACTGCATTCCCCTCATCAAAAAACTCAATCAAGTTAGTTAAACACAAGTTAGGTAAAAGTTAGATTTTGGGGAGAGAGTTCCAGTGAGAGGGGGAGAGGTTTAGGGAGAGTTCCAGAGAGAGGGGGAAGGGTTTCAGGGAGAGCCTTCCAGTGAGAGGGGGCGGGGTTTAGGGAGAATGTTCCAGGGGGGAGGGGTTTAGGGAGAGTTCCAGAGAGAGGGGGAGGGGTTTAGGGAGAGTTCCAGAGGGGGAGGGGTTTAGGGAGAGGCCCAGAGAGAGGGGGAGGGGTTTAGGGAGAGTTCCAGAGAGAGGGGGAGGGGTTTAGGGAGAGTTCCAGAGGGGGAGGGGTTTAGGGAGAGGCCCAGAGAGAGGGGGAGGGGTTTAGGGAGAGTTCCAGAGAGAGGGGGAGGGGTTTAGGGAGAGTTCCAGAGGGGGAGGGGTTTAGGGAGAGGCCCAGAGAGAGGGGGAGGGGTTTAGGGAGAGTTCCAGAGAGAGGGGGAGGGGTTAGGGAGAGTTCCAGAGAGAGGGGGAAGGGTTAGGGAGAGGCCCAGAGAGAGGGGGAGGGGTTTAGGGAGCAAGTTCCAGAGAGAGGGGGAAGGGTTAGGGAGAGGCCCAGAGAGAGGGGGAGGGGTTTAGGGAGAGTTCCAGAGGGGGAGGGGTTTAGGGAGAGTTCCAGAGAGAGGGGGAGGGGTTAGGGAGAGTTCCAGAGAGAGGGGGAGGGGTTAGGGAGAGTTCCAGAGAGAGGGGGAAGGGTTAGGGAGAGGCCCAGAGAGAGGGGGAGGGGTTTAGGGAGCAAGTTCCAGAGGTGGGGGAGGGGCTCCGGGAGAATGTTCCAGAGAGAGGGGGAGGGGTTTAGGGAGTTCCAGAGAGGGGGGAAGGATTTAGGGAGAATGTTCCAGAGAGAGGAGGAGGGGTTTAGGAACATAAGGACAGGAGGAGGCCATTCAGCCCCTTGAGCCTGTTCCACCATACAATTGGATCATGGCTGATCTGTATCTTTTAACTCCATTTACCCCCCTTAATACCCTTGCCCAACAAAAATCAATTAATCTCAGTCTTGAAAGCTCCAATTGACCCCCAGTGTCCGCAGCTTTTCTGGGGGAGAGAGTTCCAGATTTCCACTACACTTTGTGTGAAGAAGTGTTTCCTGATTTCTCTCCTGAATGGCTTGAAACTGATTTTTTTTGGGAGCTGTTTCACCTGAGTGGATGAATTAAATTCCAAACAGGATTGTCAAGTCCTCTCAGATATGATAAAAGTCAAAATCATCCTTACTTCCAGCCTTTCTTCTTAATGATGTTTCCCAGTGTGACTTCAGCCCTAGAATGAGAGAGAGCAAAGAAAAAGGGAGAGAATGAGGCATAGGAAGAGACAAATGAATGCTGGCCTTGCCAGTGACACAGCTCAAGAACTAATTTATAATAAAAGTATCACATTAGGCCTTCCCTCGCTAGGCCCGGGGCCTGGTATCGGGGATCGAGTCGGGAGCAGATGGGAGATCGGGGTCGGGGGGTCATGGGTCAGGGCTCTGGTCGGGAGCAAAGCGAAGATCAGGGTCGGGGGGGTCGGGTCGGGATCAGAGGAGAAGATCGGGATCGAGGGGGTCAGAGGTCGAGTTGGGAGCAGAGTGAAGGTCGGGAGTCAGGGGTCATGCCAGGAGCAGAGCGAAGATTGGGGCCTGGGGTCAGGGGTCGTGTCGGGAGCAGAGAAGAGATCGGGGTCAGGGGGGTCAGGGGTCGGGTTGGGAACAGAGAGAAGATTGGGGCCTGGGGTCAGGGGTCAGGAGCGGCGATCGGGTCCTCTGATGTGAGGTTGGGATTCCTGCTCCTCCCAGCTCCACGTTCAGATAAGTAACTGACAACCTTCTTTCCAGGGGATCCCTAGGGCCGGTTTCCCTGAGTACAGCCTGCAATGGTGCGGGCTCCCTCAGGGCTAACCAATCTTACAGAAGGAGGCCTCAAACAGGCGTTAGGTCCATTTATTTGCGTACAAAAAGGACCTAACGCCTAGGTCTGGCATGGGTAAAGGAAGCCTCTTGTCTGGCCTTACCCAACATGGTGGGCGGTGCACTTCTGGACGGAAACTTGCCTTTGCTTCTTGCCCGCCATTTTGGGGCCTTAGTAGGCCGAGCTGCGCCCGAGAAACAGGGCGGCAGGGACCAATTTCTACGCCTTGGTGTCTTGCGCTGTGGAGCTTGACCCTTCACCCGGGGACCTCGATTAATAAAGAAATGACCCATGCTAACTTTGCAGGCCCGTTCCCTGTTGGAAAAGGAGTTGGAATTGTGCGTGACGTACTTGCCAGACGCATAGATCTCCGCGGTGTCGAACAGGTTGACCCCATTCTCGTAGGCCGTTGTCAAGATGTCCTCCGCAGCCTGTGGAGGAGGCCGGAGCAAAAGTATGAAAATACAACAGCGGAAAGCATCAAACAAGAATAGGCTCGTGTACAATAGATAGAAAGAAGGAAGAAAGAACTAGCATTTGTAAAGCACCTTTCACAACCTCAGGACGTCCCAAAGTGCACGACAGACAATTTTTTGAAGCATAGTCACTGTTGTAATGTGGAAAACGCGGCAGCCAGTTTGCACACAGCAAGATCCCACAAACAGCAATGCGATAATGACCACATAACCTGTTTTTTTTTAGTGATGTTGGTTGAGGGATAAATATTGGCCCCAGTGACACTGGGGAGAACTCCCCCTGCTCTTCTTCCAATAGAGGCCGTGGGATCTTTTACATCCACCTGAGAGGGGCAGACGGGGCCTCGGTTTAACATCTCACCCTACAGTGCGGCGCTCCCTCAGTACTGGCACTGGGAGTATCGGCCTGGATTACGGGCTCAAGTCTCTGGAGTGGGCCTCGAACTCACGACCTTCTGACTCTATGATTCATGGAATGAACACCATTGCTTCCTGATCCGTAAAGAGGTGTAGGGCATTCTTAATCCAAGTGATGCGGACAGCTACCCCTGTGTACAACTTACCTCTTCTGAGATCTGACAACCAAACGTCACCCAGCTCCCTGTAAGGAATAGAACAGGATATTCAGTTCCGAGTCAAACTGCAATCTGCACTCACATCAGGTGAAGGGAGGGGGCCTGACTCATTCACCCACAAAGTCCTCCCGCCCTTCCTCCCCACAGGTTGCTCCTCAACAACAAACAACAACCTGCATTTATATAGCGCCTTTAACATAGTAAAACGTCCCAAGGCGCTTCACAGGAGATATTAGGACAGGTGACCAAAAGCTTGGTCAAAGAGGTAGGTTTTAAGGAGCGTCATAAAAGGAGGAGAGAGAGGCGGAGAGGTTTAGGGAGGGAATTCCAGAGTTTGGGACCCAGACAGCCGAAGGCACGGCCGCCAATGGTGGGGCGATGAAAATCGGGGGATGCGCAAGAGGCCAGAATTGGAGGAGCGCAGAGATCTCGGAGGGTCGTAGGAGCTGCAGGAGGTTACAGAGATAGGGAGGGGCGAGGCCATGGAGGGATTTGAATACAAGGATGAGAATTTTAAAATCAAGGCATTGACGGACCGGGAGCGAATGTAGGTCAGCGAGCACAGGGGGGTGATGGGTGAACGGGACTTGGTGTGAGTTAGGATATGGCCAGCAGAGTTTTGGATGAGCTCAAGTTTACAGAGAGTGCAAGAAACACTATTTTTGAAGTGTAGCCACTGTTGTGATGTAGGAAAAGCAGCAGCCAATTTGTGCACAGCAAGATCCCACAAACAGCAAGGTGGTAATGACCAGGCAATCTGTTTTTTTAATGATATTGGTTGAGGGATAAACATTGGCCCCAGGACACCGGGGAGAACTTCCCTGCTCTTCTTCGAAATAGTTGCTGTGGGATCTTTTACGTCCACCTGAGATGGGCAGACGGAGACCACAGTTTAATGTCTCATCTGAAAGACGGCACCTCCAGCAGTGCAGCGCTCCCTCAGTACTGGCACTGGGAGTGTCGGCCTGGGATTTTGTGCTCAAGTCTCCGGAGTGGGGACTACGAACACACGACCTTCTGACTCAGAGATGAGAATGAGACCCACTGAACCACAACTGACACAGCAAGCAATCAGGAGTAGGAACCCTGGCTCATTAATCGCCTTGCCTGGTCCAGGGGCACTGAGGCCAACTGAGGCCCCCTGCCTGATGGTCTGGGGTTGGGTGGGGGGAGGCGATCTAACCCGGGAACTTTTGCCCTCCGAATACTCCATGTTACCATCGCTGGTTACTTAATAGGGCCCATCAAGGACTCCATCGCCTGGTCTGAGATTGAGGAATATTGCGTCAGGGCTCCATCTGTTGGGGAAGTGTGTTTATAAACAATTTCACGACCCTGAGCACAAAGAAGGAACTCCCCCCTCCCCCACTCCAGGCCCCGATTTGCTGGGTTTCAGCCTTCCATATTAACCCTTATATTGCCCCATCACACACACTCACTCCGACCCATGTAATGCTGTCATTACTCACCAATACCCACACAAGATACTCGGAGACCTGACTTTCCCAGATTTCTGCAAAAGAAAATACATAAAACTATGTAAATATTCCCGGGAAATCCCATAGTGGGAACGTCAAGGGTTACAATACGGTTCGTGACATATTAATGGGACAGTGTAGAGGGAGCTTTACTCTGTATCTAACCCGTGCTGTACCTGTCCTGGGAGTGTTTGATGGGACAGTGTAGAGGGAGCTTTACTCTGTATCTAACCCGTGCTGTACCTGCCCTGGGAGTGTTTGATGGGACAGTGTAGAGGGAGCTTTACTCTGTATCTAACCCGTTCTTCCATTCTTTCCATCTCGTTCTCAGGCAGACAGACCTGAGGCACAGAATGATCTTTGAGACACTTCACAGCTTCACGTTGCACGTGGCTGGTGAACTGTGGGGGAACCTGGGTGATCAGGGAACAGAGTAACATCAACTCTGGGAGAGAGAGTCGGGGGGAGGGGAGAGAGCGAGAAAGATCGAGGGAGAGGGACGGGGCAGTGAGAAGGGAGAGAGTGAGGGGGAGAGAGCAAGTGAGAAGGGAAGACAGAGAAAGATAGTAGGGGAGAGAGAGACAGAGACAGAGAGAGAAATAGAGAAAGGTAGAGAGACACAGAGGGGGAGAGAGAGAGCGAGGAAGAGAGAATGAGGGGTGAGAGAGGAAAGGAGAGTGATAGAGAGTGGAGAGATAGAGAGGGGGATAGAGACAGAGAGGGGGGGAGAGAAAGCGAGAGAATGAATGGTGAGAGCGAGAGAGAGAAAGTGCGAGGGGGTGAGAATGACAGATGGAGAGGGGGAGAGAGAGAGAGATAGAGAGGGAGAGAAATAGAGGGGGAGATTGATAGTGAGAGACAGAGACAGAGAAAGAGAGAGGGGGAGAGAGAGTGATAGGGAGAGAGAGAGGAAGAGAGAAAGAGGGGTGAGAGAGGAGGAGAGAAGAAAGGGAGAGCGAAAGAGAGAGGAGAGACAGAGGGAGAAGGAGAGAGACAGAGAGAGAAAGAGAGTAAATGAGGGGTGAGAGTGAGAGAGAGAAAGCAAACGTGGGAATAATGGAAATCTGAAAATGTTGGAATAGAAGAGGCAGGTTAATAGTTGGACCCTTCACCAGAGATGGTCTGAGGTGAGGGAGGTAAATATCCTCTAGACAGTTCAAAAAGGACCCATCGTGCTTCACAATTACTCAAAGCCACGACGTTCAACTCCAGTGGCAGCGGGCTGATGGATCATGGGGTGCATCACGCCACACGGACCCGGACCCTGTGGCACGGATTAATCCAGCCGGCCTGCGATGCATCGAGGCCTGGGAGCAGATTTGAGGCCTGCCTCCCCCTCCCCGAGCCTATCGCACAGTGAGACACGGAGAGAGGGGCAGGGAACGCAAGTTTCAGAGAGAGACGGCGGTGTGAAGCCGAGGCGGGAGAGTGGCAGGACGGTCCCCTCAATGTGGTCTCGTGCTGGGGTCGCCAACTCTGGTTGGACTTATTCCTGCTCTCAAGACCAACCGCAACATCGTCATCAAACCAGCGGACAAAGGAGGAGCCATAGTCATACAGAACAGAACGGACTATTGCAAAGAAGCATACCGACAACTGGACAACCAGGAACACGACAGACGGTTACCCGCAGATCCGACCAAAGAACACACCCACCAGCTCAACAAACTGATCAAGACCTTCGATCCAGACCTTCAAAGCATCCTACGCACTCTCATCCCACGTACTCCCCGCGTGGGAGACTTCTACTGCCTCCCAAAGATACACAAAGCCAACACACCCGGACGTCCTATCGTATCAGGCAACGGAACCCTGTGTGAGAACCTCTCTGGATACATCGAGGGCATCCTGAAACCCATCGTGCAGGGAACCCCCAGCTTCTGTCGCGACACTACAGACTTCCTACAAAAACTCAGTACCCACGGACCAGTTGAACCAGGAACACTTCTCACCACGATGGACGTCTCGGCACTCTACACCAGTATCCCCCACGATGACGGCATCGCTGCGACAGCATCAATACTCAACACCAACAACAGCCAATCTCCGGACGCCATCCTACAACTCATCCGCTTCATCCTGGATCACAATGTCTTCACCTTCGATAACCAGTTCTTTACCCAAACACACGGAACAGCCAAGGGGACCAAATTCGCACCCCAATACGCCAACATTTTCATGCACAAGTTCGAGCAGGACTTCTTCACTGCACAAGACCTCCAACCAACACTATACACCAGATACATCGACGGCAAGGAATCACTAAAGAGACTACACGATAACATCAACAAGTTCCATCCCACCATCAAGCTCACCATGGACTACTCCTCAGAATCAGTTTCTTTCTTGGACACACGAATCTCCATCAAAGACGGGCACCTCAGCACCTCACTCTACCGCAAGCCCACGGACAACCTCACGATGCTCCACTTTTCCAGCTTCCACCCTAACCACGTCAAAGAGGCCATCCCCTATGGACAGGCCCTGCGAATACACAGGGTCTGCTCAGACGAGGAGGAACGCGATGGACACCTACAGACGCTGAAAGACGCTCTAGTAAGAACGGGATATGACGCTCGACTCATCGATCGACAGTTCCGACGGGCCACAGCAAAAAATCGCATAGACCTCCTCAGGAGACTAACACGGGACGCAACCAACAGAGTACCCTTTGTCGTCCAGTACATCCCCGGAGCGGAGAAACTACGCCATGTTCTCCGCAGCCTTCAACATGTCATCAATGAGGACAAACACCTCGCTAAGGCCATCCCCACACCTCCACTACTCGCCTTTAAACAGCCACCCAACCTCAAACAGACCATCGTTCGCAGCAAATTACCCAGCTTTCAAGAGAACAGCATCCACGACACCACACAACCCTGCCACGGTAACCTCTGCAAGACATGCCAGATCATCGACACAGATACCACCATCACACGAGAGGACACCACCCACTAGGTGCATGGTTCATACTCCTGTGACTCGGCCAATGTTGTCTACCTCATACGTTGCAGGAAAGGATGCCCCAGAGCATGGTACATTGGCGAGACCATGCAGACACTGCGACAACGGATGAACGGACACCGCGCAACAATCGCCAAACAGGAGGGTTCTCTCCCTGTCGGGGAACACTTCAGCAGTCAAGGACATTCAGCCACCGACCTTCGGGTAAGCATACTCCAAGGCGGCCTTCGAGACACACGACAACGCAAAATTGTCGAGCAGAAATTGATAGCCAAGTTCCGCACCCATGAGGACGGCCTCAACCGGGATCTTGGGTTCATGTCACGCTACACGTTACCCCACCAGCGAACAAATGTTATCTGTTTTTAATATAACGGGTCAGTTGCTGTCTTTTCTATGTTTGTACCTCTCTATCTCTGTTTTTTTTTTGGTGATTTGTATATTTGGAGACCTTTGTCTGTCTGCACACTGATTGCCTTGGCAACGGGCAGTTGAAAAAACTGTCTGTAATCACCAAGCATTGTTCTGTGATTTATAAATGCGATTTCATTTCGAGGATTTCATTTTCACAACGTTCACCTGAGGAAGGAGGAAGCCTCCGAAAGCTTGTGAATTTAAAATAAAATTGCTGGACTATAACTTGGTGTTGTAAAATTGTTTACAAGTGTCAACCCCAGTCCATCACCGGCATCTCCACATCAGGACTTATTCTTGGAGGTTTCGGCACATGACCTCTGCCCTCCAATTGCCTCGCCCTCCATGCTCCCGCCATTGGTTGCCTGACATGTCCATCTTCATGGCAACTGCCTTCCCGGGGCCGATTGGACAACGAACAGACTCTTCATTATCCGATTGGATGATTCTTGACTGTCAGTCAAACAGCCTTTTTTCCCACGCCCAACACTTTTACAACTAATAAACAGAAATGTTCAAACAAAATGAATAAAACAGGCAAGTTTTTAACGTCCCCTATGATTTTTCTCCTGGGCCGTTTGCAGCAGTTGTCCTGGAGATTAATCTTCAAATCCTGGAGACTCCAGGGACAATCCTGGAGGGTTGGCAACCCCCTCGCTCCTCTCCGTCTCTTTAAACCAGGAGACTCCGCCAGGCCTGACCCTCACTAGGCCTTTGTCAGCCTGTTGAGCTGATCTCTTGTGGCAGCTGGTGACTGGCACTGTGCAGGGGAGAGGGGCAGAGGATTCTGAGGCCCTGACTTGACGAGACGATGGCAAGCGGAACGTTCTCTGCTCCCGGCCCTTGTTTGTTTTCTGCACGTGCTCCAAACACTACCGCGGATGACCCCTGACCTCCAGTCCAGGCTCGAGACAGTGGGGGTCGCCAACTTTGAAGGTTTCATCACATGACCTCCTGCCTCTAACCGCCCGCCCGCCCACACTCCCGCCATTGGTCGCCTGACATGTCCATCCTCGCTTTGCCCCGCCTTCCCACAGCCAATTGGACAGTGAACAGACTCTTCGTTATCTGACTGGTTGATTCTTGACCGTCAGTTAAACAGCCTTTTGTCCCCATCTCCAATATTTTTATAACTAATAAACAAAAGTGTTCAAAGAACATTTTTAAATACTATAATTTTTAACGGCCCTGTGATTTTTTTTCTCCCGGGTGTTTTGCTCGCAGCAGTTGTCCTGGAGTTCAATCTTCAATTCCTGGTGACTCCAGGGACAATCCTGGAGGGTTGGCGACCCTACGAGACAGGCGAGCTCGTGAGCTAACGAAAGGGCCGCTGTCAAACCGCGCACGGCCATTTTCCAATCTGGCTCGGGTCCTTCCAGACGAGACCTGGGCCAGACGCAGACTGGTTCTCCGCGAAGCGAGGGCTTGGTGGGGGGCATGGAAATTGCTCGAGGGATGAACAACCCCTCCCTGCCGGGGGAGGAGAGGGAGGCGGGGGGCCTCGGTGGGCTACCCGGGACGGACAGGTCCCAGCGACGAACCCCAGGCCTGCGCGAGTTAGCTGGGCGCCACTGGGTTGGTAGTTGGGGCGTTACGATAGGTCCCAGTGTCACTGGGCTAGGGCGGTGGGGGCTGGGGGCAGCAGGGGCGATTCAGCCAGAGTTCCCGTTCCTGCTCACTGCCCAGTGACTCCAGCTGGAAAGTGGAGGTCGGGTCAGGACGGGACTGGGCCTGACTGCGATGCCCCCCATGGTTGACCGCCTGCCAACCCGTGAAGAATGGACACGCTACTCCGTCATGGGCTGTACCCACCCATTGAATCTCCTTCCATACATCATGGGTTCTCTACCCCATCAAGGACTCGACCCACCCACTAGATCTCCTGAGGGAAAGCTCTGATTAACAGTTCCCACACAAAATGTTAACTCGTCGTTTCTCTATCGGACACTGACTGAATTTCCAGCACTTTCTGTTCCTATTGCTGTACAAACACTCTGTGACTCCCTCATGACAACGAAGCAAAAACTCCAGAATCTCCACCCACCCACACATCTCCTCGATCCAACCCAGGGTTTCTGCCCTCCAGAGACCCCCTCCTCCACAGCACAGGGGACACTGTGTCTCAGCCTCACCAAGATACATGGCACAGTAAATAGTGTAGATGGGAGGAGAAAGTTGCAGAGGGACGTTGATAGATTCAGTGAGTGGGCAAAACTGTGGCAGATGGAGTTCAACGTGGGGAAGTGTGAGGTCACCCACTTTGAACCTAAGAAAGATAGATCAGAGTATTCTGTAAATGGGGAGAAGCTTGGAACTGTGGAGGAGCGGAGAGATTTAGGGATCCATGTACAGAAATCACTAAAAGCCAGTGGACAGGTACCAAAAATAATTTTAAAAGGCTAATGGAATGTTGGCCTTTATCTCAAGAGGGCTGGATTACAAAGGGGTGGAAGTGATGCTTCAGTTATACAAAGCTCTGGTCAGACCCCCATCTGGAGCACTGCGTTCAGTTCTGGGCACCGCACCTCAGGAAGGATATATTGGCCTTGGAGGGGGTGCAGCGCAGATTCACTAGAATGATACCGGGGCTAAAAGGGTTAAATTATGAGGACAGGTTGCACAGACTCGGCTTGTAGTCCCTCGAGTGTAGAAGATTAAGGGGTGATCTAATCGAGGTGTTTAAGATGATTAAAGGATTTGAGAGGGTCGATAGAGAGAAACTATTTCCTCTGGTGGGGGGAGTCCAGAACAAGGGGGCGTAACCTTAAAATTAGAGCCAGGCCGTTCAGGGGTGATGTCAGGAAGCACTTCTTCACACAAAGGGGAGTGGAAATCTGGAACTCTCTCCCCCAAAAAGCTGTTGAGGCTGGGGGTCAATTGAAAATTTCAAAACTGAGTTTGATAGATTTTTGTTGGGTAAGGGTATTAGGGGTTAGGGAACCAAGGCGGGTAGATGGAGTTACAATACAGATCATTCCATGATCTAATTGAATGGTGGAACAGACTCGAGGGGCTGAATGGCCTCCTCCTATTCCTATGCTCTGTTTTCCCTCCCTAAACCCCTCTACCTTGCTACTTCTCTCTCCGACTTTAGCAAGCTCCTTCAAACCTATCTCTTCGACCAGTCTTCCTGTCACCTCCATTAACCTTTCACTATTGTCCAGTGGCCAGTCTCCTGTGGGACGTTCACTTTACGATTTCAATGTGTGGCTGTGTCCCGGGCGGTGTTCCATCCTCTCGGTCGACACCTATTGCTACAACCCGCTTATTTTAAAATAATAAATAGTGGAGAGAGGAATTTGTCACAAGCACATTCATTGTTCCTATGGTGATATCGCTCATGGTTACTGGTTGTCTATAGGAGGAAGAGTCAATGACCGAGAGGGAAATCAGAGACAGAGAGAGAGGGACAAACGGACGGGGAGAGAGAGAGGGACAAACAGACGGGGAGAGAGAAAGGGAGATGGGGGGAGTGACAGACAGACAAACAAGAGAGAGAGAGAAAGAGAAAGAGAGATAGGGAGAGAGACAGACAAGAGAGAGAGAAAAAGAGAGAGGGGGGAATGATAGACAGACAAACAAGAGAGAAAGAGACAAACGAGAGAGAGAGGCAAACAAGAGAGAGAGAGACAGAAAGAGAGATAGGGAGAGAGACAGAAAGAGAGAGAGATAGGGAGAGAGAGGGAGAGAGACAGACAAAAGAGAGTGACAGGGAGAGACGGAGAGAGGCAGACAGATAAAGAGAGATGCACACAGAGAGAAAAAGAGAGGGAGACAGAGAGAGAGAGACAGAGAGAGACAGAGAGTCAGACAAGAGAGAGACAAGGAGAGTGGCAGACTGACAAAGAGAGAGAGAGAAAGAGAAAGAGAGATAGGGAGAGAGAGACAGAGAGAGAGAGAAGGGGAAATGATAGACAGACAAACAAACGAGAGAGAGAGACAGAAAGAGAGATAGGGAGAGAGATAGAAAGGGAGAGAGATAGGCAGACAAGAGAGGGAGAGAGACAGAGAGCGAGAGAGAGGGGGGGAATGATAGACAGACAAACAAACGAGAGAGAGAGAGATAGGGAGAGAGATAGAAAAGGAGAGAGATAGGCAGACAAGAGAGAGAGACAGAGAGCGAGAGAGAGAGGAGGGAATGATAGACAGACAAACAAACGAGAGAGAGAGAGATAAAGAGAGATAGGGAGAGAGATAGAAAGAGAGAGAGATAGGGAGAGAGAGGGAGAGAGACAGATGAGAGAGAGAGAGACGGAGAGATAGGGAGAGAGGCAGACAGATAAAGAGAGATGCACACGGTGAGAAAAAGAGAGGGAGTCAGAGAGAGAGACAGAGAGAGAGTCAGACAAGAGAGAGACAAGGAGAGTGGCAGACAGACAAAGAGAGAGAGACACACACAGAGAGAAAAAGAGATGCAGACAGAGAAAGAGAGGCAAAAAGAGACAGACAGACAGAGAAACAGAGAGAGAGAGATGGAAAGATGGACAGTGACACAGTGAAAGAGAGAGACGGATGGAAAAAAGAGAGTGAGAGAGAGAAAGAGAGACAAACTCCATCCTTTCCTCCCTCTTACAATCTCCAGATTTTTAAAACTCAAGCTGGGTGCCCCGACTCAGCATTCCCTGATTTATCTCGTTGTCTCTCTTACTTTTTTCGACCTTAATAGTGCCCTCCCACTCTGGGCCTTCACTCTAGTGTCTCAATTTAAATAACAAGAGATCGAGTGCTGATGTCCAACTAACTGGGTACGGTGATTTTAAGGCGGTGGTATTACAGGCTGAGAGAAACAGGACCGGTCGAGCCTGTACATTCCCCCGGGTTGTGTGACCGGACAGCACCAAGCTGTCAACTTTTTAACAGGGGTCTGTGATGTAAACTCGCAACGTGTGGGGTTCGGTGCCCACAGGGCACTCGGGGGTTAACAAACCCCCCTCCCCCCCCCCCGCCGACTCCTCCCAACTGGGGCAAACTGTTTACTTTACCAAAAGCTGCAGATGCTGGAAATCAGAAATAAAAACAGAAAATGCTGGAAATACTCAGCAAGTCAGGCAGCGTCTGTGGAGAGAGAAACAGAGCTAACGTTTCAGGTCGATGACCCTTCGTCAGAACTGGTAAAAGTTGAAGATTAAACGGTTTTTGAGCAAGTACAGAGTCAGGAAAAGGGGAGGAGGGAGGGGAGTGGAGGGGAGGAAAGAACGAAAGGGAAGGTCTCTGATAGGGTGGAGGGCATGAGTGGCCTCATCCAGAGTGGCCCTGGGAGTCCTCAACATTGACTCTGGACCCCATGAAATCTCATGGCATCAGGTCAAACATGGGCAAGGAAACCTCCTGCTGATTACCACCTACCGTCCTCCCTCAGCTGATGAATCAGTCCTCCTCCATGTTGAACACCACTTGGAGGAAGCACTGAGGATAGCAAGGGCACAAAATGTACTCTGGGTGGGGGACTTCAATGTCCATCACCAAGAGTGGCTCGGTAGCAGCACTACTGGCCGAGCTGGCCGAGTCCTGAAGGACATAGCTGCTAGACTGGGCCTGCGGCAGTTGGTGAGCGAACCAACACGAGGGAAAAACTTACTTGACCTCGTCCTCACCAATCTACCTGTCGCAAATGCATCTGTCCATGACAGTATTGGTAGGAGTGACCACCGCACAGTCCTCGTGGAGATGAAATCCCGTCTTCGCACTGAGGACACCATCCAACGTGTTGTGTGGCACTACCACCGTGCTAAATGGGATAGATTCAGAACAGATCTAGCAGCTCAAAACTGGGCATCCATGAGGCGCTGTGGGCCATCAGCAGCAGCAGAATTGTATTCCAGCACAATCTGTAACCTCATGGCTTGACATATTCCTCACTCTACCATTACCAACAAGCCAGGGGATCAACCCTGGTTCAATGAGTGTGGAAGAGCGTGCCAGGAGCAGCACCAGGCGTACCTAAAAATTAGGTGTCAACCTGGTGAAGCTACAACACAAGCATGCTACATGCATGTTAAACAGTGGAAGCAGCATGCTATAGACAGAGCTAAGTGATCCTACAGCCAATGGATCAGATCAAAGCTCTGCAGTCGTGCCACATCCAGTCGTGAATGGTGGTGGACAATTAAACAACTAACGGGAGGAGGAGGCGCTGCAAAACATCCCCATCCTCAATGATGGCGGAGTCCAGCACGTGAGTGCAAAAGACAAGGCTGAAGCGTTTGCAACCATCTTCAGCCAGAAGTGCCGAGTGGATGATCCATCTCGGCCTCCTCCCGATATCCCCACCACCACGGAAGCCAGTCTTCAGCCAATTCGACTCACTCCACGTGATATCAAGAAACAGCTGAGTGCACTGGATACAGCAAAGGCTATGGGCCCCGACAACATCCCGGCTGTAGTGCTGAAGACTTGTGCTCCAGAACTAGCTGCGCCTCTAGCCAAGCTGTTCCAGTACAGCTACAACACTGGCATCTACCCGACAATGTGGAAAATTGCCCAGGTACGTCCTGTCCACAAATCCAATCCGGCCAATTACCGCCTCATCAGTCTACTCTCAATCATCAGCAAAGTGATGGAAGGTGTCGTCGACAGTGCTATCAAGCGGCACTTACTCACCAATAACCTGCTCACCGATGCTCAGTTTGGGTTCTGCCAGAACCACTTGGCTCCAGACCTCATTACAGCCTTGGTCCAACCATGGACAAAAGAGCTGAATTCCAGAGGTGAGGTGAGAGTGACTGCCCTTAACATCAAGGCAGCATTTGACCGAGTGTGGCACCAAGGAGTCCTAGTAAAATTGAAGTCAATGGGAATCAGGGGGAAACTCTCCAGTTGTTTGTAGCACAAAGGAAGATGATAGTGGTTGTTGGAGGCCAATCATCTCAGCCCCAGGACATTGCTGCAGGAGTTCCTCAGGGCAGTGTCCTAGGCCCAACCATCTTCAGCTGCTTCATCAATGACCTTCCCTCCATCATAAGGTCAGAAATGGGGATGTTCGCTGATGATTGCACAGTGTTCAGTTTCATTTGCAACCCCTCAAATAATGAAGCAGTCCGAGCCCGCATGCAGCAAGACCTGGACACCATCCAGGCTTGGGCTGATAAGTGGCAAGTAACATTCGCACCAGACAAGTGCCAGGCAATGACCATCTCCAACAACAGAGAGTCTAACCACCTCCTCTTGACATTCAACGGCATTACCATCGCCAAATCCCCCACCGTCAACATCCTGGGGGTCACCATTGATCAAAAACTTAACTGGACCAGCCACATAAATACTGTGGCTACAAGAGCAGGTCAGAGGCTGGGTATTCTGTGGTGAGTGACTCACCTCCTGACTCCCCAAAGCCTTTCCACCATCTCCAGCCACAAGACAGGAGTGTGATGGAATACTCTCCACTTGCCTGGATGAGTGCAGCTCCAACAACACTCAAGAAGCTCGACACCATCCAGGACAAAGCAGCCCACTTAATTGGCACCCCATTCACCACCTTAAACATTCACTCCCTTTACCACCGGCATACCGTGGCTGCAGTGTGTACCATCTACAAGATGCACTGCAGCAACTCGCCAAGGCTTCTTCGACAGCACTTCCCAAACCCGCGACCTCTACCACCTAGAAGGACAATGGCAGCAGGCACATGGGAACAACACCACCTGCACGTTCCCCTCCAAGTCACACACCATCCTGGACTTGGAAATATATCGCCGTTCCTTCATCGTCGCTGGATCAAAATCCTGGAACTCCCTTCCTAACAGCACTGTGGGAGAACCGTCACCACACGGACTGCAGCGGTTCAAGAAGGCGGCTCACCACCACCTTCTCAAGGGCAATTAGGGATGGGCAATAACACCCACATCCCATGAATGAATTTTTTAAAAATGACAAAAGTGATGATGGTGTAAGGCAAGGAGGGTGCTAATGAGACAAGTTAACTTTTTCCAGTTCTGACGAAGGGTCATCGACCTGAAACATTAACTCTTTTTTTCTCCACAGATGCCGCCTGACCTGCTGAGTATTTCCAGCATTTTCTATTTACTTTAGCATTCAGCAAACCTCCAGTGGCTGGTCAATCCTTGCTTCCTGTCACTGGAGAATGAGAAAAAGTAGGATCATTATGGAGGTGGGGCTATCCCACAATTCACAGCAGCAAGGAAACCCCTCTATTAGAACTGCAGGCCCTGTGTTTTTCGTGGAGAGCTTTCATGGCTGCCTCGAATGTTGGGAGCGCCACCGTTCCATAAGAGGAAATACAAATCCCATAACCAGTGGGGCTAAGAAGAGAGAGAGAGACAAATAGGAGAGAGATCGAGACACAGTGAAGAGAGAGTAGGAGAGAGGAGAGGAGATTAATATGTTCTGTATCTGATTCCGTTTGCCATTTTTCGCCGAGTTTTGATTTAAGATAATTTTGCTGGATGCCGTGGCTCTGTTTGTGGCTCACAGTGCTGAACATTACATGGCAGAGTCTGAGGTACAAACTGTCCCTTAGTTTGTGCTGTTCAGTTTTAAACTGCTCTCCACTTTAAAAGGGGTCCAAATGGGGTCCCTCATGGAACGACTCCCTCTTTAACAAGGGACTGTAATGGAGAGACTCCCTCTTTAACAAGGGGCTGTAATGGAGAGACTCCCTCTTTAACAAGGGGCTGTAATGGAGAGACTCCCTCTTTAACAAGGGGCTGTAATGGAGAGACTCCCTCTTTAACAGGGGTCTGTGAGGGAGAGACTCCCTCCTTAACAGGGGTCTGTGATGGAGAGACTCCCTCTTTAACAAGGGGCTGTAATGGAGAGACTCCCTCTTTAACAAGGGACTGTAATGGAGAGACTCCCTCTTTATATGGGGTCCCTCGTGGAAAGATTCCCTCATTAAAAAGGGTTCCTGATGGAGAGACTCCCTCTTTAACAGGGGTCTGTGATGGAGAGACTCCCTCTTTAACAGGGGTCTGTGAGGGAGAGACTCCCTCCTTAACAGGGGTCTGTGATGGAGAGACTCCCTCCTTAACAGGGGTCTGTGATGGAGAGACTCCCTCTTTAACAGGGGTCTGTGAGGGAGAGACTCCCTCCTTAACAGGGGTCTGTGAGGGAGAGACTCCCTCTTTAACAGGGGTCTTTGATGGAGAGACTCCCTCTTTAATATGGGACTGTGAGGGAGAGACAGGGGTAGGAGGGTAGAGATTAGGGAAGTAAATTTAATCCCCACAGGTTCAGAGTTCGGGGACAGTTCCCAGGAAAGCCTCTTGCGGAGAGGAAGGGGTTAACGTCTTACGGTACCTGTACTTCATGGCAGTTCCCTCTCGCTCAGCCAACCCGTGCATTACGATGAACTCCTGCAGGTTCCTCTCTCGGCCCAGGGCAGCTCTGTCCCACAACACTGGGCATCGAGGAGGGGGTGACGATCGCTGGCCCGATGACCTCCTCCCCGGCTGGCGCTTGGTGCCAACCCCGTCAAACCTGGGCACCCGGCGATGGGGGCTGGTGAACAGATCACTGCCCTGGGCCTTGTAGTTATACATTGCAGAGTGGGGGGGGGAGAGAGAGAGAGGAGAGGAGAGAGAGACAGAGAGAGAGAGAGAGAGAGAGGAGAAAGAGACAGAGAGCGAGAGGGGGGAGAGAGACAGAGAGATAGGAGAGAGAGAGAGAGACAGAGAAAGGGAAGAGCGAGAGAGGGGGGGAAGAGAGACAGAGACAGGAGAGAGAGAGGGGGGAGAGAGACAGAGATAGGAGAGAAAGAGAGAGAAAGAGAGAGCAAGAGAGGGGGGAGAGAGACGGAGATAGGAGAGAGAGTGAGATAGGCAAGAGAGGAAAGAGGGACGGAGAGAGAGAGAGAGGGGAGAGGGAGAGAGACAGAGATAGGAGAGAGAGTGAGATAGGCAAGAGAGGAGAGAGGGATAGAGAGAGAGGGGAGAGAGACAGAGATAGGAGAGAGAGGGAGAGAGGCAAGACAGGAGGGAGGGGAGAGAGAGAGGGGAGAGAGAGAGAGGAGAGAGAGAGATAGAGGGGAGCAGAGCGAGAGAGGGGAGAGAGACAGCGAGATAGGAGAGAGGTGAGAGAGAGAGAGAGAAGAGAGACAGAGAGAGGGAGAGGAGGGAGAGGAGGGAGAGAGAGATAGGAGGGAGAGGGAGAGGGAGAGGGAGAGAGGAGAGGAGAGGAGAGAGATGAGAGGAGAGGAGAGAAGAGATGGATGGAGAGGACAGGGAAAACTCAGTTTTCTCGGAAAACAAGTGTGGTCCCTGGGATCAGTGGGTGTGCTGTCCCACACCGAGCTGCAGCAGAGCAGATCTGAGCTGCCGGGATGGATGTCAGTGAAGAGTTGGTGATCTGAGAGTGGTGATGTCAAGATGTCACTAATGATCATCGTACTCGGGGGGAAGAGACATGACAAGGAGCTCGGGGTCTGTGAAGTCTGCCGTGAGTAGCTACATGGGTCCTGTGGATGGGAGTAGAGGAAGGGGAGGGCAGGATCATGTCTACAATGGTCTATTCTCAGTTTCTCCTGGGGTAAGATGAGGCCAAAGATCGCGGCTTCCTAAAATCTCAGTTTCCATGGACTCGTTGTTGGGAATACTGCACAATGAGCACATAACCACGGTTACCGCCTGTACATAACCACGGTTACCGCCTGTACATAACCAAGGTTACCGCCTGTACATAACTATGGGTGCCGCCTGTACATAACCACGGTTACCGCCTATACATAACCACGGTCACCGCCTGTACATAACTATGGGTACCGCCTGTACATAACTACGGTTACTGCCTGTACATAACCACGGCTACTGACTGTACATAACCACGGTCACCGCCTGTACATAACTATGGGTACCGCCTGTACATAACCACGGTTACCGACTGTACATAACCACGGTTACCGACTGTACACAACCACGGTTACCGACTGTACATAACCACGGTTACCGACTGTACATAACCACGGATACCGACTGTACATAACCACGGATACTGACTGTACATAACCACGGTTACCGCCTATGCTGACATCACACATTCCCCCCGACATCACACACTCCCCCTCCCCCTCCCCGACACCCTACTCTTCCCCTCACTGAAGTTTCCGATTTGCACTCCTCTATCCTGGAGTCCATTCCCTGTGTCGATCCCTCTCTCTGTGCGAGGAAGAACTTCCTGAAATCAGTCCTCGATTTACATTTTACTCGTTCGAACCTGTCCTTTGTCCTCCTCTTGCAAGATAATTAACCTCTTCAAACTCCCTGAACTGGTGTAAGATCACTTCTCAGTCACCTCCTTTCCAGGTTGAAAAGCCCGAGTCTCTCCGGTCTTTCCCTGTACCTCCGACCTCATGACCCCGAGGATCGGCCTCGTGGCTTTTCCCTGCGCTGCCTCCAGCAGTCGAATATCTCAGTGACCAGAACTGGATGCAGTGGGTCAAGGCGCGGTCTGATCCGAGCCCTGTCCAGCGTGATCGCGGCCTCCTCTGCCTTGTATGCTACAGTTTCGAGAAACCATTTAGCCGCTCACCCCCGCAGCCCAGAGCGTGACAGTTAACACTCGCGCGCTCTGCTCAGAGGCCAGCGGTAAGACAGCGCCACAGGCTGTGCGGCCAGAGATTGGGGGTTAGGCGACGATTGCCCGGTGCCGAATTTGCCGCTTGTTTCTCCCCTGACCAGCCGCCCACCGCAATCTCGCCCATTATTTATGTGCGAGCCGCCGCAGCTATTCGACCACAGTGGGCCTCGCCTGACCACACCCAACGGCCGCACAATGCTCGCCTTCCTGCAAGTGGGAACGGGGCGGGAGTGGGGGGGTCACCGGACACCGATTAAGAGCAGAAATCCTCCCCCCCCCATACAACACCCACATACCCACCCCATAACCCTCCAACCAAAAGGGGTAGCCCTGAGGCCCAGCTGTTGTTGCTGCCCAAAGTGAGATCAACGAACTCGGCCGAGAGTGGGAATTAAACCCGGGGAGGGGAGGGAAGCCTGTTGGTCCTCGTGATTCACTCGCACCCACTGAGGTATTGGGGGATCTGGAGTAAGGTTTTATAACAGTTTTTTTTTTAAAACCCCAAATCACATTTATCCAGGCTAAAAATTCATTAACTGTCTTAATATTTTGTGAGGGAAATTACCAAACAATTTTCCGTTTCATTTTACTGCTGTACACTCACGTTTTAATATCCCCATTTACAAAAGGTACGTGAGGTATTCGGGGGTGATGTCCCTCACCGTCACCGTGGTCACCCTCAGGGGTCAGAGGTGAATTTCCCAGGATCCTTTCTCCCTTGGCCAAGGTGTTTTTTTTTGTTAATCTGGTTTTTGCCTTTCACCAACAATAATTTGCATTTATATAGCGCCTTTAACGTAGTAAAACCTCCCCAAGGAGCTTCACAGGAGCGTAAATCAGACAAATGTTTGACACCGAGCCAAAGAAGAGACGTTAGGACAGCTGACGAAAAGCTTGGTCAAAGTGGTAGGTTTTAACGAGCTTCTTAAAGGAGACGAGAGGGAATTCCAGAGCTTGGGGCCGAGGCAGCTGAGGGCACGGTGGAGCGAAGGAAATCGGGGGGATGGACAAGAGGCCAGAATTGGAGGAGCGCAGAGATCTCGGAGGGATTGTAGGGCTGGAGGAGGTCACAGAGATAGTGAGGCCACGGAGGGATTGAAAACGAGGATGAGAATTTTAAAATCGAGATGTTCCTGGACCGGGAGCCAATGTAGGTCAGCGAGCACAGGGTGGGGGTGAACGGGACTTGGTGCGAGTTAAGATACGGGGCAGCAGAGTTTTGGGTGAATTGAAGTTTATGGAGGGTGGGAGATGGGAAGCCGGCCAGGAGAGCATTGGAATAGTCGAGTCTGGAATTAACAAAAACACCCCAGGAGATTATATTGACTGCTGGTGGGTGGGGAGAGGGTGATCGCAATGTTTAATTGCAGCTTGTCTGTATGGAACAGGCTCGATGGACCTGCTGGTCTTTTCCAGTACATCATTATCATATCTTCGTATGTTTTGTTTTTTGCCACAATTGGCAAACAGGCTGGGGCTCTTTTCTCTAGAAAAGGGAAGGCTGAGAGGTGACCTGATCGAGGTCTTTAAGATTACGAAGAGGGTTCGATAGGGTAGACGTAGAGAAGATGTTTCCACTTGTGGGGGAGAACAAAACTAGGGGCCATAAATATAAGATAGTCACTAATAAATCCAATCGGGAATTCAGGAGAAACTTCTTTACCCAGAGAGTGGTGAGAATGTGGAACTCGCTCCCACAAGGAGTAGTTGAGGTGAATAACATAGATACATTTAAAGGGGAAGCTCGATAAACACATGAGGGAGAAAGGAATAGAAGGATATGCTGATAGGGTGAGATGAATTAGGGTGGGAGGAGGCTCATGTGGAGCATGGATAGACCAGTTGGGCCGAATGGCCTGTTTCTGTGCTGTACATTCGATGTAATTCTCTGTAACAGGGTAAAAACAACAACAACTTGCATTTATATAGCGCTTTTGTCAAATAAAAGGACAAAGAAGGAGACATATGGTGGGGTGGGGTGGGGTGGGGTGGGTGGAGGGTGATGTCGAACAGAACTTGGTCATAGAGGTAGGTTTTCAGGAGGTTTTTAAAGGGGGAGAGAGAGACGGAGAGGTTTAGGGAGGGAATTCCAGAACTTGGGGCCTAGACTGCTGAAGGCACGGCCGCCAATGGCGGGGGAGAAGGGTGTGGGGGATGGAGAAGAGGTCAGAAGGTCAGGAACGGAGAGTCTCCAACAAGGCACCATCCTGGGTTGGCCACCCTTTACCTGTACACCATCCCGGTCTGCCAAGCGACGGTCTCCTCCAGGGATAGGTTGTACTCTTGGAGGAACAGCTTCAGCCGTTGGAGTTCCAGAGACTTGACGGCCTCTTCCAGGAGCTGTCCCGCCAGCAGGCTTGGGCTCCAAGCCTTCATCACCCTGCTGACGGCTGTGCCCGAACCCTTCGGCTTCTTGTTCTGGTTGATCCCGTAAAGGTCGTCCACCGAGAACTTGCCCCCTCCCCGGCCCCCGCCGCCTCCCCCTCCGCCACCCGACCGTGAGGCTGACATGGCGCCACGGCCTTCTCAGAGGCTTGTGGGACGGTTTCCCGGATGGGCTGCTCCCCCCTCCCCTCGCACCTGGCCCCCCCCCCCCCGACTCAGGCCTGCGAGCGAGCGCCCCCCTCGATGAGATGGCAGGCCCCGCTATCGCCGGAGTGCAGCCCTACACGTTTGGAAGTGAGAGCAGTCAGCCTGGCTTCGACCAAAGACACTGTGAGCTCCACACACACACTCCCCGGGTTATTATATTCGTGAAACCCGAGAGGCTCCCTCACGCAGCAACAGCATAAAAAATAATTAATTAACAGGCGGCATAAAGAGCCCTTGCAGTTAGACCCTGGGCAGAGGGTTGTAACTGACTCCTAATACCTCTGAGTGTGTCTATGTGTGTACTCCATTCAAATTCTCCTTGGTAAACAGATTACATTAACCCTTTATTGATGGAGTCCATCCAACACCAGTTCTTTTCGAAAGGGAGACTCGGAATCAAAGAGCCCTTTTAAAGTGCTGGGAGTGTTTGATGGGACAGTGTAGAGGGAGCTTTACTCTGTATCTAACCCGTGCTGTACCTGCCCTGGGAATGTTTGACGGGACAGTGTAGAGGGAGCTTTACTCTGTATCTAACCCGTACTGTACATGCCCCGGGAGTGTTTCATGGGACAGTGTAGAGGGAGCTTTACTCTGTATCTAACCCGTGCTGTACCTGCCCTGGGAATGTTTGACGGGACAGTGTAGAGGGAGCTTTACTCTGTATCTAACCCGTGCTGTACCTGCCCTGGGAGTGTTTGACGGGACAGTGTAGAGGGAGCTTTACTCTGTATCTGATCTGTGCTGTACCTGCCCTGGGAGTGTTTGACGGGACAGTGTAGAGGGAGCTTTACTCTGTATCTAACCCGTGCTGTACCTGCCCTGGGAGTGTTTGACGGGACAGTGTAGAGGGAGCTTTACTCTGTATCTAACCCGTGCTGTACCTGCCCCGGGAGTGTTTCATGGGACAGTGTAGAGTGAGCTTTACTCTGTATCTAACCCGTGCTGTACCTGCCCTGGGAATGTTTGATGGGACAGTGTAGAGGGAGCTTTACTCTGTATTTAACCCGTGCTGTACCTGCCCTGGGAGTGTTTGATGGGACAGTGTAGAGGGAGCTTTACTCTGTATCTAACCCGTGCTGTACCTGCCCTGGGAGTGTTTGACGGGACAGTGTAGAGGGAGCTTTACTCCTTATCTAACCCGTGCTGTACCTGCCCTGGGAGTGTTTGACGGGACAGTGTAGAGGGAGCTTTACTCTGTATCTAACCCGTACTGAGTGCCGTTAATGGGGAATGTGTTCCATTCCCTGCCACTAACTGCCCCCACCTGTACACACATAAGTCAATGAAGCCAGAGTTTACAGTGCTCAGCTATGACAGTCACATTTTACCCTGAATGCAGGTCTCATTACTGTATAAATACTATACCCTGTTTCTGAGCTGGGCCTTGTTCTCTGTTGGTGGGGGGGTGGGTGGTGGAAATAAAGCTTCCTAAATAAGATACACAATTAAACTTATCAGCTGACAAGCTGAGCAATTGTTGTGGGTTTGTTTTGGCAATAACCTCTCTCTTACAAACTCATCTCAATTCTCTCGGTCACGGCTCACCTGCTCTGGGTGACTGCCAAGCAGGCTCATTTTCTCTCTCTCTCTCTCTCTTTTTTACTCCCTCTCCCTCTCCCTTTCTCTCTTTCATAGAATCATAGAAAATTTACGGCACAGAAGGAGGCCATTCGGCCCATCGTGTCTGCGCCGGCCGAAAATGAGCCATCCAGCCCAATCCCACTTTCCAGCACTTGGTCCGTAGCCCTGCAGGTCACAGCACTTCAAGTGCACATCCAGGCATCTTTTAAATGAGTTGAGGGTTTCTGCCTCTACCACCCTCTCAGGCAGTGAGTTCCAGACTCCCACCACCCTCTGGGTGAAAACATTTCTCCTCAGCTCCCCTCTAATCCTTCTACCAATCACTTTAAATCTATGCCCCCTGGTTATTGACCTCTCTGCTAAGGGAAATAGGTCCTTCCTATTCACTCTATCTAGGCCCTTCATAATTTTGTACACCTCAATTAAATCACCCCTCAGCCTCCTCTGTTCCAAAGAAAACAACCCCAGCCTATCCAATCTGTCATCATAGCTAAAATTCTCCAGTCCTGGCAACATCCTCGTAAATCTCCTCTGCATCCTCTCTAGTGCAATCACATCCTTCCTGTGATGTGGTGACCAGAACTGTGCGGCCTAACCAGTGTTTTATACAGTTCCAGCATAACCTCCCTGCTTTTATATTCTATTCCTTGGCTAATAAAGGAAAGTATGCTGTATGCCTTTATGACCACCTTATCTACCTGTCCTGTCACCTTCAGGGATCTGTGGACATGCACTCCAAGGTCCCTCACTTCCTCCACACCTCTCAGTATCCTCCCACTTATTGTGTATTCCCTTGCCTTGTTTGCTCTCCCCAAATGCATTACCTCACACTTCTCCGGATTGAACTCCATTTGCCACTTTTCTGCCCACCTGACCAGTCCATTGATATCTTCCTGCAGTCTACAGCTTTCCTCCTCACCATCAACTATTCTCTCTCATTTTCTCACTTTCTCTCTCTTTTGTTCTTTCTCTTTCTCTCTCATTTTCTTTCTTTCTCTCCCTCTTCCTCCCTTTCTCTTTTTTTTCTCTTTCTCTCTCTCCCCCCCCCTCTCTGTCTCTCTTTCTCTCCCTTTTTCTCTCGCTCTCTCTCATTGAACACAATTCATGTCGTGCCACCAGCCGCCGTCCGGCCCATTAATTTTTAAAAATAGTTTGGCCTTTTCTCCCCACCCCCGCCACCCTCTCCCCTCCCCCCCTTCCTCCCACCTCTCCACTCCAGCCTCCCCTCCTCCTCTCACCCCTGACCTCCCCCCACTTCCTCCACCCCCCTCCCACACAGCCACCCCTCAACCCTTCCCCCCACCCCCCCCCACAAGCCTACCCCCTCCCCCTCGGCCTCTCTGGGAAGCGCAGACCCTTGCTGCCTATTTAAAAACATTAAAATGTCTTCTTGGGGATGTGAACGAGGCCTCACATAATGCCCATCGTTATTTGCCATGAGGAGGTGGTGGAGCTCTTCTGAGCGGGACATGCCGGGACACTTAAAGAGGACGACTAAGAATCACCCACGCGGTATGGACTGGAGTCACGTGTAGGCCCCAGACTGGGTAGGGTGGCGGGGATGGTGGAGTGGGCGACGTGTTAACGTTCCCTGAAGGACGTCAGTGAACCGGGTGAGTTGTTACGATTATCCGGGGCAGTGTTCAGAGTCATTATCAATAAGATACACAATTAAATGTTTCTGCTAAGAAGCTGTGGACCTGTTCCTGGTTGGGACGGAGATCACCTCGTACAAGAGGTAGAGGTAGGTACCTGATCCCGATAACCGGGGCTAGGGCAGTCTCCTGGACTATGGTCTTGGAAAGGAATTCCCCAGGTTTTTCATTCCCCCCGCAATTGGGTTTTTATCTGTTTTTCTCACCTCTCTCAGCAGATCGAATGGCGTCTGGGTGGGATGGGGGAGTGTATACAGCGTGACGCACAAGGCACGGCTGTTGTGTGGGACAGGCTGGATGGACCAATGGCCTCTCCCTCTCCGTCTTTGTTTCCCCGGTGCCATCCCCACCAATGACAAGATTTATTGAATTCTGCTTCACCATGGTGGCATTTGAACCTATGACCCGTGGCCCACATCTGTCGGCCTAGTCACTGATCGCCAGCCTGCAGTGACCTGACTGCACAAGGAGTCGGGTTCATGGCCATACACAGTTTAATTAACTCTTCCCCCCCTGCCCTCCTCAATGGAAGCAGCTCTGAAACTTGAGCCTTCTCCAAGCGCGGATAGTGCCATAGAAAGGGGAATCTGTTCACAGCAGAGTGACAGAGTAACATAGGGACACAAGCCGCTCGGAGCTGGAGCTCTCCCTGAGTTCCGCCCTGTCCCTTTCACCGTCTATTTTGATTGTTGGTGCCATTTTGTTTTGAAGAATGAAAGGTTTATTCTGTATCTAACACGTGCTGTACCGACCTTGGGAGATGCGGTAAAGCTCCCTCTACATTATCCCATTAAACACTCCCTGGGCAGATACAGCATGGGTTAGATACAGAGTAAAGCTCCCTCTACACTGTCCCATCAAACACTCCCAGGGCAGGTACAGGGTTAGATACAGAGTAAAGCTCCCTCTACACTGTCCCATCAAACACTCCCAGGGCAGGTACAGCACAGGTTAGATACAGAGTAAAGCTCCCTCTACACTGTCCCATCAAACACTCACAGGGCAGGTACAGCACGGGTTAGATACAGAGTAAAGCTCCCTCTACACTGTCCCATCAAACACTCCCAGGGCAGGTACAGCACGGGTTAAATACAGAGTAAAGCTCCCTCTACACTGTCCCATCAAACACTCCCAGGGCAGGTACAGCACGGGTTAGATACAGAGTAAAGCTCCCTCTACACTGTCCCATCAAACACTCCCAGGGCAGGTACAGCACGGGTTAGATACAGAGTAAAGCTCCCTCTACACTGTCCCATCAAACACTCCCAGGGCAGGTACAGCACGGGTTAGATACAGAGTAAAGCTCCCTCTACACTGTCCCATCAAACACTCCCAGGGCAGGTACAGCACGGGTTAGATACAGAGTAAAGCTCCCTCTACACTGTCCCATCAAACACTCCCAGGGCAGGTACAGCACGGGTTAGATACAGAGTAAAGCTCCCTCTACACTGTCCCATCAAACACTCCCAGGGCAGGTACAGCACGGGTTAGATACAGAGTAAAGCTCCCTCTACACTGTCCCATCAAACACTCCCAGGGCAGGTACAGCACGGGTTAGATACAGAGTAAAGCTCCCTCTACACTGTCCCATCAAACACTCCCAGGGCAGGTACAGCACGGGTTAGATACAGAGTAAAGCTCCCTCTACACTGTCCCATCAAACACTCCCAGGGCAGGTACAGCACGGGTTAGATACAGAGTAAAGCTCCCTCTACACTGTCCCATCAAACACTCCCAGGGCAGGTACAGCACGGGTTAGATACAGAGTAAAGCTCCCTCTACACTGTCCCATCAAACACTCCCAGGGCAGGTACAGCACGGGTTAGATACAGAGTAAAGCTCCCTCTACACTGTCCCATCAAACACTCCCAGGGCAGGTACAGCACGGGTTAGATACAGAGTAAAGCTCCCTCTACACTGTCCCATCAAACACTCCCAGGGCAGGTACAGCACGGGTTAGATACAGAGTAAAGCTCCCTCTACACTGTCCCATCAAACACTCCCAGGGCAGGTACAGCACGGGTTAGATACAGAGTAAAGCTCCCTCTACACTGTCCGAATCTCAGAAGAGCGCCCCCTACTGCATCACTTCCTACATCAACTGTCCTGTAACCTCTCCTGGTTGAGATTGCTTATTTGGGGAACAGCATTTTGGCAGTAACAGTCTGAGTTTCACCCATAATAGAATACGCGCTGATTTTGGGCCTACTCAACAGGCCGGGAATTGAGACCAGTGCTTACGTTACAAGTCCGAAAACCACAGTATTAAAAAGATGCAAGAAAGACTTATCATAGAATCATAGAAAGGTTACAACACGGAAGAAGGCCATTCAGCCCATTGAGTCTGCGCCGGCTCTATGCAAGAGCAATCCAGTTAATCCCACTCCCCCGCCCTATTCCTGTAGTCCTACAAATCTTTTTCTTTCAAGTACTTATCCAGTTCCCTTTTGAAGGCCATGATTGAATCTGTCTCCACCACCCCCTCGGGCAGTGCATTCCAGATCCCAACCACTCGCTGAGTAACTATGAGGGATGAGAGGCTTGAGTTATATTTAGGCACTGGAGAAATTAGGGATTTTTTTAAATTGGAAGGCTAAGAGGATCTCGGGCGCATCAATTTAAGATCACCACAAAAAGAACAAAGGGAGAGATTAGGAGAATTGTTTTTACAGAGAGGGTTGTTATGACGTGAAATGTCGAACCAGAAACAACAGGGAAAACAGAATCTCGACTAATGTTTAAAAAGGGAGGTGGAGAAATATTTGAAAAAGAAAATAAATAAAAGGGTCTGGGGGAAGGGAGTAAGTGGGGAGCTCTTTCAGAGAGGCAGCAGGGGTTCGATGGGCCGCATGGCCACCTTCTGTGCTATAAAAATCCATGTAAATTGGAAGGGGAGGCCTCCAGTCCTACCACCCTCTGAGATTTCGGCACTCCTCCAGTTCTGGCCTCTTCTGCATCCCCGATTTTCTTCGCTCCACCATTGGCGGCCATGCCTTCAGCTGCCTCGGCCCTAAGCTCTGGAATTCTCTCCCTAAACCTCTCCTCCTTTAAGACGCTCCTTGAAACCCATCTCTTTGACCAAGCCTTTGGCCACTTGTCCTAGTATCTCCTCATGTGGCTCGGTGTCAAATTTAGTTTGATAATCGCTCACGTGAAGCGCCTTGGGACGTTTTACTACGTTAAAGGCGCTATATAAATGCAAGTTGTTGCTGTTGAGGGGACGGACAGGAAGGTGAATGGGAAAGTACTTGCACTGATGCGTACTGGCAGTAACCCAACCTCAAGAGTCATGTAACTAAGATGAACTCACCAGCTGTCCATGAAAGAGGTTGGCTAATTACTACCAATTAGTGTCGAATGGTAGCCAGCTCTCTGTATTCCCAATCACTGTGGCCAAGAAATGGGTAAAACTGTTAACAGCTGCTGGATAGAGTTGGCCTAGGGGGACCATCTGTTAGGAATTGTTCAAATCTACCCAGCCATTTAAAGTGAGGAGCGGAGAGAGAGAGAGATATATTCCTGGCTCAGGGAGCAGTGAGGTAACTGGTTTGAGACATAAAACGCCCCAACTAAGGTTCAGGAATTGGGCCATGGGTACAGTCTAAAGGGTATTTTTCTATTCTATAATAAAAACAGAAAATACTCAGAAATGGCAGAGGATAATCCTATGAATGTGAAGGCTGTTGGGTGGAAGGTGAGTAACCAAGAAGATAGATGAGTAACCAAGAAGATAGATGAGGGCTGTGCAGTGGACGTGGTCTACATGGACTTCAGCAAAGCATTTGACAAGGTACCGCATGGTAGGTTGTTGCATAAGGTTAAATCTCATGGGATCCAAGGTGAGGTAGCCAATTGGATACAAAATTGGCTTGACGACAGAAGACAGAGGGTGGTTGTAGAGGGTTGTTTTTCAAACTGGATGCCTGTGTCCAGCGGTGTGCCTCAGGGATCGGTGCTGGGTCCGCTGTTATTTGTTATTTATATTAATGATTTGGATGAGAATTTAGGAGGCATGGTTAGTAAGTTTGCAGATGACACCAAGATTGGTGGCATTGTGGACAGTGAAGAAGGTTATCTAGGATTGCAACGGGATCTTGATAAATTGGGCCAGTGGGCCGATGAATGGCAGATGGAGTTTAATTTAGATAAATGTGAGGTGATGCATTTTGGTAGATCGAATCGGGCCAGGACCTACTCCGTTAATGGTAGGACGTTGGGGAGAGTTATAGAACAAAGAGATCTAGGAGTACAGGTTCATAGCTCCTTGAAAGTGGAGTCACAGGTGGATAGGGTGGTGAAGAAGGCATTCGGCATGCTTGGTTTCATTGGTCAGAACATTGAATGCAGGAGTTGGGATGTCTTGTTGAAGTTGTACAGGGCATTGGTGAGGCCACACTTGGAGTACTGTGTACAGTTCTGGTCACCCTATTATAGAAAGGATATTATTAAACTCGAAAGAGTGCAGAAAAGATTTACTAGGATGCTACTGGGACTTGATGGTTTGACTTATAGGGAGAGGTTAGACAGACTGGGACTTTTTTCCCTGGAGAGTAGGAGGTTAAGGGGTGATCTTATAGAAGTCTATAAAATAATGAGGGGCATAGATAAGGTCGATAGTCAAAATCTTTTCCCAAAGGTAGGGGAGTCTATAACGAGGGGGCATAGATTTAAGGTGAGAGGGGAGAGATACAAAAGGGTCCAGAGGGGCAATTTTTTCACTCAAAGGGTGGTGAGTGTCTGGAACGAGCTGCCAGAGGCAGTAGTAGAGGCGGGTACAATTTTGTCTTTTAAAAAGCATTTGGACAGTTACATGGGTAAGATGGGTATAGAGGGATATCGGCCAAGTGCAGGAAATTGGAACTAGCTTAGTGGTATAAACTGGGCGACATGGACATGTTGGGCCAAAGGGCCTGTTTCCATGTTGTAACTTCTATGATTCTATGACAAGGGGAACCCTATCATGGTTCTGGGGGGAGGGGAAGGGATGAGGGCAGAAGTGTGGGGAATGGGATAGACCTGGTCGAGGGCCCTGTCAACCACAGTGGAAGGGAATCCTCGGTTGAGGATAAAGGAAGAGATATCGGAAGCACTGGTGTGGAAGGCGGCATCGTCAGAACAGATGTGACGGAGAAACTGGGAGGATGGAATAGAGTCCTTACAGGAAGTGGGGTGGGAGGAAGTGTAATCAAAGTAGCTGTGGGAGTCGGTGAACTTATAATAGGTATTGGTTGACAGCCTATCCTCAGAAATGGAGATAGAGAAGTCGAGGAAGGGAAGGGAAGAGTCGGAGGTGGACTGGGTGAAGGCGAGGGGAGGGTTGAAATTGGAAGCAAAGTTGATGAAATTTTCCAGTTCGGGGCGGGAGCAGGAAACGGCACTGATACAGTCATCAATGTACCGGAAAAATAGGTGAGGGAGGGGACCTGAGTAGGACTGAAACTAAGAATGTTCCACTTATCCCACAAAAAGGCAGGCATAGCTGGGACCCATATGTGCTCCCACGGCGATACCTTTTATTTGGAAGACATGAGTGGAGTCAAAGGAGAAGTTGTTCAACGTAAGAACAAGTTCAGCCAGGTGGAAGAGGGTGGTGGATGGGGACTGGTTGGACCTCTATTCAAGGAAGAAGCAGAGGGCCCGCAGGCTGTCCTGGTGGGGGATGGAGGTCTAGAGGGAGTGGACGTCCATGATGAAAAGGAGACGGTTAGAGCTGGGAAACTGGAAACTGTTAAAGTGGCGGAGGGAGTCAGAAGAATCACAGATGTAGGTCAGAAGAGGCTGGACAAGGGGAGAAAAAAAGTGGAGATAGAAAGAAATAAGTTCCGTGGGGCAAGAACAGGCTGAAACGATGGGTCTCTCAGAGCAGTCC
Source organism: Heptranchias perlo (assembly GCF_035084215.1). Lineage (NCBI taxonomy): Eukaryota > Metazoa > Chordata > Chondrichthyes > Hexanchiformes > Hexanchidae > Heptranchias > Heptranchias perlo. The sequence goes on along the minus strand of NC_090359.1, from coordinate 19,938,322 downwards.
TGTTTGTGGATCTTGGGAAGGAGGTAGAAGTGGGCTGTGCGGGGATGGAGGACCATGAGGTTGGAGGCCGTGGGGGGTGGGTGGGAGAGGGGAGATCTCCAGAGGACATGAGGTCAGTGAGGGTCTGGGAAACTATGGCTTGATGTTCGGTGGTGGGGTCATGGTCCAGGGGAAGGTAGGAGGAGGTGTCGGAGAGTTGGCGTTCAGCCTCCGCCAGGTAGACGTCTGTTCGCCTCACAACAGCGCCGCCCTTGTCAGCAGGTTTAATGACAAATGTCAGGGTTGGACCTGAGAGAACGGAGTGCTACAAGTTCAGAGGGAGGGAGATTAGAGTGAGTGAGGGGAGTAAAGAAATTGAGACGGCCGATGTCAAGCTAGCAGTTCCCAATGAAAAGGTCAAGAGAGGGTAAGAGGCTGCAGGGAGGGGTCCAGGTGGAACGAGAATTCTGAAGATGGGAGAAAGCGTCCGCTGTCCAAGGGGAAGACTCCCGGCCAAAGAAGTGGACGTGGAGGCAAAGGAAGAAGAGCTCAGCATCGAGTCGAGCTCAAAATTCATTGAGGTGGGGGCGTATGGGGATGAAGCTAAGGCCTTTGCTGCGGCCTGATCATTCAGGGTCAGAGAGTGGAAGGTCAGAGGGAATGGTGAAAACACGACAAAGGGTGAGATTGGAGGGAGGGAGGGAGGGAGGGAGGGGGAAGAAGGATGAGGAGGGGTTCTGGTATCTAAGAGTTGTTGAAGCTTGCGGTCCTTGACAACTGGAAGGAAGGAGAAAAGTTTTTTGCTAAAGCGTGGATGAGGCGAAGGATGAAATGGAACTACGGAACAGGACAACTTTGAAGTAGAGAGAGTCGATGCTGCTGGAGAGAGGGGTCGAGAGTGAGTGTGCAGGCGGCAGTGCATGGTGTTGAGCGTGGATCTCGGGAAGCGGCGGGAGCAGTGGTTCGAGGAACGCTGATTATCATGGAGATATCTGTAATCACGGGTGGATCCAAAACACTCCCTTCTTTGCGTTAAAGTCAAACTAAGGGCAAAGGTCAACCAGGAGGAGAGACTAAATTGCCATCAGGTGTTAGTGTGGGTTTGTGAAGGCTGTGGGGGTGGTTCTTTATATTGACAATGCTCCCTTGTATTGAGAGTCCCAGTTATTGATTATCTCCACTGATGTTAATCCAGCTCTCTCACACTGTCACTCAGTAACCCTCCCTCCCAGAGCCCTGTGTTACTAACACTATCTCTACTGGTGTTAATCCCGTGCATGCCAACCAAGAAAACAAAATCAATTTAGTGATTCTTTTCATACTCTGTGGTAAATGCTAGTGGTGCTAATGATGAAAGTCCCTTTAAAGGGGGTCTCAATGGTAGGACCCCTTACTGGAAAATCTGAGTCAAGGCTCCTGGTGCAGAGACCACCAAGTTTTTTAAAAAGGGGAAAAGTCACAGTTAGTCAACACCAAGCTCGGTCTTAAGAGACCATAGATTGTAGGAGGGAGGGGTGAGGGTGGAGGGGAGTTCCACAATAGTTAGAGTAGGAAACAATGTGATGAATCTTAATTTCAACAGAGTGAGGATAGAGGGAGGAGGAAGAGTGTTGAAGATGGGGAGTATTTGGAGCTTAGGAAGAACGAGAGGGGAAAGGTCAGAGAGCACGGTCGCAGCCGTGGCTCACTCTCGCCTCTGAGTCAAAGTCATGGGTTCAAGTCCCACTCAGGTGACTTAAGCACACAATCCAGGCCGACACTCCCGGTACCGGTGCCAGTACTGAGGGAGTGCTGCATTGTCGGAGGTGCTATATTTCGGATGAGATGTTAAACCGAGGCCCTGTCTGCCCTCTCAGGTGGACGTAAACAATCCCATGGCCACTATTGGAAGAAGAGCAGGGACATTCTCCCAATGCTTGGTCAGGACGGAGCTAACAGACTTCGGCCAGGTTGCTATAATGGACTAAAGCAGAAGTAGGGTTGCCAATCCTCCAGGATTGCCCTGGAGTCTCCAGGAATTAAAGATTAATCTCCTGGACACTGCTTCCAGCAACCCTGAAGAAAAAGCACTCAAAAAAAAAAATTTGTTTTTTCATTTTCATTTATTGGTTATCAAAATGTTGGAGATGGGGGAGAAATGCCTGTTTGACTGACAGTCAAGAAGCATCCAATCGGGTAAAGGAGAGTCTGTTCGCTTTCCAATTGGCTGTGGGAAGGCAGGGCAGCATGAGTGTGTCGGGCGATCAATGGTGGGAGCGGGAGGTCATGTGATGAAAGCTCCAGGAATAAGTCCAACCGGGAATTGGCAACCCCGGGGCGGGGGGTGGAAGAGAGAGTTCCTACTCCCGCTGTACTGCACTGGAGTATCAGCCTGGATTTTATGCTCAAGTCCTTGGAGTGGGGACTTAAACCCGCGACCTTCTGACTCAAAGGCGAGAGCACGACCCACTGAGCCACAGCTGACGGCTAAGCTACGAGCATGTAACTTTAATACGCCCATCTTTCAACTGTGTTCAGATAAACTCTCCCCATCCCAAGGTTTACATATTGATGACCTATTAAATATTCAGAAGCAACAGCTCACTGTAATCACATGCCATGTCACAGCAGAAACTTAACCCCAATTCCTTTAAAGTTTAATGGCCAACATTCACACGTCCATGTAATGCTCTGGGTTTGGTTAAGTGTCGACTCACAGCTCCTGTAGACTCAAAGATAAGACCAGGTTCTAGCAATAGTCTAAACAACATGCTTTACAGGGAAAGCTGGCCATTGATTTAATGCTGGCCAGGAGTTCAGCTGCATCATCCTACACTAAGAGTCTTCTCTCAAAGTTGCAGATAGACATGGATGTTTGGTATCTGAACTTCATATACAAATGCAGACAGACAGTGGCAGCAAGCACATTGACCATACTAGGAATGTGAGTAGGCTATTTAGACCCTCGAGCCTGCTTTACCATTCAATTACATCATGGCTGATCTGCATCTCAACTCCATTTACCCGTCTTTGCTCCATATCCTTTGATTCCCTTAAATAACAAACTTCAGGATGGCCCAAAGCAATTTGCAACCAATGAAGTAATTTACACTCAGGCTTCAACTTGTGAGCAATCCTCAGCCGTTATCTCTTAATAGTATTTTAAACAAACTTGCATTTACGTAGCAACTTTCATGATCTCAGGACATCCCAAAATGCTTTGCAGCCAATTAACTACTTTTTTGTTCAAAAGTACAGTGATGTAATGGGAAACATGGCAACCAATTTGTGCACGGCAAGCTCCTACAAACAGCAATGAGAAATGACCAGAAAGTTTGTTTGTAGTGATCATAGAAAATTTACAGCACAAAAGGAGGCCATTCGTCCCATTGTCTATATGCCGGCCGAGAAAGAGCTATGCAGCCTAATCCCACTTTCCAGCTATTGGTCCGTAGCCTTGAAGGTTATGGCACTTCAAGTGATATTTGTTGAGGGATAAATATTGGCCAGTAAGAGGGCAGAGGTCATCTTTGCCTCATTGAGCATCCATACTTTTGCTAGCTCACAAAGCAGGAACCCCTAGTTCCTCCTCTTGCTCACCCATTGTTGTACTCAACTGAACTCATGAGCTGGGGAGTTGTACGTATGGCTGCTTTGATGGATAAGATTGACATGGGTTAGTGTGAGGGAAACAGTTTCAGAAGAATGCTGGTCTGCAGTTGTGTCACATACAGAAGACTATTGTGTTATTCCATTCCACACCCCCCCCCCCGCCCAGTAATGTTGGACTTGGCTTCATACTGGTCCACTAGTGGCTACAGGAAGGCACAGAGACGAGCAAAGTAGGGAAAAAAAGGTGGCAGAGAGAAGCTTCCTAAGAAACAATTGGACTGCAGGCAATTTGTGCTCACTGATCTATGTTGCTCCTGGTCCAGGAATGCCTTGACTTCAAAATGCTCATCCTGGTTTTTCAAATGCCTTGCCCCTCCCCATTTGTGACCTCCTGCAGCCCGACAACCCTCAGATCTCTGCTCCACCATCGGTGGTGGTGCCTTCAACTGCCTAGGCCTCAAACTCTGGAATTCCCTCCCTAAACCTCTCTGCCTCCTTTAAGACACTTAAAACCTACCTCTGACCAAGCTTTTCGTCACCTGTCCTAATAGCTCCTGATGTGGGTTGGTGACAAATTTTGGTTTGTTAACACTCATGAAGTGCCTTGGGATGTTTTGTTACATTAAAATGCTCTATAAATGCAAGTTGTTGAAGCTAGATATGCACATGAGGGAGAAAGAAACAGGATATGGTGATGGTTAGATGAAGAGGGGTGGGAGAAGGTGCATGTGGAACATAAATGCTTGCATAGACCAGTTGGGCAGAATGGCCTGTTTCTGCACTACAAATCCTATGTAACAATTGGCTGACATCTACAGACTTTTCATACTGCCCATCACAAGTCAATTAAGGAGATGGGGTGGATGAGAGGAGCATGTTAAAAAGTAGCCACAAGACTCGAGTCTACTTTGGTTAAAATGGACACTATTGAATAAAATTTCTCTGCTTCACTGAAAGCAGAAGCCAGCTCTCCTTGCCTCATGAGTTCAGAACTACCCAACTCTAAATTCCATCATATCGAGACAGGCTCTTTGAGCTGTTAAGACAGTCATTCTCCCCCAACTTAGTCACAAAATTCAGAATTATATATTTTAAAAATTTAATCTCAAAACTTCTATTATACAGCACCCTCTGCAACATCCCAAAGCACTACAGTCAGTCAATGAAGTACAGCCACTGTTGTAAAGTAGGAAACACTGCAGGCAATTTGCCCATAGCAAGGTCCCACAAACAGCAGTGATTAGGTGGGTGTTACTGGCATTTAGTGCCCATCCCTAGCTGCCCTGAGGTGTTGGTGGCATTGAACACTGCAGTAGCTGTGGTTTGGTACAACTGAGTGAAATAGCTGAGCAAGGCAAGGGGCAGTTAAGAGTCAATCATGTTGGTGTAGGATTGGAGTCACAGGATAACAGGTTTCTTCTCCTAAGACATTAGTGAATCACTTGGTTTTTGCAACAATGACAACTACATGGTCACTTAATACCAGCTTTGTTTATTTTAAGAAATCAACTGCATTCAATCTCCCTGCCACAGTGGAATTTGGACTCATTCTCTGGCTTAGTTATCCACTCCCAATCCTGACACTCAGTTACCCTGATTATAAGCAGGGGTACTAACAAGTGAGCTGGGTAGTACCAAGAGGGTAGTGGTGAGAAAGTCAGGCTTGAATCAAGGACAGCCATACTTCTGGCCCAGGGATATATCAATCCCTCAGCCAGACAATGTTAGTCTCAAGGCCATTTAGCACCTTCAAAAGTAATTAATGTCATGAGGCCTGTAGTGTCAGAATAGCAGTTGCAGGAGTACTTTGCCTGCTGAGTGAAGGAGCTAAGAGGGCCATCAAGATACAAGACACTTGTCAGTCACTTGGCGATGCTCCCAGGAAGTAACTTTTTAAAGAAGTTCAGTGATGCAAGAAAAATCAAACCCAACTGACATACAGACCCTCTAGGAGCTGCTTTGAGGAAAAAGGCCAATTTAAATTTTTTTTGGAATGGCTAGACTTCAGTACTGTCAGGGAATGGAAAAAAAACTTGAATTTACACAGCATCTTTCACAACATCTGGACATCCCAAAACATTAAATGCTTCATTAACTGCAGTCACTATTGTGATTAAGTGTGTTCATGCTATCTTCAACTGTGCCCATCCTTCAATTCATGGTTACATACAGTCAAGGGAGCAAGTTCCAGCTCCTCAAAAAAAGACTGTTAACTAATTCCTTGTTCAATAATCTCAATAGGAAAGTGGTCTAGTTCAGACATTAAAAAAGGGACTTCTATTGAATGCCTGTACACAAAGGCAGCAATATCCCCTTACTCGCTTTAGAAGCCAGAACTGCAGTGTACCCTTCTCAACTAGTTTTTCCTGGCCACTGGACTTTAGGGAGAATGCCAAGGGCTGAGGAGATTTACTAAAATAGTACTGGATGAAGGAATTCAGTTATGTGGAGAGACTGGAGAAGCCAAGATTGTTCTGCTAACAGAAGGGTTAAAGAGGGGTTTAAGGGAGAAACCATTTCTGCTAGCAGGAGGGTCAGTAACCAGAGGCTGCAGATTTGTAGGTAATTGGCAAAAGAACCAGGAGAGCTGAGGTTTTTAAAAAAAACAGCAAGTTACAATCTGAAATAGTGGTGGAAGCAGATTTGATAATTATTAAAGGAATTTGATAGCTTTCAAAGAACTGAAACAGGCATGATGGGCTGAATGGCCTCCTGACTATGATTCAGTATCAGCTCAACCACTGATGAAGACCAAGTCTAGCTGCTAGTGTAGCAAAGTGAGGAACCAGGCATGAGCTGCAGGTGGAAAATTAAACAGGATACTTAACCGACTTACTGCAGGATGAAGCAAAGGCCATTCAAACAGATCATAGAAGGGTTGAAAGCCATTTCACTGTTTAGACTGCTTGTCAAAAGAATATCTGCAGTTAAACAAATGATTAATGGTTCAGAGACTAAAAGCTAATGGCATTCCTCAAGTATTGTCATCTACCAGTTGATGAGATGCTAGCACTAGAGATCCAGAACAAAATACAACTCAAGGCCAAGTCATTAGAGGCATCACCCATTAGCCTGGTTCAAATACAAGTAAAGCAAAAACTAGCCATCACCCAAGAGAAAGTATTCATTGAAATTCCAAGTGGTCAACTGTAGAGCAAGCAATTGAGACTTGGTGTTAAAGCACTCAGGTGCATGATATCTGGGTTTGAAGGCATCAAAAAAAAACTCAGTCCAAACCAGTTACTCCCTACCTTAGCACCAGTGAGATGGTGCAATAGCATCCCTTTGTGATGTGGTCTGGGCCTTAGTCTCATTGTATTAAAGTCTCCCTAACCCCAGGGGAAGTTACCACTGATAGTCAAACCTTGCCTCAAATGAAGCTGTTCTATTCAAGTATGGGGAAGGTACAGACCAGCTCCTGACTGGTTACATTCATCACAACTGGTTTGTACTACACTTGTTATCCTACTTGAGTCACCTGGATGGACCATTTCCCCAGCTCCTCCTCACAGGCTGCCTGTCCCCAGCTTTTACAGCAATTTTTAAAGCTTGCCTTGGGTATCAGTCTAACCACCAAGGTTGTTATTGGACAGGATGGCAGTATCAAACCTAGTTATCTGATCAGACCCAGTCATTGCAACTGAAAAAAAATTGTTCAATGTGAAGACATGTCCCACTAGTGCTCTTAAGCCATTGAATTTGTAATGGGAAATGCTCAACATGCATTTAGCCCTTGAAGTAGAGATCAAAGTGTCCTTGAAACAGAAGATGCATCAAGCAATACCTGATCAAGTTTGATGTCCTCAATGCTTGCAATCTATTAGCACTCCACAGCAACTCTAGGCTACAAGTGCCTACAATCAGCCATAATTTGAGGTGGCAGTGCTAGAACTCAAATCTTACAGCAGAAGGTGGCCATTCAGCCCATTGCATCTGTGCTTTGAAAGCTATTCAATTAGTCTCACTCCTTTCCCCACAGCCCTGCAATTTTTTACTCTAATCATTGCTACAATTCCCCCTTTTGAAAGTTACTATTGAATCTGCTTCCACTACCCTTTCAGACAGTGTTCTGGATCAGAACACAACAGGAAAAATTCTGTTCACTTTAGGCCACCCCCCCCCCCCCCCCAAATCTCAAGTAGCCAGTACAAGAAACTAGGAAGTTACTGAGATCACTGATGAAACATACAAGGTTCTTTAAGATTAGTCCATTAAGTACAGCTGTGACAATTGAGCTGAGTCATTGCATTTTTTTTTACTTGGGTTGAAAGTTAGAGAGCTGCATTTACACAGCATCTTTTACAGCTTCAGAACTTAAGTGTAATCATTTGTACTGTAGGAAACATGGCAGCCAATTTGCAAACAGCAAGGTTCCACAAACAGATTGTTAAATATTGGCCAGGACACCCAATTATTTGGGCAGACAAGTACAGAGACAAAGCCAGCCAAGATTTATAGCATTTCATTTATTAGTTATACAGCAAGTAAACATTCAGCATCTTCGGGATTTAACAACCAACACAGCCACAAGTAGACTACTGCTCACCACAGCTGCACCAACAGCCAGTAACACCACCCAGGACAACTGCCAATGAGCACCTGAAAAAAAGGTCAAGATTAAAGGCTGCAGAATTCAGTCAAGCTCAAGACAGCAGCAGAAAACAATTCAATGTTAATTGAATTAGCTATGGGAAAGTGAAGGTCCCAGACATGCATGGGTGGAGCTGCTAAAGTAACAAGAGCACCAAAGTGGACTATTCTACAAGACCCATCAAAAAAGGTAACAAATTCTGGGTGGTCTTACTGTGGACATGCAAAACTGCCTGTTACTCTTTAGACCCATGTAGCCTTTGGCCTCGTTTCAAAATTGGTTTCATGCAAAGCCAAAGGCTACATTGAGCTGGTCAAGTGGAAGTCTTTACATCCAGGCATGGCCAGAATGACCAATTGCACTGAAGACAAAGCCCAGTAGAACTAAGAGTTCAGGCAACTCAATCCTAAAGATGAGAAAAATTAGATCTTCATTTAAAAGAGAGATCATTGTTTGCACAGCAACACTGAACCCTTACAAGGGTTAAAGGTCAGCTGAATTGTTAAACTTCAGTATCAGACTATTCACCTATTAGCTGGTGGAGCTTTTGCTATTCAGCCTGTCAAGCACTCATCTTTCCTCTCCAAGAAATTGGCTCAATCAGAATTAGCCCCACCTAGATGCCACCATGGTCATACACCCCATGCAGGAATAGTTAGACCAGATAGTGTTGCACTGACATGCAGGCCAGTGCAAGATAAACCAAAGCATATTCCTCACTTACCATCATTGGTCATCTCCTGATCTGGCTGCTGTTCCTGGGTTAGGATGTTTACAGGTCCAGATGATACAGTGCTATGAAACTCCTGGGCAGAGTGGTTAATTGTCCGTCCTGGGGAAACATTGATTAGGTCAAGTACTAGAAATGAGGGACTTCAGTTATGTGGATAGCTTTGAGAAGCAGGTTGTTCTCCTTAAAGGAGATGGTTGAGGGGTGATTTGATAGAAGGGTTTAGATAGAGAAGCTGTTCCCATTGATGGAAGGGTCAAGAACCAGAGGAGAGATTGAAGGTGATTGGCAAACAAAGCAAAGATGAGGAAATTTAAAAAAAATTAATAGAGTAGTTATGAGCAGGAATACATTGCCTGAGCCACAATTGAATCAATGCAGGTTCCATTGTGGCTCTCAAAGGAATTGGATAAATATCTGAAGGGAACAAATTTGCAGGGTGAAGAGCAGAGGAATGCTTTTACAAAACTGGCACAGGCTTGGTGGGCTGAATTGCCTCCATCTGTGTTGTAATGATTCTATTGAGGTGGGTGGTAGAATTTGCTGTCCAACTCTTCAATAATGCACAAGAGGTTTTTTAACAAAATTGCAAAAGGTTTCTGTCAGCTGGTCCAGATAACTGCTCCCTTGCCAGAATCCTGCAGCAGATGCAATGTTATTTAGCATTGATACTGCATTAACTATTTCTATTCCAAGCTCAATCACCTGTAAGGTGGTAAGCTCCATGCATGAAAGCTCCTACATTTTGCATCAGCTTTAGGATGTAGCTCGATGGTTGACCTACAGAGGAGATCTGGACCAGGAGGGAATAGAGAACTGGGAGGGGAGAGGGCTCTGCCAATAAGCAAGTAATCAGTACTACCATAGCAAAGTTTGATCCATCAATAAGGCCTTACCTCCTCTCAGCTTGCCAGGAGTACATCTCCTTCCACAAGTATCAGTGGCACCTGGATGTTTTAAGTCACAAACTGCTACATTGCAATGGAAGTAAACCTAGAAGAGGAGAGAGTGCAATCACAAGTGGTCTAGTCTCAGGAAGGACTAAGCCAGCCAATAAGTTGCAAGGATGAACTGATCCAAGTTTAAATAGTCTGATGTTCATACAGTTGACAAAGGGGTCTTCATGGAAGATTCGTTAAACATTGCTTACCAGGCCCTGCAATCCACCAGAGTTATTTGAAGCAAGGGTCTTCACTTCAAATCTCTTCAATGAAGATGGGTTCTTCACATCCCTAGTTAACACTGGATGGAAGGTAGTCATGTAGGTATCCATATGGTTTTCACATCTTCAAAAGGAAAATATAAATCTTAACTCAGTACAGAAACAGGCCATTCAGCCCAACAGGTCCATGGTCTACACAGGCCTCCTCCCTATGTTTATCTAGCCTCCCTTAAAATTCATCTATGCTATATGTGACTCAACTACTCCATGTAGGGAGTGCCACATTCTAACCACTGGGTAAATAAGTGTTCCCTGAATTCCCTATTGGATTTATTACTGACTATCTTATACTTATGGCCTAGTTCTGGTCACCCCACAAGTGGAAACATCTTTTTGATCAATAAGACCCTCCCCCAAAAAGGTCACCCCCTCAATTTTCCAACCCCCCCCCTAATAGATATAACTTCAGTCTGGTATCATCCTAGCAAACTTTTTTTGCAACTTACAGTGCCTCTATCCTTTAGAATGGGGATCAGAACTGCTTGTTTTAAGAGCAGACAAGGGGGAAAATGAATGATTTAATTGCTTCCCATTAAATTATGGTCACTTTAGTACCAAACTTGAGGTTAGTAGGGAGTCAGTTACATGCCAAAATCTCATCCCATTAGATAGAGTCTGGATGAGCTTAGATTATGACCACTTCTCACAATGTGGCTTGGATGTGAGCTGAGCCACTAGACTAACCTAGCTTTATAGTTTGCAACCAAGTCATAAAAGTTGGTGGCAAGTTCAGAAGCCCCATTTTTGGCTAGCCATTACAGCAGTTCCCTCTAGTCAGTGGAAAACTTCTATTCTAAAACTTACCAGATGTTAATGCTCTGATGTATACAATGTGAGTAGATTTGCCAGTAGTAAGTTTGGTTTACTATTACCAACTGCTTTAGTGCAGGAACCCATTGGAGCAAAGTAATGTTAAGATTGCCATTATATTTACAGCCCTTGTAGCTGCATCTGATAGTTGCTTACCCATCTACAATGATGTCCCATTGTGGTTGCCCAGATATCTCCATTGATCCAGTTGCCCAGCAGTTTTCCAAGAACAATTCAGCTCTAGGATTCTCATTGTGGAGAAGCTCTATCTCAAAATAGAGTGGTTGGGTCAAGTGGACAGGTACTGGGTAGTCTTCAGCCTTGTAGAAGTTTGTATAGGATAGATCTGGCAAGAAGACAGATGGAAGAGAAGCATTGAGACAATCTGTTTGTTAGCAAGTCTTGCAATGGTCTAATTTTCACCACTCATTCTCTTGCCCAATACTAGGCCTCTTAAAGAGCATCCATTTCACAAGTCTTGTCACTAAGGATTTGTGGGCAGGACTCCTTTTAGTACAAGATTGTACTAGGTCCTACAGCACTCATGTAGATCAGGTTATTGGCTGCTAATCTGGCAGTGTTAAGATTGCCTCAGTTAGCAACCAACTGCATGGGTGCATCACAATGGCATATCCAGGACCTGTCAAGCACCTTGGGATGTTTTACTACATTAAAGGCACTATTATATAATCAGAATGATCCTTCTGAGGCTGGCCATTCAGCTCATGCTTTGAAAGCTTTCCAATTAATCTCACCTCAGTTGTGCAAGTTCTCTTCCTTCTTCCCTAGTACCCGTGAGAAAGTTATTGAATCTGCTTCCACCACCCTAAGATCATAACTTAATGCTTCATGTTGCCAATTACATTAAATTGGTCCTCTGGTTACTGACCTTCTGCCACTGGAAGGAGTTTCTCCTTTTTACTCTGTTAAAACCCTTCATTATTTTGAACACCTCTATCAAATCTCCTAAACTTCTCTGCTCCAAGGAGAGCCCTGGTACCATTCTACATAGAATAACCACGTGCATTTATAATGAAAGTTTTGTACAAGTGTTAAGCTTCAGTAAAGCTACTACCCACTTACTTTCTTCTCCCCCCCCCCCCCCCAATTTAACAAATCCATTACCTCTTGCCAGCCTTGCATGCAGATTCAGAACTTTTATGTCTTTACCTGTAAGAAAAAGGTATGATAATTACAGGTTGTAGGTTTATGAAGTGCCCTTGCATGTATCCCAAAATTAGTTTTGTATTTACTTACTTTTCAGAGTTTGTCTAATTATAGACAAGCCCTCAGGTACTTGTTGGAATCCCACAGGGAGGTGACCAAAACGGGTCCGAATGCTCAGAGTATCATTGATTGGGTAACGACACAGGATAGTCAATCTACATAGAGAAGAGGTTCATGTAGTCCTGAATTAAAAGGCCAATCTAGTACAAGGTTTCTACACCATCAGTGGAGATGATATTGTTTACTGACTCCTTTGAGCCAACTGAGGCACATTAGTATTCTACTAAACATTATGGAGTTGCCAGCACAAAGTCATTAGCCTCCATTATACTGAACAATGGAGCCTGGTGGTCCTGCCCCATGATAGTTAATATCCTCCCATTTAGAGGGATTACAAGTTATACCATGTCTTGGTGTCTACACCAAATACTGTACCCAAAAACATAACCCTACCTGTAGTCAGGATCTCTTGTTATTACAGGGAGGTCAAGTGGTATTTTCTCTCTTGGGTAAGAGATCTCATTTTCATAAATGATGACATCCTTCATGATCTGGAAGAAAACATTCATGCATTTAGAAGGTGTACAGGCAGACAAAGATCAGTGTATATTCTCAAATATTGCCTAGAAGACTGAGGAGTAACCTGAGGTCTAAGATTATGAAAAGGTTTGATAGGGTAAATGTAGAGAAGATGTTTCCATTTGCAAGAGTTCAAAAATGCAAGATAGTCACCAATAAATCAAATAGGGAATTCAGGAGCAAGTTCCAATCACAAGTAGTCAAGGTGAACAGATGCATTTAAGGGGAAGCTAGATAAGCACATGAGGGAGAGGGGAATAGAAGGATTATGCTGATGGGAGAGATGGAGTGAGCGAGCTTATGAGCATAAACAAGTTGCCTGTATTTCTGCACTACTACAGTAAGATCCATCTAGGCTCCTAATTACTGGTGTAGGAGCAGTCAATACAGAACTGCACTGCTTGAGCAGCTGAGCTTATGAAGACACTCAGGTCTATCTAGAACAATTTATTGGGCTTCTTGCCAGAGTAAACAGCAAGCAGGGCATTTATTTCTACCTTAAATGGGTAATGGCCTAGTGGTCATGGTACTGGACCAGCAACCCAGGTTAGTGTTCAAACCCCATGCTTAATTGAATTCAAAAAAATTTGTCCCAGGACCAAATAGTGAATTTAAAAACCCAACTGGTTCATTCATGTCCAAGGGAAACCAATCACCTCTTCCTGGTCTGACAGACAAGTGACTCCACTCAAGACTGGAAATTGACCTGTAATGCCTTCAGGGCAACACTGTTGTTGCAGTATCACCTCCATCCCAAGTGGGGAGGGGGGGGAAAGAGAAAGAGTCTTGCCAGTATACATGTGGTTATAACCAAGTTGAGGGCCCCTTCATTGTTAATTAGCACAGCTAATAGTTTACCCTTCCGATGGTTCCACACGAGTTGATATTGAACACGAAGAGTGCCTTCATCCCATCCTGTTCTTTAGGGCCACAGGTTGGGTCCCTCAGCTCCAGCTTACTAATATCAATGTCAGGATGTGCACTTGTTGACTTAACAGTGACAGCAACAGTACCATTTGGAAAGCACACTGGAAAGAAGGGTCAGATATTGGATTGTTACAATAAATTTGAAACATAGCATCCACCCCCCCAGTGACTTGCACAAGCCAGATTATTGTCTAATTCAAGAATTGGGCAATGTCCTAACCTGTTGCAAAGGTACATGCATTTCAGTTCTACATTGATTGAGGGTGCATTGGGTTGCCAAGTAAATGTCAAACTTAAGGGTTTCTAGATGCAATGCCAAGTACAGATTAAAGTCCAGCCATGTTACAGGAGTGATACTGCCTAAAAGGTTAATCACAAGTATCTGAAGGTTGCACAGAGGAGGGAAAAAGTTGAAGAACTTAATACAAGTAGATGGTCACATCTAATCACATGAGGCAACAGGCCTTGGACAATTCAAATAAATTCTAAAGGGGACTACTTGTTAAGTGCTTAACCAGGCTGGCCATAACTTGATGCAATTCTTGACCATGACCCTCACCCAACATTTCCTCCTCAGTTGTTGAAAAGGTACACTCCACAGTAAAGCTGTAGTACACCTCCAATGTCTGGTTATCCTTCAGTTTGAAGTCAATCCTAGATTGCAATTCATTGAGGGAAATTTCCTGGAAGAGAGGAGTACAGTTATATAGCCAACTAAGAATGGTACAGGCAAGTGTTCAGAGACTTGTCCCAAGTGTACTTTGTATTGAAGGAAACAATTACCTCATGAATAACTCCTGGTGAAGAGAAGGGGACTGCCAATGAAAAGTGAGTGCCATTGTGAGTGGTCAGGTATCCATACATGTGAGCTAGTTCAAAAGTAAGGAATTGATTGTCCACATAAGGAAGCCAGTAGTGATCCAGATTGCCATGTTTCATCAGCAGGTAAAGAGTATCATTGCCACAGTATCCAATCATGATTGGGAGCACTGAAAAAGAAAGTCAGATGATTAGATTCTCCTACTTTGGCTTAATGTCCAGAAGACAGCATCTCTGCTAGAATGACAGTTATAGAATTTAAAGCATAGAAACAGGCCATTTGGCCCAACTGTACTGGTGCTCCACATGAGCCTCCTCCCACCCTACTTCATCTAACTCCCATGAGCATATCTTATGCTTGTCTCATGTACTTGCATAGCTTCCCCTTTAAAGAGGCATCTATGCTATTTGCCTCAACTACATGGTAACATGTTCCACATTCTGGAACAAGTTTCTAAATTCTTCATTGGATTTATTAGTGACTCATGACCTGGATTTGGACTCTGGACCATCTCTAGGTCTGCCCAAACCTAGAGATGTACCCATGGCTAGATCTTGTACTCAATTGGCCTGTATTTTAGTGGCCCATATGAATGTGATACAACCATACTAGTTTAGATCAAGATCTTCAAGCTTCAAACAAGCTCCACTAGTGGAAATACTTGAAATTCCTAGTCACTGAAGATACTTTCCCCTGCCCATGGGTGTGGCATGAGATACCCCAAGCTTCTCACATCTATAATGCTGGAATGAGACAAGATCACATTAACCCTTCACCCCCCACCTGAAAGTCAGCCAATAGAACCATTCAAATCTTACTGCTTTACATCACTTTAGTTAGTGTTGACCTTAAACCCTTCCTAAAGAGGAATCATATTCATGTTGAGACAAGCCAAGTTTACTCACCAACATCATGCACATCTACTGTTGTTACCACTGGGACAGTGAAGGCTTCATGTTCTGGTACCAGATTGAAGATCAAAGTAAGGTTGAGAGTGTATCTTCTGATGTCATCATAGAGATACTAGGGAAAGATTGTTTAAAACCAACACATTAAAGGCCTGCAATCTAAAGCTAGCCAAGAGGCAATGTAACCTACACTATTCAGATGACAAGTATTCACCAACATATACAAAGATGAGGTTGATCTTAAACATGTTCAGGATTATGGAATGTGCTCTGGGTCTCAGCCACTGGCTTTTAGTCAAGAGCCTGGGAGATAGATATAACAAGTGTAGTATTTCCTTATCACAGGAAGCCAATTTGACAACTGCAGGTGTCAGTTATTTTGCAAGGGCTAGCATTGCTAAAGAAAAAATGCAATTTGCCCTTGAGCAAGATGCCATTTGTCTAGTAATAACTACCCACACTTTACTCCATGAGGAAGATATTGATAGGATACATTGAGAATGTAGAGTTGCCAACTGAAGATGGAAGCCCCTCCCAGCAGTTGGTTCTAATAGCTGAGTATAACCATCGTTTGCATGGGGACAGGGAGAAGATTCGAAAGTACCTTCTGTTCTATGGAAGGTGCTCCAACAGGAACCTCTATGATGAAGCCTATGGAGCCATTTGGATAGACAGTTGTGTGAATATTGTAGCCATTTAGTTTTAGCTCATCTAGAGTCAAATTCTTGTTTGCTACTGTAACAGCCACCAGCTCCACATCTGGAAGGAATGGTCCAATGGTGATGTTGAAATGTTCTTTTTTAGGATCAGTATCTAGAGAAACAATGATTAGATTGTCAACCCCCAGTGAACATAGATTTCCCTCCCTTCTGAATTGCAGTTTTGTTGTGGCTATGCAACAGATGATCAGCAAGTGTAGAGACACAAGGTCTGTTGCAGCTTAACTGTCCAATGATATTTCATACAAGCTTGGTTTTCCTCCGGTTTGGCAAGTCCATAAATCCAACTGATCAATGAAGAATCATTACAGCACAGAAGGCAGCCATTTGGCCAGAGCCTGTGCTGACTCTTTATAAGAGCAATCCAGTTAGTTCCATTTCCCTGCAAATTTTTGTCCAATTCTTTCGAAAGCCACGATTGAATCTGCATCCACCACCCTTGCAGGCAATGCATTCCAGATCATCTTCCACCTCCCATCAACTTTACTGATTCATGGGGCCTCCTAGTGACATTTTAAATACACTAGATTTCTGTTTTCCTATGAATGCAAGTTTCCTACATTTTACAATAATGACTACACTCCAAAAGCTGGCTGTAAAGTGTTGGACAACCTGGTCAGGGAAGGTTGTCCATCAAGCAAGTTCTTTCTAGAAGACAGACAAACCAAACACTGAAAAGGAGCCAAGTCTGACTGAGACCAAATATTAGTTTACATTGACTGCTACTCAATCCTTCAAGTGAACACTTAAATTGCTCTCCTGCAAATAGCCAAATCAGGACTTTACACAATCTTGTGCAAATTGGATGCTGTGTTTCCTACAACAGTAACTTACTACACTTCAGAGAGTACTTAATTGGCTGTAAAGTGTTTTGGAATGTCCTGAAAGTTCTTATACCTGCTAACTTGGGCACAAATGAATAGAGCAATACTCACAGCTAATGACAGACGGGACTTTAGGGATGAAGGGAGTAGATGCTGGCCGAAACACTCGGTGCTGAGTCAGTTCCTGTAGATGGTCCAACCACTGGTGCTCCAGAAGCAAGTGGATACTGTAAACAATGCCGTATGTGTTGTTGATCACATGACTCTGGAGGAGACATCAATAGGATTAGCATGTTTGACTTGCTTGACTCTCTGCCCCAAGGTGTCTGCAAAAAGCACCCCCATTGTACAAAGGATGAACCAATCATTGGTTCAGGGCCAAGTTATGCCTAGTGATTAGGAACAGGCCATTCAGCTGCTTAAGCTTATTCTGCCATTTAATTAGCTAATCTGTACCCTAACTCCATCTACCTGCCTTTGTTCCATACCCCTTAAAAATCAAATGGACCCTAACTTTGAGCAGGGGGGGGGTTAAGCATTTCAGATTTCCACTATCCTTGTGAAGCATTTCCTGACACCTCTGATCAGCCTACTTCTGATTTTAAGGTTATGCCCCTTGTTCTGGGCTCCTTCTGGAAGGAGTTGTTAATCTACTCTATCAAATCCTTTAAATCATCTTAAACACCTCAATTAGATCACCCTTTAATCTTCTATACTCAAGGGAATAGAGGTCTAGTCTATGCAATGTGTCCTGGTAAATCTGCACTGCACCCCCTCCATGGCCAATATATCCTTCAAGGTGCAGTGCCCAGAACTGAATGCAGGTCTGGGCAGAACTTTGACATAACTGCCACCCATTCTATGAAGGGAGGGGTGGGTTCATTGACTTAGATATGCTAGCTGACCCATTTGTACATCTAATTCTATTATGTTAGTATCTTAGGTCTAACTGATCACTTAGATATGTGAACACAATTGAATAGAAGTGCATGATATGATGCATTGGCTGCAGAAGTAGAGTTACGCTACACAAGGGTTTTGTATTCACAAGCTGAATATGGTTTATTCAGATCTTACCCCCTGTGAATGTACATGGATATTGGGACTGATGACCAAAAGCTTGGTCAAAGAGGTAGGTTTTAAGCAGCATCTTAAAGAGGCAGAGGGTTAGGAAGGGAATTCTAGAGCTTAAGAGCCTAGGCAAAAGGAAACTAGGGATGCAAAGGTGTTAGAGTGGAGTTTAAAAACACTGCATCTAGAGCATTTCTCCCTCTTGTTTATAGGTGTTAGAATGAATCTAAGTTAATTCAGGAATTAGATGAGATGGAGAACAATAGGTTACAGGAATCATTGACATCTGTGCAGCAAGATTGCAGCTTTATATTTGGAATAAAAGAGGGGCTATTAGCAAGAGACAAGCCTAGAGCTGATAGTGACTCAGAGCAGCCTAAAGCATTTATTGCCTCAAGTCTGGAGTGTCTAGGTTGCTTTAGTCTACCACAAACCTTGCTCAATCCTCCTTCTGCACCAACTGGGACAACAATGGCTATCACAGAATCGTTGACATACAGCTCATAACTCCTTTTTTCAACAGTTACATCATCCAGAAATTTCCCATCAACACCTATGGCAATTATCTCAGCGGTTATGTTTGCAGGGAACACTAGTGGTGTCAAAATCCTTGGTGTGGGCCAAACAAGCTTGTTGTCTTTCAAGATAGCATGACCTGAGAAGAGAGAAGTAGTTCAGTCATAGATATCAATGACAAAGTGGGAAATTGAGTGTGGGAAACAATAAGGTTCCAATTTCCACCCAAAGCCTTCTGGATGGGAGGCCAATCATTGGCCCCAACCTTCAGTGGTGAGGTGGGGGTTTGGACGGTTTTACCATGGGTGCCTAAATGGCCAGTGCTGTTCTCCAGCACAGGAGCTACCAGCTTCTCAGATCAGGAGAAGAGTGAAGAGAGAGCTTAAGTTGTCACTTACCAATAGGACATGCAGTGGAGCTATCAACCAGCAGGATCAGCCACCTTTGCTTGTAGAATACAGTTGCCTTAATGCTTTCAACTGGCATGTTGTCAACCTTAAATATAAAGGTTATGTCAGTGAAATGGACAAAAAAAGCAGGTAGTTAATTGGCTTGGTCCCTATTACTGTAACATTTTTTTTCTAGACCCCCAAATCTAGTCCTGTGCACTCTTCAGTTACTACATTAGGTGTTGCTGTGGCTCAGTGGGTAGCATGCTTGCCTCAAGAGTCAGAAGGTTGTGGGTTCAAGTCCCATTCAGACTTCAGCCCATAATCTAGGCCAACACTCTTGGTTCAGTGCAGCACTGTCAGAGGTGCCATCTTTTGGCTGAGACATTAAACCTGAGGCCCTATCTGCCCTCAGGTGGATGTTAAATATCCCATGGCTCCATCCCATGAAGCAGGGGAATTCTCCCTGGTGTTGGGAGAATATACATCCTTAGCCAAAAAACTAAGGAAGTCCGGTCATTTGCTTTTTGCTGGCTCTGCATATTGTAATGTAGGAAACTCAACAGCCAGTGATTCCAAAAGTAATTACTTGGCTGTAAAGTGCTTCAGGATGTTATGAAAGACACCATGTAAACAAGCCTTTGAGATAGCATACAGCTAATGTACTAAGCCATCAAGGCCTTGTGGCCATTATGTCCCAGTTAGTAAAGTCAACATGAAATCAGTTATTTCTGCAGTTGTGCTCCCAAGGCAATTTATTTAGATTTGCTGACAGTTTGAAGTGCCCATCAGCTCACTATAGATGTAGTCTTGGTTCACATCACCATTGGAATACAAGTCAGGGAAACCATCTATACATTGGCCACTTACCATTACAATACTGGACTCATTGGTATTGTAAGGGGCTCTGAATACAACCCTTGAGGCAGTGGTGTTGACCCCATAGCCGAGAGCATGTGCTTCTGTCGTGGTCATAGTCTTCAGCTGTGTGGTTTCGCCTTCACTTACTTGGAACACAATCTGCCAGACTGAGGTTATAGCCTCTTGAGCCTGGAACATAAAGGCATGCAGGACATTGGTGAGGGATGCAAAAAAACAGGGCCTGTTATACAGGATATTCAGTTATCAGGAAGTCAATGGAAAGTGGCTGGGGTGTGCAACAGGCACCTGCTGGGCATCCTCGCCCAATTTCACTCCGAGGTACTGTCATAGACCAAAGATCTTTTAGCAACTTAACCATTTGCAGCAAGACTTGGTGCCCAAGCCACTGCAGCCATACAATTTGCCTTTAGTGCCCCCCTCAGGAATGGCATATTCACAATCCTAGACATCAATACCTTCCTATAAGTAATTAAGTGCAAGTCCATATTTCCCCCCTCCCCCCCCCAAAAGGAGAATGGTTCATTATGTATGATTAGATAGGAGTACATGCAAGTTAAATGGTGGGCAGAAGTTTGCCCTAATCCTTGACCTGCAGGACCAAGTTGTGGATTGTGCCTTCAGATCATGGAATCACATCACAGAAGGAAGCCATTCAGCCCATTGTACCTGCTCTTTGAAAGCCATCCAATGAGTCCCACTTCCCTCCCCAATAGCCCAGCAAATTTTTCCTTCAAGTATTTATCCAATTCTCTTCTGAAAGGGAAGACTGAATCTGCTTCCACCAGCCTCAGGTTGTGCATTTCAAGTCATAACCTGCTGCATGAAAAATTCTCATCTCCCTTCCAGCTCCTTTGTCAATTACTTAAAATTTGTGTCCTCTGGTTACAGACCCTCCTGCCATTGAAGACAGTTTCTCCTTATTACTCAAACACTAGTTTTGAAGGCTGACTAGATCAGTATTCAAAATAATTGAATTAATTAGTACTGCAGTCATCAATACTGAAACCTATCAGAGGTTAGAAGGGAGTGGACAAACACCACATCCAAGTTACAGTAGATTCTGCCCAGAGCAGGGGATACAAGTACTTACTGCTGGTATAACCACTTCCCAGTCCTCCATTTCCATTTGTTCCTCCGCAATACCAGGAAACAGTCTCCTAACAGAAACCTATTGGAAATAGAAGCCAGTGATCATAAAGTCAAGACAACCCCTTGGTATATCTACGCCCCTAATGGCGTTGCCTATGGAGCTTCAAGTTGGAACCTCCATCAAGTTTCGAGGCAGCCTGAAGGAATGGCCAATTGTCAAAAGTGAGGGTTGATACATAATTTTGGGGGGGGGGGGGGGGGGGGGGAAGGAAGGTGTCAGATTTGACAAAATCCATCTTGTAGGAGACTTGGACAACTTCAGCTCACTGCTGGTAATGGATAAAGGTGGAGAAAGTGCAAAAAAATTAACACTGATACCACCAGAACTGAGGTTATACCCATCTGGACAGGCTGGGGCTCTGAAGAATTCAGGAGAAACTTCACTAGAGTGGAACTCACTACCACATGGAACAGCTGAGGCAAATAGCATAGATGCCTTTAAAGGGAACACTAGATAAGCACATGAGGGGAAAGGACTAGGTTATGCTGATGGGATTAGATGGAGGCACATGTGGAGCATAGACCAGTTGGGCCAAATGGCCAGCCTGTTTCTGGGCAAACATGCAAGAAGTGGCCATTAGCACATGTTTCTGTCAACAAGCTTGGGTGATGATATCTAGAGCTCAGTGACAATTTTGAAGACAAGTCCCTGAACAAGGCCCCCTCCTCCCCAAAAACAAATTCAGAGTCATTTGACATGTTAATTCAATTAACACAAGGTCAGACCATACTATTGTAAGCTGAACATCTTGGATATATTTAAAAGGGTTTAATTGAAGGAACCCTTACCTCCATGTAGTTCTCCTCACAAACTATTTCCCTGGAGCTCCATTGATATTCAAGTCCACAGGTCATGGAGAAACCATAACTGGAGAATAGATTGGGAATGAACTCATTCTCAACATTTAGATGGATGTTCAGTGCAAAGGTGTCATCATTCTAAAAAGGGAACATAAATAGAAGTACTTGCATTGACAAGCTGCAAACATAGGAGTAGGCCATTCAGCCCCCTAGAGTCTGTTCCACCACTCAATTAGATCATGGGCTGATCTGTGCTCCATCAACCTGCCATGGTTCCATAACTCTTAAACATGAACTTCTAACTGATTTCATTGGCACAACAAGCATTTTTTTTAAACCATTAAATTGGCACATAGTCTATAACTACAACCCTCCTGCAAGTCTGAGATCCAGATAAATTTTCTTAATTAATTATCAGGATGTGGAAATTACTGGCTGTTGTTATCACCCCATCCCTGTTGATGGAACAAAGTAGCTTGCTTGGCTACTTCAGATGGGCAGTTAAGAGTCAACCATGCTGAGGTAGGATGGAGTCATAGGCCAGACAGAGGAAGGATGGTAGTCTCGCTATTGAGAAACCTATTTAAACACCTCAATCCAGTCACCCCCCTCAACCTTCTATGGTGAAGGGAATACAAACCAAGTTTATGCAACTTGGCCTTGTAGTTTAACACAAGAATAGCACAAGGCCACTGTCAATGCGATTTCAAACCCATCTCCATGGCAGCAACAAAACCCAAGCCCAAGATGAGTGTTGTTGGCATTTATTGTCCATCCCTAGCTGCCCTGGGCCTTCTTGAACCAATGGTGGCAGTTTGCTACAACTAAGTTGCTTGCTAGGCCACTTAAATGGCAGTTAAGAGTTAACCATGTTGGTGGGAGACTTCAGTTACATAGGCCAGATAGCATGGTCACTTATTTCTCCCCCCCCCCCATTTAAAAAATAAATTGAATTTAAGTTCTCAAACTCAAATTGGAATTGGACACTGAGGCAGATGACTAACATTGTTCATGATTACAGTGTGTAGAAGGGCTGATACAGATCCTTGAATACAATAGTGGAAATAAAGTGGCTTGCTACAAGGAGTGGGAACAGCAAAGAATCACCATCCAAGCATTTAGATGGGAAACAGTTTATTACATTCTAAAGTCCTGGGGCAGGAGGAATGTTTGGTCCGAGATCAAATCGCATCTCCCTCCCATTGTCTAATTTGTATTCTGGATTTCAAGTGAATCTTCTGACCAGGAACAATCTTTTGGATACCCAAAGTGGAACATCTCAGCATAGACAGGATTGAGCAGATGAAATGTAAACCCAGCCCTCACATCCCACCATCTAGTGGTGGAACTTTTATTCTCATCTATGGCTACTAAGTTGGAGGGTGTGCTCCCTTCTCCTAAGCTGCAAGTGACTACTCACATCATTCTGAGCCAAGCAGGAGAGGAATGAAGCTCTAATCTCTGGATTGCCCCATTTATCG
The DNA here is from genome assembly GCF_035084215.1 of Heptranchias perlo. Classification (NCBI taxonomy): domain Eukaryota; kingdom Metazoa; phylum Chordata; class Chondrichthyes; order Hexanchiformes; family Hexanchidae; genus Heptranchias; species Heptranchias perlo. The sequence continues at coordinate 19,915,106 of NC_090359.1, read as the reverse complement.
GAGGTGACAGTGAAGCCACATTTGGCGGCAAACCGAGGAGTCAGTGGGAACTTGTTTCCAGAATCATCTATAAAAGAGAGGGGGATATTAGTTCTTTAGTAACCAGGATACCAAGACAAAAGTTATTTCTAGTTAGATGCCACCAACAATGTTGGTAGTTGTTGACTAGCAAGCTTCAAATCACTAATGTGCGATCAGGTCCCAAATCCAAGCAATGGTCCAATCTTTAGGTCAAGTCTTCTCAGCAAAGGCTCCACTTAGCTAATATGAACAGGCTGTTCAGCCCCCTTGAGCTTGTTCTGCCATTCAATTAGATCATGGCTGCACTGTACCTCAACTCCTATTTACCTGCCTTAGTTCCAAATCACTCAACAAAAACTAAGTACTTGTTTTTTTAGGTGACCCCCCCCCCCCATCCAAGGGAGGGGGGAAATTCCAGATATCCACTCCCTGTGTGAAGTGCTTCCTGACATCACCCCTGAACAGCCTAGCTCTAATTTTAATGTCATGGCCCCTTGTTCTGGACTCCTGCATCTAGAGGAGGTAGTTTCTCTATCAACTCCTTGAATCATCTTAAACACCTCAATTAGATCACCCCTTAATCTTCTATACTCGAGGGATTAGAAGCCTAGTCTATTTAACCCTGGTATCAGTCTAGTGATTCTGCACTGAACCCCTACCAAGGCCCACATATCCTTCCTTGGGGGGTGATGTCCAGAAATGAACAAAGTACTTCCATATGTGATAGAGCTAGATCTTTATAACAAAACCTTCTGCCCACTCTACCTGTCCACTAGTTTAGTGATTGCTATACACAGATCTAAATATGTCTGCTCCTCACAATTTAGAAAATAAATTCTAAAACAATTAATGCCAATTTGGGGGAATTGCCATCACACAAATGCTCTGGTTGGTTTCAGAGAAACTCACCACTTGCATCAATGCTCCATTTTCTCCCAGAGAAGAAGCTTCCGTCTAGCCAAATGTAGAAGTAACGATCGTGGCATTCCCTTTGAATAGCTCCTTCATAAAGGGAAAAACCATTTCATTGGTATTTGGTTGAGCAAGATGATGCAAGCCAGTTAAAGAAAGAAACTATTTCTATAAGCACCTTTCACCACCTCAGGACATCCCAAAGCATTTCACAGCCTAAGTACCTGGAAGTGCAGTCACTCTGCCAATTTGGCAACAGCAAGGTCCCACAAACTACAAAGTGGGTGTGATCAGTTAGTGATGAGGAGGGATAAATGTTGGCCAGGACACCAGGGAAAATTCACCTGCTCTTTAAAGAGCCATGAGATCTTTTACATCCACCTGAGACCAGATGGGACTTCTGGTTTAATGTCTAATCTGAAAGATGGCAACTCAGATAGTGGCAGTACTGAAGGAGCGCTGCACTGAGTCCAGGGATGAGGGACTTCAGTTACAAGGATAGACTGGAGAAGCTGGGGTTGTTCTCCTTGGAGCAGAGAAGGTTGAAAGTAGATTTGATAGAGGTATTCAAAATCATGAAGGGTCTAGACAGTAGATAGAGAGACACAGTTCCCATTGGCTGAAGGGTCAAAAACCCAGAGGACATAGATTTAACTTGATTGGCAAAAGCACCAGAGGTACATGAGGGAAAAAAACATTTTTTTTTCTTAAAGATGCAAGTGCTTGTGATCTGGAATGCACTGCCTGAGGGGGTGGTGGAGGCAGATTCAATCATGGCCTTCAAAAAAAAAAGGAACTGGATAAGTACTTGAAAGGAAAAAATTTACAGGGCTACAGCAGGGAGTGGGGCTAGCTGGATGGAATCAAGGACCTCCTTCCATGCTGTAATGATTCATCCAAAAGTTGTTAATCACCATTACATTAAATGGCAATTTCATAGACAATAAGATTTGCCATTGTGAAAGCAAAGGCCCCATTAGTCATTTCAGATTCTCAGGCAAGGGGTTTTAAAAAAAAACCTAGTGTCAGCTTGGTTCAGTGATGAGCCCTCAGCAGTCAGGTGATTGGTTCAAACCCCACTATGGACTTGAGCACAACAGTGCAGCACTAAGGGAACATTACATAGTCAGAGGCACTAGCCTAGAAATCAGACCTTGGTGCACCCATTTTACAGGCATAAGGGCCAATGTCAGGGACCAGCACACCCAGTGCAGTGCTGCATAGAGGTGCCATCTTTCAGATGAGACACTAAACCAAGGCTCCAATGCTCAGGTGGATGTAAAAGATCCAATGGCACTACTCAGAGCAGGAGGGTGTTCTGGCCAATATTTACCTTCAACAAACATTAGTACCAGATTATCTGGTCATTATCACATTGCTGTTTGTGTGATTTTGCTAGACACATTGAAGATAAATATGGCAACCAGAGCAAGGTGACACACACAAGGACAATGCATTCGCTGTGGGACACAAGATATTCAAGACCATGAAAGGCACTATAAAAGAAACAGTCAGAATTTTAGATGAAGGAAGAGTCCAGCTACAGCTAAATTTGCAGATCCTGCTACCCTGAAGGGGAAACAGTTGTTAGAAAGTGAGGTAGATTTGGGTCAGGGACAAGAACGGAAATTTGCCAAACTCTGGAAATCAGAACTTCAGTCTTATTGTTCCTCCCACCAGAAGTCAATCCAAGAAATAATTGGATACCAATACATTACAAACTCAAAAGTAGGGTATCCACATCAGGATTTTAAGATCAACCTGAATGTTCCTTCCACCAAATCACCCACAAGTCTCAACAGGACTACATTACAAAATAATGTAGGGTATACATATTGTGATTAGGGCATAATTGTTGGGACTTTAAGGCATATTGGAATGAACACAAGAAAAAAAAACAGGTGACTCACTAGAGGTCTTAGGGTTATGAGAGTTTGATAGGCTAGCCATAAAAGATGTTTCCACTTGCAGGAGACACCAGAACTAGGGGCTATAAATATTTATAAGGAGTTACCAATAAGTGAAATGGGGAATTCAGGAGAAACTTCTTTACCCAGAGGGTGGAACTCATCACCACAAGGTGGAGTGAGGCAAATAGCATAGATGCATTTAAGAGGAAGTTAGATTAACACATGAGAGAAAAAGAAATAGAAGGATTATGGTGATAGGGGGAGATAAAGTAGGGAGGGAGGAGGCTCAGCATAAAACAGTTGGGCCAAATAGCCTGTTTGTGCTGTACATTGTATGTAACAGTCAAGAAAGATCCCAATATAAAGTATAAAATTGGAGCAGAGAAACCCTGAAGATGCCTCATTACAGGTAGCCCTCATTTCAATATGACAATCAGTTACAAGCCAATAGGTTTTATTTTTAATAGATAAATAAAAAAGTAAATAACTTACCAGGAGGGGGATCTGTTTTGACTTCTGTGGCTAATATCACCAGGAGCACCAATACTCTGAGAAGAAGAACAAAAGAAAAAAATTAACTCAGTTCTAACATAAGCCCAGCAGAAGGCCAACAGGAACCCACTCACCCCAAATGGAGAAAAGAATTCATTGTGTTTCTAACACAAGACAGTCAGGCCACACCACAATCCAGATGACTACTCCACAGGGAAAAATCAGCCATGCAAGGCATAACCTAAACCACCAGCTCATTGGTATTTAAACCATTTGGCTCCAATTAACTAGTGATGACCTTTTCCCTATTTGGTGTTGGGGAGCAGGCATTTCACATGCAAGGCCACATCAGACCAATTAATGGACCTACTTCGATTGGACTAATAGGGATGTAGCACTGAGGGGCTCCTATTGTCACCTGACAGAAATCAGCACCACTGATACAATAATCGAACCTGCCATTCTCCAACAAATCCATAAGGTTTACATTGGGTTGCCCCAGAAACCCAATTAACACCTCCACCACCTCCGGGCCTCCACCCTTTCTTTCAACTAATAAAAGAACGTAACTTTCAACAAAACAAAAGGAGACTTGTAAAATTAAACTATAATTTTTTTTCCAAAAAATATACTTTATTCATAAAATTTGCAGCAATACATACAATACAGTTGTCATATCACATTCCAAACGTACACAATACAGATTATACAATTTGCAGGTTACGTCAAGTACAGTTCAATGAACACATTGGACATAATTACAGTTCATGACACTCTGGGGTGCCTCATTGCAATACACTCAATACAGATTATTGATTACAGATTATTTCAGTTACATTTCAGATTCATTACAGATTCATTACATCAATTTGAATTTTACATTCTGCCCGAGGGGGTTTTTCCCTGATTGCAGCCCCTCGGTATACAATGGCGGGAAGGCTCTAAACGGTTGCCTTTCCCCACAGAGCCTTTGCGGCGGCCGCACCCGTCCTCAGTGCGTCCCTGAGCGCGTAGTCCTGGATCTTGGAATGTGCCAGTCTGCAACACTCGATCGAGGACAGCTCCTTGTGCTGGAAGACCAGCAAGTTTCGGGCAGACCAAAGGGCGTCTTTCACCGAGTTGATGGTCTTCCAGCAGCAGTTGATGTCCGTCTCGGTGTGCGTCCCCGGGAACAGCCCGTAGAGCACAGAATCCTGTGTTTCGGAACTGCTCGGGACGAACCTGGACAGATACCACTGCATCTCTCTCCAGACCTTCTTTGCAAAGGCACATTCCAGAAGGAGATGGGTGATATTACTATAATATCATGAAGGGTTTGATAGCATAGATAAGGAGAAACTGTTTCCACTGGCGGGAGGGTCGGTAACCAGAGGACACAGATTTAAGGTGATCGGCAAAAGAACCAGAGGGGGGGAGATGAGGAAACATTTTTTTTATGCAGCGAGTTGTTGTGATCTGGAATGCGCTGCTTGAAAGGGCGGTGGAAGCAGATTCAATAATAACTTTCAAAAGGGAAATGGATATAGACTTGAAGCGAAAAATTTGTAGGACTATGGGGAAAGAGTAGGGGGAATCTGGGCCTGCTCTTCTTCGCCCCACAATACAATGCAGTACGGTTACCAAATAGAGCCAAATATGGTTCAGTGGCTCACTGGGTAGCACCGTCGCCTCTGATGTTAGAAGGTTATGGGTTCGAGCCCCACTCCATGAGACTTGAGCACATAATCCCAGGCCAACACTCCCAGTGTCAGTAGTGAGGGAGTGCGGTGCTGTCTTTTGGATGAAAGTTAAACCGAGGCCCCGTCTGGCCTCTCAGGTGGATGTAAAAGATCCCACGGCCATTATTTCAAAGAAGTGGGGGGGGAGTTCTCCCTGATGTCTTGGGGCCATCAAATTAACACCAAAAAAATACAGATGATCTGGCCATTTATCACGTCGCTGTTTCTGGGATCTTGCTGTGCGCAAATTGGCTGCTGCGTTTCCTACATCACAACGCTTCAGAAAAAGTACTTCATTGGCTGTGAAGCCCTTTGGGATGTCCTGAGGTGGTGAAAGTCGCTATATAAATGCGAGTTCTTTCTTTCGTTCTATAAACCTGGTACACTAGCGGGTGATTAATTGAAGGTGCCTGAGGGGCGGTGACTTCTGCCAGGGCACCTGGTTCCCTCGCCCGCCCTCCGATACCTCGCGCTGAGTGCTCAGTCTTCACGTGTGGGCCTAGATAGTGAGTGTTGTCCGTGAGGTTCGTCACCCCGACCCCAACCTCAATCCGGCACACAGGTTTTCTAACAGAGCGGGGGGAGAGGGGCAGGTCGTTACTGGATAGAGGTCAGGATCACGAACCCTGGCTGATTCCATGCCCGTCTGTGGTGGGTTAGCTGATTTCCAGCTGGTCATTACCCTGGTGTGGAAAGCGGGGGAGGTCAGGGCCGGGCTTGGCGTAGGTGCTATAGTTGGCTTGAGTGTCCCCTAGACTTGGGAACAGAATAAATAGCCAGGGGTACTGCTCAAGGTCACTACCTGGTGAGTCCTGCAGGGAAGTGCGAGTTTGGACAGGTTCAGGCTTGACTGTGATGCTCTCCACAGTTGAATAGCATTCCCAGACTGACTGCCTGGATTTACACAGTGGATAAAAGGGAACGATTCACTCCCGTCTGGTACTGTACGGCCCGTGTGTGTCTCAGTGTCAGCTCCTGTACATGTACAGTACACACAGCGGGTAAAAGGGAACGATTCACTCCCGTCTGGTACTGTACGGCCCGTGTGTGTCTCAGTGTCAGCTCCTGTACATGTACAGTACACACAGTGGGTAAAAGGGAACGATTCATTCCCATCTGGTACTGTACGGCCTGTGTGTGCCTTGTTGATAGTTCACTGCGGGCAAAATGGAAAAAGTAGAAATTCATTGCCGTTCACTGTTTTTCCAGAGAAAAGGTATTCACAGGTTAAGTCACAGACGAATGTCTTACCACACATGGAGCACTGAGCACAGTTCTGGTCTCTATATTACAAAAAGGATTATAGAGGCACTGGAGAAGGTGCAAAAAAGATTTACAAGGATGACACCAGAACCGAGAGGTTATAACTATCGGGAAAGACTGAACAGGCTGGGGCTCTTTTCTCTAGAAAAGAGAAGGCTGAGGGGTGACCTGTTGTAAACAATTTTACAACACCAAGTTATAGTCCAGCAATTATAGTCCAACAATTGTCAACCCCAGTCCATCACCGGCATCTCCACATCATGAGGGGTGACCTGATAGAGGTCTTTAAGATTATGAAAGGGTTTGATAGGGTAGACGTAGAGAAGGTGTTTCCACTTGTGGGGGAGACCAAAACCATGTGCCATAAATATAAAATAGTCATTAATAAATCCAATAGGGAATTCAGGAGAAACTTCTTTACGCAGAGAGTGGTGAGAATGTGGAACTCGCTCCCACAAGGAGTAGTTGAGGTGAATAGTGTAGATACATTTAAGGGGAAGCTCGATAAACACATGAGGGAGAAAGGAATAGAAGGATATGCTGATAGGGTGAGATGAAGTAGGGAGGGAGGAGGCTCATGTGGAGCATAAACACCGGGATAGACCAGTTGTGCTGTAAATTCTATGTGATTCTATGCCGCCAGGGAGAAAGCTGAAAGCTGGAGTGCAGAGTGGGTTTGCACACGAGGGGGCGCTGTTTGCCCATGGCTCCATTGGATTAAAGCTCTGAAGGTGCAGTGGGTCATTGACGTGAGTCTCAGGCAAGAGAATGAGGGGAAAGAAACAGTTTGGGTTGCAGTGTTTTGGAGAACCCCACAGACCGTGAGGAGATCAGTGATACAGTCTGACGCTCCCCAAAGTCATTTTGATCACGTTAAATGAAGCTCGGAGAGGATAACAACATCTTGCATTTATATAGCGCCTTTAATTTAGCGAAACGTCCCACAGTGCTTCACAGGAGCGATTATCAAACAAAATTTGACACCGAGCCACATAAAGAGATATTAGGACAGGTGCTTGGTCAAAGAGGTAAGTTTTTTAAGGAGTGACTTAAAGGAGGAGTGCCTTAGGGAGGGAATACAAGACAAGCTCCAATCTCTCTTCATCACAAACCTTCTTGCCTGTGTGGCTGTGGCTATTCCAAACTCTCCTCTCTTGTTCTTCCGAGCTCACCATCCCACACATCCTTGCTTCTCCCTGCATCCTCACAGTCTTTCAGTCCATTGGGAAGCACAGGAGGATCGAGGGAGGAAAGTTCCGAGGACTATCAATAAATGACGGAAGAAGGCTGTGGTGGAGGGGGAGTTTGAAGGTGAGAGGCTCAGTTGGTATCACTCTTGCCTTGGGTCATGGGTTCAAGCCCCACTCCAGAGACTTGTGTACATAATCCAGGCCGACACTCCCAGTGCCAGTACTGAGGGAGTGCTGCACGGTCGGAGTTTTTTTAAAATTTATTCATTCATGGGATGTGGGCGTCGCTGGCGAGGCCGGCATTTATTGCCCATCCCTAATTGCCCTTGAGAAGGTGGTGGTGAGCCGCCTTCTTGAACCGCTGCAGTCCGTGTGGTGACGGTTCTCCCACAGTGCTGTTAGGAAGGGAGTTCCAGGATTTTGACCCAGCGACGATGAAGGAACGGCGATATATTTCCAAGTCGGGATGGTGTGTGACTTGGAGGGGAACGTGCGGGTGGTGCTGTTCCCATGTGCCTGCTGCTCTTGTCCTTCTAGGTGGTAGAGGTCGCGGGTTTGGGAGGTGCTGTCGAAGAAGCCTTGGCGAGTTGCTGCAGTGCATCCTGTGGATGGTACACACTGCAGCCATGGTGCAGCGGTGCCGTCTTTCAGATGAGACGTTAAACCCAAGCCCCGTCTGCCCCTCTCAGTTGGACGTAAAAGGTCCCACGGCCACTACTTGGAAGAACAGCAGGGTAGTTCTCCCCCGGGGTCCTGGGCTGATATTTATCCCCTAACCAACACCACTAAACAGATGATCTGGTCATTATCTGTTTGTGGGATCTTGCTATGCGCTATTTGGCTACCGCATTTCCCTACATTACAACAGTGACTACACTTCAATAAAAGTATGTTGTCAGCTATGAAGCGCTTTGGGATGTCATGAGGTCGTGAACAGCGCTGTAAAAATACAAGATTTTCCTCTTCAGTCTGGGTTTCGGACTCGTTGCTTGGTAATCGGGCTCTGGGAATTTCCCCTCCTGCACTGTGACATCAACATACACGGGGCTGGATCCTCCGACCTTCGAGATTCAAATTCCTGCGCTGTAAATCATTTGCTTCAAGTGGGGGAAATAAATCGAGAGAAGGAAAAAAAAATTTGTTTTGTAAAAAATATAAATAGACTGACTGCAGTGTTGCGAAACTTGGCCGGGTTCCAGAGACTTCCTATTATGTGATGGCTCCGTGCCTCAATACGAATTCTCCGCCCCAACGCTGAGCTCATCGATGTGAATGAGGTCACTCATGGGAAACCTCCACAGCTGGCTATATAAAGGAGGGACCGTCTCTGGGATCCCACACAACTCTGGTGGAGATGAACGCGGAGATGGAATGCAGCATCTGTTACTGTACCTACGCCAGGGGGTCCCGGACCCCTAGGGTCTTGCCGTGCCAACACGCCTTCTGCAACGCCTGCCTCCTCGCCCTCCTCTCCCTGGCCGAGCCCGACGCCTCGGGCCTCCGCCAGCTCTTCTGCCCCCTTTGCCGGCGGCCCACCCAGGTGCGGAAGGACGGGAAGGATCTCCTGCTGCCCGTGGACCCCCGCCTCTGGGAACAAGTGCTGGCGGCAGGGTCCCAGGAGGCGGAAGAGGAAGAGGAGAGGACGAACAATGCGGCTGCTCTCAAGCGAAGGGCCAAGAGGTGGGCCAAGATTCTGAAGAAGAGCTTGGGTCTTCAAAGGCAGAGTCCCTCAAATGCGAATGGTAAGGACAAGACTCCATGGTGAGGAACGGGGAGGGTTTAACCAGAAGTCTAGATTGGGAGAATGTTGGAGCATGCGACCGTGATTTAAGACAATACTGGGGGTTAGGATGACACAGACTGTGAGACTGAAGAACATTGGAACAGGAGGAGGCCATTCAGCCCCTCGAGCCTGTTCCGCCCATTCAATCAGATGATCTGCATCTTAACTCCATCTACCCACCTCGGTTCCGCATCGCTCAATACCCTTACCCAACAAAAATCTATCGATCTCAGGTTTGAAATTTGCATGGTGATATTTCCGTTCGATTTCTTTAGTTGCGGGGGAGGGTGGGAGCAATTCTTTCCCCCGTTCCCTCCCTCGCCGATTCCCCGTGTATCGCGGCCCTGCTTTCGGGGGGGAAATAGTCACCGGGCCAGCCTGTCCTTCACCGTGCTGGCGGAACGAGCAGGCAGGTAAGACAGTTCTGAGACTCCCGTTGTCGGGCAGATCGTTCGCAAATCTTTGAAGTTGGCAGAACAAGTTGAGAAGGCGGTTCGAAAAAACATACCGGATCCTGGGCTTTATAAATAGACTCATAGGGAGTGATTTTAGGAGGCAAATGCGGGTGCGTTGGGGGGAAAACTAAATGCACCTACCTTTGAAACCTGCTCCAATGTCCGATGTCTCCCCCTCCGATGTCCCCCCTTCACCCTCCCGATGTCCCCCCGATCTTCCCCCAATGCTCCCCCCGATCTTCCCCCAATGCCCCCCCGATCTTCCCCCCGATGTACCCCAATCTTCCCCCGATGTCCCCCCCGATGTTCCCCCCGATGTCCCCCGATCTTCCCCTCACCCCCCTGATCTTCCCCTCTCCCCCCTTGATCTTCCTCTCTCCCCCAATCTTCCCCTCTCTCCCCCTGATCTTCCCCTCTCTCCCCCTTGATCTTCCCCTCTCTCCCCCTTGATCTTCCTCTCCCCCCCCCCGATCATCCCCTCTCCCCCCCGATCATCCCCTCTCTCCCCCCCGATCATCCCCTCTCTCCCCTCGATCATCCCCTCTCTCCCCCCCGATCATCCCCTCTCTCCCCCCCGATCATCCCCTCTCTCCCCCCCGATCATCCCCTCTCTCCCCCCCGATCATCCCCTCTCTCCCCCCCGATCATCCCCTCTCTCCCCCCCGATCATCCCCTCTCTCCCCCCCGATCATCCCCTCTCTCCCCCCCGATCATCCCCTCTCTCCCCCCCGATCATCCCCTCTCTCCCCCCCGATCATCCCCTCTCTCCCCCTCGATCATCCCCTCTCTCCCCCCGATCTTCCCCTCTAGCCCCTCGATCTTCCCCTCTAGCCCCTCGATCTTCCCCTCTAGCCCCTCGATCTTCCTCTCTCCCACCTCGATCTTCCTCTCTCCCCCTCGATCATCCCCTCTCCCCCCCGATCTTCCCCTCTAGCTCCTCGATCTTCCCCTCTAGCCCCTCGATCTTCCCCTCTCCCACCTCGATCTTCCCCTCTCCCCTCTGATCTTCCCCTCTCCCCTCTGATCTTCCCCTCTCCCCTCTGATCTTCCCTTCTACCCCCTCGATCGTCCCCTCTCCCCCCCACCCCCCCGATCTTCCCTTCTCCCCCCCACCCTGGTCTTCCGTTCCAGTGCTGGATGACGTCTTGCTCTCTCTCTTTCAAAAGGGGGAATTGGATAAATATTTGAAAAGGAAAAATTTCCAGGTCTATGAGGAAAGAGCAGGAGGAGTGGGACCAATTGGATAGCTCTTTCAAAGAGCCGGCACAGGCTCGATGGGCTGAATGGCCTCCTTCTGTGCTGTGTAATTCTATGATTAATGTATAAGGTGTGGTTTTCAAGTGCTGTGCAGCTAATCTAACTCTGGTGACTGCCAGTCTTTTAATCTGATCTCGATTTTGATCTCTTTCAGCTGTCTGCGTGGACATGCGTGATATGGTTCTGATGGCGAGTTTTCAAATAATATGAGACAAAACGTCCAGCAAAGATCGAGGCACGAGTGAGCCATGAGTGGCGTGCGGACTAATCCGTGTTAAAGGGACAGCACTCCAGCGAGGGGAAAGGGGAAAGGAGTGGGGGCGAGGGGCATTTTCTCTGCTTTCCTGCAATGTCGACTTAGGGGGGGCCCTTTTCAAACAGAAGAAACGCACACACCCCCCCTCACCCAGGCCCCCTCCCCCTCAAGTAAAAGAATACCCCTTTCTTGAAGAGAAAACAACTTCCTCCTTGACGGCTTCTTTCCCAGCATGCTCCGAGAGGGCCGAGCGGAGGTCGAGATTGAGGGTCAAGAGCGAAGGTTGAGCGAGGTCAGGACGGCCTGACAGCAACGGGATTTACCTCGAAGAACCCGCCTCCAAACCAACAGCTGTGAATCCATTGACGGTGTCATCTCTTCGCTAAGAACCACCTCACGCTAATCAAGGCAACGGTCCAGTTTATGTCGAGGGCTGCTTTGTTTCTGTTGAATCAGGTCCTTCATTTGTTTAATTTGTGAAAGCTGCTTTCATTTCTGGCAGTGGCATAAGGGGAGGAGGGGGGGAAGAGATGTGACTTATCCTCGGGCGCGATGTTTGCGCCAGGTGTTGGCCGTTGTCAGGGTGGAGAGGGTTCAGTTAACCTCACCTCACCCGTCCCCACCCTTGAGCGAGACTTTTAACGACCACAGCTCCATGGCAATGCAGCCAGGCTTGTTGTTGTGGAGATGTTGTGGCATCGCCGTGGCGATGGGGCCCTGATCCTCCTCAAGTTGTGTAATGTTTCCAACCTGTGAATCACAAAACGAGTGCTGAACCGTGACTTAAGAACTTCCAACACATGGGGAAGGCTTGTTAAAGTCTAATTGGCGTTTTACTTGTCTCCAAAAATAGGCACCACCATTGGAATGACCTCTAACCTAGGCCTCACAGCCTGCAGTAGCCCCTGCCTGGGACACAGGACACAGGTGTGAGGAGAGGGGCAGGGAATAAAAATCCCTTATTCCAAAAATGATTTATACTGAAATAGGTAACAGATTCGTCGGTAATAATAGTTCGCCCTCTACCATCCTGGTAGTCGCATGGTACAAAGATAAGGGAGTTGTCACTAATCATAGCAATCAATCGCCATCAATTAGTCAACAACAGGCCCAGATATGAGGTGAGGTAAATCCACAGTGGTTGGAGAGCTTTGGGAACCATAGGCCCAAACTCACCTATTCCTCCCGAACGTCCTGCACTTACTACATGTCATGTCACAAATTACTCACAAAACGTATCCCAAGCGGTAATTACACCATCCTGTGTTGTACTGAGCTGTATAGACCACCAAGGGCCCTAGTCTGTTGCTAAGTCAGCGGGTCAAAAAATAAGCTGAATAGCTAGCGCCTGTTTTGCGCTGCCTGTCCAAGTCGAATTTCACCCCCATTGTGTTTCCTCACGGCTTCTGCTGTGCCAGAAGAAGAGGAGCTAACCGGCAGGGACGTTCCAGCCCGTGATCTCCCTGGTTCCTCAGTATTATCTTATAGATTAGAATAATTTCAATTTATTTTGTGACTTAGCCAGCACTTTAATTCATATCATATTGGTATATATATATATATATATGTATAAAACTGGATGAGCTCATTGTGTATTTGATAGTTATTTAAAAAAAATAAAATTATTGTGAAGTAACTATGTTTACAGATGTTTCATTTTTTTGTGCGATGTATCTTTCTCCTCCCCAGTTCTGAAAATTCTTTCGAATGCCTATTAAAAGATCCCCCAGTGAAAGGACCCCAGTGGTGGGGATTGCAATATCTCCCCCCACTCCCACTCCCCCACCATATAAAAGTGCTTGTTTAAATACACTTGAGAATCTCCTCTGGCGATGTTCCCAGTTACACGGAGGAAACGGTGACCTGAAAAGTCTGCCGCTGACCCTGTCAAAGTTCGTGGGGGGGTCACAGGTCGGGCATGCAAAAGCACAGGGACATTAGGAACGGAAGGAGGCCGTTCAGCCCCTTCGAGCCTGCTCTGCCATTCAATCAGATCATGGCAGACCTGAACCTCAACTCCATTTTCCCGCCTTTGCTCCATATCCCTTAATACCCCTTCCCAACAAAAATCTATCGCTCTTAGTCTTGAAAGCTCCAATTGACCCCCAGCCTCAGCAGCCTTTTTGGGGGAAGGGAGTTCCAGATTTCCACTCCCCTTTGTGTGAAGAAGTGCTTCCTGACATCACCCCTGAATGGCCCAGCTCTAATTTTAAGGTTATGCCCCCTTGTTCTGGACTCCCCCCACCAGAGGAAATAGTTTCTCTCTATCGACCCTATCAAATCCTTTTAACATTTTAAACACCTCAATTAGATCACCCCTCAACCTTCTATGCTCGCAGGAATACAAGTCTATGCAACCTGTCCTCATAATTTAATCCTCTAAGCCCCAGTATCACCCTCTTCAAGGCCAATATATCCTTCCTGAGGTGCGGAGCCCAGAACTGAACGCAGTGCTCCAGATGGGGTCTGACCAGAGCTCTGTACAACTGAAGCATCGTTTCCACCCATTTGTATTCCTTTTGAGATAAAAGCAAGTCTTTGGCGGTATGGAGGTGGGGGGACACATTTGTATTGATCTCCAACCCCACCCCCACCAAAGACCCCGGAAATGCCAGCAGCAGATCTCCATCCTGGGGCAAGGGGTATGGAAGTCTGTCGGAACGACTGCACCATCTTGGGGTTAACCTTGGGGCTATGCTCACTGTAATAGGAGGAAAATGGCGGGTAGATCGGGGCAGCCCCCGCGCCACAGCGCCACCAGTGGTGGGAGGACCAAAAGGGAGGCAGTGCGGTGAGGGAGCGGGTGTTTACCACGACACTTTAGGTGTGACAAAATCGTGGCTTTCACCACCTCAGGACATCTCAAAGCGCAGCAAGCTCCCACAAACAGCAATGTGCAAATCGAAGAAGAACACAACTGCAGAAATAACTGATTCCACGTTGACTTTATCATCTGGGACGTAATGGCCATGGCCATAAGGCCTTGACTGCTTGATATGTTGTTAGCTATATGCTATCTCAGATGGAAAGACTTGCATTTCTGTAGCGCCTTTCACGACCTCGGGACGTCCCAAAGCGCTTCACAGCCAATTGAGTACTTTTGGAGTCACTGTTGCAATGCAGGAAATGCGGCAACCAATTTGTGCACAGCAAGATCCCACAAACAGCAATGCGATAAATGACCAGCTAATCTGTTTTAGTGATGTTGATTGAAGGATAAATATTAGCACAGAACACCCGGGAGAACTCCCCTGCTCTTCTTCGAAATAGCAGCCGTGGGATCTTTTACATCCACCTGCGAGGGCAGACAGGGCCCGTGGTTTACTGTGTCATCCGAAAGGCTCCGTCAGTACTGGCACTGGGAGTATCAACCCAGATTATGGGCTCAAGTCACTGGAGTGAGACTCGAACCCACGACCTTCTAACTCAGGGATGAGAGAGTGCGACCCGCTGAGCCACGGCCGATACCCTGAAAATTAGCAGTACACCCGATCCCATCAGTATGTTGCCAGACGAGGTAGGTTAAAATTGCCCCCTCAATTACTTCAGTGGGGGGAGGAGGGAGTTGCACAAAATGGATGTCATTGTGCTCTCCCCTGCAGAAACAGCACCAACTTTTTTTTTATTTGTTCATGGGATGTGGGCGTCGCTGGCGAGGCCGGCATTTATTGCCCATCCCTAATTGCCCTTGAGAAGGTGGTGGTGAGCCGCCTTCTTGAACCGCTGCAGTCCGTGTGGTGACGGTTCTCCCACAGTGCTGTTAGGAAGGGAGTTCCAGGATTTTGACCCAGCGACGATGAAGGAACGGCGATATATTTCCAAGTCGGGATGGTGTGTGACTTGGAGGGGAACGTGCAGGTGGTGTTGTTCCCATGTGCCTGCTGCTCTTGTCCTTCTAGGTGGTAGAGGTCGCGGGTTTGGGAGGTGCTGTAGAAGAAGCCTTGGCAAGTTGCTGCAGTGCATCCTGTGGATGGTACACACTGCAGCCACAGTGCGCCGGTGGTGAAGGGAGTGAAAGTTTAGGGTGGTGGATGGGGTGCCAATCAATCGGGCTGCTTTATCTTGGATGGCGTCGAGCTTCTTCAGTGTTGTTGGAGCTGCACTCATCCAGGCAAGTGGAGAGTATTCCATCACACTCCTGACTTGTACCTTGTGGATGGTGGAAAGGCTTTGGGGAGTCAGGAGGTGAGTCACTCGCCTCAGAATACCCAGCCTCTGACCTGCTCTTGTAGCCACAGTATTTATGTGGCTGGTCCAGTTAAGTTTCTGGTCAATTGTGACCCCCAGGATGTTGATGGTGGGGGATTCGGCGATGGTAATGCCGTTGAATGTCAAGCGGAGGTGGTTAGACTCTCTGTTGTTGGAGATGGTCATTGCCTGGCACTTGTCTGGCGCGAATGTTACTTGCCACTTATCAGCCCAAGCCTGGATGTTATCCAGATCTTGCTGCATGCGGGCACGGATTGCTTCATTATGTGAGGGGTGCGAATGGAACTGAACACTATGCAATCATCAGCGAGCATCCCCATTTCTGACCTTATGATGGAGGGAAGGTCATTGATGAAGCAGCTGAAGATGATTGGGCCTAGGACACTGCCCTGAGGAACTCCTGCAGCAATGTCCTGGGGCTGAGATGACTGGCCTCCAACAACCACTACCATCTTCCTTTGTGCTAGGTATGACTCCAGCCACTGGAGAGTTTTCCCCCTGATTCCCATTGACTTCAATTTTACGAGGGCTCCTTGGTGCCACACTCGGTCAAATGCTGCCTTGATGTCAAGGGCAGTCACTCTCACCTCACCTCTGGAATTCAGCTCTTTTGTCCATGTTTGGACCAAGGCTGTAATGAGATCTGGAGCCGAGTGGTCCTGGCGGAACCCAAACTGAGCATCGGTGAGCAGGTTATTGGTGAGTAAGTGCCGCTTGATAGCACTGTCGACGACACCTTCCATCACTTTGCTGATGATTGAGAGTAAACTGATGGGGCGGTAATTGGCTGGATTGGATTTGTCCTGCTTTTTGTGGACAGGACATACCTGGGCAATTTTCCACATTGTCGGGTAGATGCCAGTGTTGTAGCTGTACTGGAACAGTTTGGCTGGAGGCGCGGCTAGTTCTGGAGCACAAGTCTTCAGCACTACAGCCGGGATGTTGTCGGGGCCCATAGCCTTTGCTGTATCCAGTGCACTCAGCCGTTTCTTGATATCACGTGGAATGAATCGAATTGGCTGAAGACTGGCTTCTGTGATGGTGGGGATATCGGGAGGAGGCCGAGATGGATCATCCACTCGGCACTTCTGTCTGAAGATGGTTGCAAACGCTTCAGCCTTGTCTTTTGCATTCACGTGCTGAACTCCGCCATCGTTGAGGATGGGGGTGTTTACAGAGCCTCTTCCTCCAGTTAATTGTTTAATTGTCCACCACCATTCACGACTTGATGTGGCAGGACTGCAGAGCTTTATCTCGGTAGTGGGTGGGGGAAGGTTTGGGTGATGCACAGTACAGGTACGTCTCCTCTAACCCCTCCCCCCCCCCCCCCACCTCTGCTCTGGCTGGGTATAGCAAACTCTGCTCACTGTACCGCAGTTGCATCCTCTGGCCTACGACTCTCTTGCCCCCCTCCTCCCAGCTCATTAACTCTCCTCTAGCCTCCTACCAAGCACTACCTTCCTCATCCCAGCCCCCTGCCCCCCACGACCTTTAACCCTGCTCTACCTTCCCTCTAACCCCTTCAGAGGGGAGTGTGCTGACACATGAAGTAGAGCAGGATCTGTACTGATAAGGGGGGGCAAGAGAATATAACCAAAGATCCCTCTATTTCAAAGAAGACCAGGGGGAGTTCTCCCCTGTGCACTGGGCTAATATTTATCCATCAACCAACATCACTGAAAAAAACCCAGATTATCTGGTCATTATCTCATTGCTGTCTGTGGGATCTTGCTGTGCACAAATTGTGCTACTGTGTTTTCCTGCATTACAACAGTGACTATACATCAAGAAAGTTCTTAATTGGCTGCAAAGATCTTCGGGACGTCCTGAGGTGGTGAAAGGTGCTATATAAATGCAAGGTCTTTTTTTTCGAAGTAGTTACTATTAGGAGATCAAGATTGAGAATTGCTCACAAGTTGAGGCCTGAGTTTAAATCCTTGCACCCACTCAATGCCTCGCCTCTTGTTCCTTCCTTCTGGGTTTGGAATTTCGTTTGGCACTGACATGTTTTCCAAGTGACTGGGAGTCTGATTTCAAGCCCAGAGACAAAGATCTGGGAGACGGTGGGAGGATTGTCACATCTGTATGTCTGGTCACAGATCCACGTGATGTTAGGGTGTCTTAAAGATTTACTTTCTTTTGCAGATCCCTCGGGCTTGGGTGCCAGGGGCACTGCCCGACGTGGCACTGAACCCTCCTGCCCAGCCACGCCACACCTGTCACACCTAGTCTGTGTGGAGTTAGCTGGTCTCAGCTGGGACAGCAGTAAGGGGGGGGGCTCTTATAATCAGTCTCAGTGCCACTGGGTGCGCAAGATGACAAATCTAGTCACCCCCGCCTCCCCCTTTGCTGGAAAATGTGTGGCTGTCGGGAGAGGGCAACATCAGGGAGGACTGTGATGCCTTCCCTGGTTGAGTAGATTTCTGGCACTCACTGTCTGGGCTGACACATGGCCACTAGGGTGTGTTACCACAGGACACAGAGATATCCCAGTCCATTGCAGTGTATACCCTCCACAAACCATTTTTTCCCCAATGTAAATCTCTATATACCTCATTGTTTCCCAGTGTATACCCTCTTCATACCCCATTAACTAAAGTGTATATCTCCATATACATATTGTTCCCTAGAGTATATCTCTAAATACCAATTGTTCCCCAGTGTAAATCTCTATATATCCATTGTTCGCCAGTGTATATCTCTATATACCCCACAGATCCCCATTGTATTTCTCTATGTATCCGACTGTTCTCCACTGTATATCTCTATGTATCCCACTGTTCTCCAGTGTATATCGCTATATACCCCATTGTTCCCCAGTATATATCTCTATCTACCCATTGTTCCCCGGTGTATATTTCTGTATACCCATTGTTCTCCAGTGTATATCTCTATATACCCATTGTTCCCCGGTGTATATTGCTATATACCCCATTGTTCCCGAGTGTATATCTCCATATACATATTGTTCCCCAGTGCATATCTCTATTTACATATTGTTCCCCAGTGTATATCTCCATATACATATTGTTCCCCAGTGTATATCTCCATATACATATTGTTCCTCAGTGTATATCTCCATATACATATTGTTCCTCAGTGTATATCTCCATATACATATTGTTCCCCAGTGCATATCTCTATTTACATATTGTTCCCCAGTGTATATCTCCATATACATATTGTTCCCCAGTGTATATCTCCATATACATATTGTTCCTCAGTGTATATCTCCATATACATATTGTTCCTCAGTGTATATCTCCATATACATATTGTTCCCCAGTGCATATCTCTATTTACATATTGTTCCCGAGTGTATATCTCCATATACATATTGTTCCTCAGTGTATATCTCCATATACATATTGTTCCTCAGTGTATATCTCCATATACATATTGTTCCCCAGTGTATATCTCCATATACATATTGTTCCTCAGTGTATATCTCCATATACATATTGTTCCCCAGTGTATATCTCCATATACATATTGTTCCTCAGTGTATATCTCCATATACATATTGTTCCCCAGTGTATATCTCTTTATACCCCATTGTTCCCCAGTGTATATCTCTTTATACCCCATTGTTCCCCAGTGTATATCTCTATATACCCCATTGTTCCCCAGTGTATATCTCTATATACCCCATTGTTCCCCATTTTTCCCCGGTATATATCTCTATATATCCCACTGTTCTCCAGTGTATATCTCTATATACCCATTGTTCCCCAGTGTATATCTCTATATATCTACTGTTCCCCAGTGTATCTGCTCTATATACCCCACTGTTCCCCAGTGTATCTGCTCTATATACCCCACTGTTCCCCAGTGTATCCCCTCTATATACCCCACTGTTCCCCAGTGTATCCCCTCTATGAACCCCACTGTTCCCCAATGTATCGCCTCTATATACTTCACTGTTCCCCAGTGTATCCCCTCTACATACCCCACTGTTCCCCAGTGTATCCTCTCTATATACCCCATTGTTCCCCAGTGTATCCTCTCTATATACCCCATTGTTCCCCAGTGTATCCCCTCTATATACCCCACTGTTCCCCAGTGTATCCTCTCTATATACCCCATTGTTCCCCAGTGTATCCCCTCTACGAACCCCACTGTTCCCCAATGTATCCCCTCTATATACCCCATTGTTCCCCAGTGTATCTGCTCTATATACCCCACTGTTCCCCAGTGTATCCCCTCTATATACCCCACTGTTCCCCAATGTATCGCCTCTATATACCCCACTGTTCCCCAGTGTATCTTCTCTATATACCCCACTGTTCCCCAGTGTATCCCCTCTATGAACCCCACTGTTCCCCAATGTATCGCCTCTATATACCTCACTGTTCCCCAGTGTATCCCCTCTATATACCCCACTGTTCCCCAGTGTATCCCCTCTATATACCCCACTGTTCCCCAGTGTATCGCCTCTATATACCCCACTGTTCCCCAGTGTATCCCCTCTATATACCCCACTGTTCCCCAGTGTATCCCCTCTATATACCCCACTGTTCCCCAATGTATCGCCTCTACATACCCCACTGTTCCCCAGTGTATCCCCTCTATATACCCCACTGTTCCCCAGTGTATCCCCTCTATGAACCCCACTGTTCCCCAATGTATCGCCTCTATATACCCCACTGTTCCCCAATGTATCGCCTCTATATACCCCACTGTTCCCCAGTGTATCTGCTCTATATACCCCACTGTTCCCCAGTGTATCGCCTCTATATACCCCACTGTTCCCCAGTGTATCTGCTCTATATACCCCACTGTTCCCCAATGTATCGCCTCTATATACCCCACTGTTCCCCAGTGTATCCCCTCTATATACCCCACTGTTCCCCAGTGTATCCCCTCTACATACCCCACTGTTCCCCAATATATCTCCTCTACATATCCCTCTGTTCCCCAGTGTCCCTCCTCTATATACCCTCTGTTCCTTGGTGTATCTCTTTATACCCCACTGTTGCCCAGTCTATCTCCTCTAGGGGTTACATACAGGCACATCCATCCACTGAGCTTCACTGAGTGACTCATCCTGAAAGCATGTGCCTTGAGCAGCACTTCAGAAAGGCTCGAGATGAGGTCACAGACCGGCAGGCAGGAAGGCCTCGTCTCCATAGTAACAGCTTGCCAGCAAGACAGGAAGGCAGATTTCAAATTGATGATTAACTCTTAATTCTCGATTCAGAACTGCTGACTAACTGTGAAATCACAGTTTGAAAGGAATATTTAACTCAATAAGAGCGCCAATTAGGGACACTGCAAATGGCCTCATGGTGCCCAGGCTGGAGATAAGCCAGCCAGCTTGCCTTTCCTGGTCCTAAAATCATAGGATTTTACAGAATAGAAGGAGGCCATTCAGCCCATCCTGCCTGTGCCCTCTCTCTGAAAGAGCTCTCCCCTCAGTCCGATTCCCCTGCCCTTTCCCCATTCGGCCCGTCGTGCCTGTGCTGGCTCTCTGAAAGAACTCTCCTCTTAACCCATTCCCCTGCTCTTTCCCCATTCGGCCCGTCATGCCTGTGTCCTCTCTCTGAAAGAGCTCTCCCCTCAGTCCGATTCCCCTGCCCTTTCCCCCAGACCATTTTAATAGTTTCTTTTTCAAATATTTCTCCACTTCCCTTTTAAAAGCTATTCTGGATTCTGTTTCCCCCACTGTTTGTGGTCCGGCATTCCATGCCCTCTGTGTAAAAAGAAAATCTCCTCATCTCCCCCATTGTTCCTTTGGCGATGATCGTAAACTGATGCCCACCGGCCAGTGGAAATAGTTTTTCCCGATTTGCCTTATCAAAACCCCTCATAACTGTGAACACTTCCTTTAGATCTCCTCTTACTCTAGCTCTGGGATTCCCTCCTTAAACCACTCCACCTCCCTCTTCTTTAAATCCCTCCTTAAAACCCACCTCTTTGACTAAGCTTTTGGTCCCCCACTCCCAATATCTCCTCCTTTGCCTCGGTGTCAATTTTTGTCTGATTTACGCTGCTGTGAGGCGTCTTAGGACCCTTTACTACGTTAAAGGCGACATTGTTGTTGTTTGATCAATGAAAAGAGCCCCCCTTTCTCTCACCTCTCCTGGTATTTAAAGCCTTCCCTCCCTGGCATCATCTTAATGAATCTCTTCTGCACCTTCTCTTCAAGCGACTCCTGTTGAAAACCATTCCTGTGTCGGGTGAGGACAGGCTTGCGCCCTGCCGTGATGCTCCCACAGTCGAATATCTGGTCTACACTCACATTCTAAGTTCACATGTCAACCACAACTTAGGCGAGGTGCTTTGACTTCTGGCATCCAATGCCAGGCAGTGCCTATAGGAGAGGAGAGAGGGTGAGAATTTTTTTAAGAAGAGGAAGCATCGGCAAAATGAGGGCAACGTTTCCACACAATAAAGAATCTGGGTGGTGAGGGGTGTCAGAACATCACCCGTTCCCCTCCAGGATCTGGGTGGTGAGGGGTGTCAGAACATCACCCGTTCCCCTCCAGGATCTGGGTGGTGAGGGGTGTCAGAACATCACCCGTTCCCCTCCAGGATCTGGGTGGTGAGGGGTGTCAGAACATCACCCGTTCCCCTCCAGGATCTGGGAGTTGAGGGGTGTCAGAACATCACCCGTTTCCCTCCAGGATTCAGGCAAGACTGATGGAATAAAAGTCTCCTCTATCAGTTGGCTGTGTGAGAAATACATTTGGGACAGTCTCAATCCAGTTCATAATGGATATGGACTCACCTGTGCTGTACCTGCCCTGGGAGTGTTTGATGGAACAGTTTAGAGGGAGCTTTACTCTGTATCTAACCTGTGCTGTACCTGCCCTGGGAGTGTTTGATGGGACAGTGCAGAGGGAGCTTTACTCTGTATCTAAACCTGTACCTGCCCTGGGAGTGTTTGATGGGACAGTGCAGAGGGAGCTTTACTCTGTATCTAACCCTGTACCTGCCCTGGGAGTGTTTGATGGGACAGTGTAGAGGGAGCTTTACTCTGTATCTAACCCTGTACCTGCCCTGGGAGTGTTTGATGGGACAGTGTAGAGGGAGCTTTACTCTGTATCTAACCCGTGCTGTACCTGCCCTGGGAGTGTTTGATGGGACAGTGTAGAGGGAGCTTTACTCTGTATCTAATCTGTGCTGTACCTGCCCTGGGAGTGTTTGATGGGGACAGTGTAGAGGGAGCTTTACTCTGTATCTAACCCGTGCTGTACCTGCCCTGGGAGTGTTTGATGGGACAGTGTAGAGGGAGCTTTACTCTGTATCTAACCCGTGCTGTACCTGCCCTGGGAGTGTTTGATGGGACAGTGTAGAGGGAGCTTTACTCTGTATCTAACCCTGTACCTGCCCTGGGAGTGTTTGATGGGGACAGTGTAGAGGGAGCTTTACTCTGTATCTAACCCGTGCTGTACCTGCCCTGGGAGTGTTTGATGGGACAGTGTAGAGGGAGCTTTACTCTGTATCTAACCCGTGCTGTACCTGCCCTGGGAGTGTTTGATGGGGACAGTGTAGAGGGAGCTTTACTCTGTATCTAACCCGTGCTGTACCTGCCCTGGGAGTGTTTGATGGGACAGTGTAGAGGGAGCTTTACTCTGTATCTAACCCTGTACCTGCCCTGGGAGTGTTTGATGGGGACAGTGTAGAGGGAGCTTTACTTTCTACCTCACCCTAGGTATATCCCACACCCTGCAACGATAACATTTCCTGTGGAGCAAAGTTTGTTCTCTCCTCGAGGTGGGATGGCACTGGTGAAAAACTGGACAGAATAATAAATTTTGAAACTGCTGCAATCGAGTATTAAAGCAATTGTATTTTAAGATTTAGTTGGTAAAATAGTTTCCTGTGATAACAACAGCGAGTAGCTCAGTTCTCAAGACCAGTTTCAATCCATGGTCTGTGGTGAGTTAGCTGACCTCAGCTCGGGCAGCAATTTGCGGTGGTAGCATTGGCCTCAGCACCTGTGGGCTGGGGAGTGAGTGGAGTGGGAGGTGGTCAGCAAGACTTCCTTGATCTTTATCACTATCCAGCAACTCCCTGCTGAAACGCATGTGAGTGTGGACACTGGCTGAAGACAGGATCAGGCTTGGCTGCGACGCCCTCCGCAGTCGAATAGCATACCTCGCGCTGACACACAGAATGACGTTGAGATACTGGAGGGCCTCCAACGCATGAGGAACGGCGCCCCGACAAGAGTCGGTGACTTCAGGAGAGATAGAGAGGAAAATCTCTTAAGGAAATTTAAAAATTGAATAAATAAAAGAAAGATTTACATTTACACAGCGCCTTTTAGGACCTCAGGACGTCCCAAAGCACTTCACAGCCAATGAAGTACTTTTTTGAAGTGTAGTCACTGTTGTAGTGTAGGAAACACGGCAGCCAATTTGTGCACAGCAAGATCCCACAAACAGCAACGAGATAATGACCAGATAATCTGTTTTTCAGTGATGTTGGTTGAGGGATAAATATTGGTCCCTGGACACCTCCCCTGCCCATCTTCCAATAGCGGCCGTGAGATCTTTTACATCCACCCGAGAGGGCAGACGGGGCCTCGGTTTAACGTCTCTTCCGAAAGATGGCACCTCTGACAGTGCAGCACTCCCTCAGTACTACGCTGGGAGTGTCGGCCTAGACTTTGTGCTCAAGTCCCTGGAGTGGGGCTCAAACCCACGACCTTCTGACTCAGAGGTGAGAGTGCTACCCACTGAGCCACGGCTGACACCGTAAAAAAGCCGCGGGGCTGAATCTTGTCAGTGAGCACTCGGTGCCTGTCGGTCGCAGATACTGAGAAATCGCAGTCTGCGTTTT
Organism: Heptranchias perlo; assembly: GCF_035084215.1. Taxonomy (NCBI): domain Eukaryota; kingdom Metazoa; phylum Chordata; class Chondrichthyes; order Hexanchiformes; family Hexanchidae; genus Heptranchias; species Heptranchias perlo. The sequence goes on along the minus strand of NC_090359.1, from coordinate 19,890,850 downwards.
CCTGATACGAGCACTTGGAAAATCAGCCCTCGTAAGTTTTCAGAGCTGAAAAAGTGGAGGTTGATCAAGTATCCTAGAACTGTAGAATCGTACAGCACAGAAGGAGGCCATTCGGCCCATCATGCCTGTGCCAGCTCTTTGAAAGAGCTATCCAATTTGTCCCACTCCCCCTGCTTTTTCCCCAGAGCCCTGCAAATGTTTCCTTTTCAAGTATTTAACCAATTCCCTTTTGAAATTTACTACTGAATCTGCTTCCACCGCCCTTTCAGGCAGCGCATTCCAGATCATTGCAACTCGCTGCGTTAAAAAAAATTCTCCTCATCTCCCTTCCGGTTCTTCTGTCAATTATCGTAAATCTGTGTCCTCTGGTTACCGACCCTCCCGCCAGTGGAAACAGTTTCTGTGTGATTTTAAACGCCTCCATTAAATCTCTCCTTAACTTTTTCTGCTCCAAAGAGAACAATCCCAGCTTCTCTAGTCTCTCCACGTAAGTATCTCGATAGTCCCCTTTGTCCTCAGTCCAATTAGCAACGAGCAGATCGGGCACAGTGAGGACGTACATTGCAACAAACTAGACCTGTTTTTGCAGCTCAATTGCTTCTGGTGAGGAGAAGCAGACAACAAGGGGGACTCAGGGAATAAGAGATATGGAAAATCACAGCCTTCCATTCAGCGAGTCGGGCAGGTGGCAGCCACTTCCGTGAGGGTAGAGGGCTGGTCGTTCAGTCTGAGCCACGAGGACACAGTGGTAGCATCCAGATTGCCAGAGGCTGTTCCTGGACTGGAGATACTTCTGGGGGGGAGGGTCCTGTTGGATCCTGTTACTGAAGGCAGATTGAGAAGACCCCAATCGTCCCGCCAGCAAGCGTTCACTTACAGGCACTCCCGTTACTCTCACCCCGCTGAGCAGACAGCAGCTGAGGAAGGTAAGGGCACAGGAAAGAGCGGAGACCTGTGTCTGTTCTGATACCAGAGCGTGCGGTGGGAAATGGTCCATTGCTGTTTGTAAAGGGCCATCCGAGTCCAAGGCTATGGGAGTGAATGGGAAACTGTTTGGTCCATGGGGTCTCCGTGTAAAAGGAGTGAATGGGAAGGGGTTTGGTCCATGGGGTCTCCATGTAAAAGGAGTGAATGGGAAGGGGTTTGGTCCATGGGGTCTCCATGTAAAGGGAGTGAATGGGAAGGGGTTTGGTCCATGGGGTCTCTGTGTAATAGGAGTGAATGGGAAGGGGTTTGGTCCATGGGGTCTCCGTGTAATAGGAGTGAATGGGAAGGGGTTTGGTCCATGGGGTCTCCATGTAAAGGGAGTGAATGGGAAGGGGTTTGGTCCATGGGGTCTCCATGTAAAGGGAGTGAATGGGAAGGGGTTTGGTCCATGGGGTCTCCGTGTAAAAGGAGTGAATGGGAAGGGGTTTGGTCCATGGGGTCTCTGTGTAATAGGAGTGAATGGGAAGGGGTTTGGTCCATGGGGTCTCTATGTAAAGGGAGTGAATGGGAAGGGGTTTGGTCCATGGGGTCTCCATGTAAAGGGAGTGAATGGGAAGGGGTTTGGTCCATGGGGTCTCCGTGTAAAAGGAGTGAATGGGAAGGGGTTTGGTCCATGGGGTCTCTGTGTAATAGGAGTGAATGGGAAGGGGTTTGGTCCATGGGGTCTCCATGTAAAGGGAGTGAATGGGAAGGGGTTTGGTCCATGGGGTCTCTGTGTAATAGGAGTGAATGGGAAGGGGTTTGGTCCATGGGGTCTCTGTGTAATAGGAGTGAATGGGAAGGGGTTTGGTCCATGGGGTCTCCATGTAAAGGGAGTGAATGGGAAGGGGTTTGGTCCATGGGGTCTCTGTGTAATAGGAGTGAATGGGAAGGGGTTTGGTCCATGGGGTCTCCATGTAAAGGGAGTGAATGGGAAGGGGTTTGGTCCATGGGGTCTCTGTGTAATAGGAGTGAATGGGAAGGGGTTTGGTCCATGGGGTCTCCATGTAAAGGGAGTGAATGGGAAGGGGTTTGGTCCATGGGGTCTCTGTGTAATAGGAGTGAATGGGAAGGGGTTTGGTCCATGGGGTCTCTGTGTAATAGGAGTGAATGGGAAGGGGTTTGGTCCATGGGGTCTCCATGTAAAGGGAGTGAATGGGAAGGGGTTTGGTCCATGGGGTCTCTGTGTAATAGGAGTGAATGGGAAGGGGTTTGGTCCATGGGGTCTCCATGTAAAGGGAGTGAATGGGAAGGGGTTTGGTCCATGGGGTCTCTGTGTAATAGGAGTGAATGGGAAGGGGTTTGGTCCATGGGGTCTCCATGTAAAGGGAGTGAATGGGAAGGGGTTTGGTCCATGGGGTCTCTGTGTAATAGGAGTGAATGGGAAGGGGTTTGGTCCATGGGGTCTCCATGTAAAGGGAGTGAATGGGAAGGGGTTTGGTCCATGGGGTCTCTGTGTAATAGGAGTGAATGGGAAGGGGTTTGGTCCATGGGGTCTCTGTGTAATAGGAGTGAATGGGAAGGGGTTTGGTCCATGGGGTCTCTGTGTAATAGGAGTGAATGGGAAGGAGTTTGGTCCATGGGGTCTCCATGTAAAGGGAGTGAATGGGAAGGGGTTTGGTCCATGGGGTCTCCGTGTAAAAGGAGTGAATGGGAAGGGGTTTGGTCCATGGGGTCTCCATGTAAAAGGAGTGAATGGGAAGGGGTTTGGTCCATGGGGTCTCCGTGTAAAAGGAGTGAATGGGAAGGGGTTTGGTCCATGGGGTCTCCGTGTAAAAGGAGTGAATGGGAAGGGGTTTGGTCCATGGGGTCTCCATGTAAAGGGAGTGAATGTGAAGGGGTTTGGTCCATGGGGTCTCTGTGTAATAGGAGTGAATGGGAAGGGGTTTGGTCCATGGGGTCTCCATGTAAAGGGAGTGAATGGGAAGGGGTTTGGTCCATGGGGTCTCCATGTAATAGGAGTGAATGGGAAGGGGTTTGGTCCATGGGGTCTCTATGTAAAAGGAGTGAATGGGAAGGGGTTTGGTCCATGGGGTCTCCATGTAATAGGAGTGAATGGGAAGGGGTTTGGTCCATGGGGTCTCCATGTAAAGGGAGTGAATGGGAAGGGGTTTGGTCCATGAGGTCTCTGTGTAAAAGGAGTGAATGGGAAGGGGTTTGATCCATGGGGTCTCTGTGTAATAGGAGTGAATGGGAAGGGGTTTGGTCCATGGGGTCTCCATGTAAAGGGAGTGAATGGGAAGGGGTTTGGTCCATGGGGTCTCTGTGTAATAGGAGTGAATGGGAAGGGGTTTGGTCCATGGGGTCTCTGTGTAAAAGGAGTGAATGTGAAGGGGTTTGGTCCATGGGGTCTCTGTGTAAAAGGAGTGAATGGGAAGGGGTTTGGTCCATGGGGTCTCTGTGTAAAAGGAGTGAATGGGAAGGGGTTTGATCCATGGGGTCTCCATGTAAAGGGAGTGAATGGGAAGGGGTTTGGTCCATGAGGTCTCTGTGTAAAAGGAGTGAATGGGAAGGGGTTTGATCCATGGGGTCTCCATGTAAAGGGAGTGAATGGGAAGGGGTTTGGCGCATTGCATTGTGTATAATTGTGAATGGGAAAAGATTAAGTGCATTGGGATTGCACACAATGAGACAGAGTCTGGTTAACTGGAATTCTAAGCCCTCAGGCCTCTCTGTATCTATCGATGATGATTTGAGGCAGTTTCGAATTTGTAGTCGGTTTCTATTATTAACGGACTGAAGATTCACTTCCTATTTTTTCAGTACCGGTGCTGCCCAAAGATTTGGAGAAAGTGAAAAACAATTCTTGAGTCAATAAGAAACAGCAAAACTTCAGAGGTCAGAGTCTGGCCAAACACTTAACACCAGTCAATCCGTTACCTGGCAGCAGTGTGCAAGAGAAGCTGGACAGGATCGAACGAAAGGCATTTTGGTCAGCTTTGCTGGTGGTCAGTGGTAGCAAGGAAGGAAGTCTGGTTCTGGGGACTCCTGGAGGCAGAGGCAACGGGGCCATCGAACCTGAATCCCATCATCTTCTCAGATCTGAAAGTAGGTGGACAGGAGCGAGCTGGAACATGGATCTATGTAACCGTGTTACCCCTTAGCGTCAAGTGACAATTTTTGACTGCACCAAGAACAAGGCTTCTCTCTACATTAGCACTTGGAGAGAGAGGAAATAAGGCATTCAGGATATCTGTGATGTTGCTACAGTAATCTGTTGCCATGAGGATTGCTCACTCTGGTGTGGACAGCGGTTGACCTGTATTCCTTCCTGTCTTGTGCAATGCTGGTCTTGCTCGTTTCCTGTTTGATCAATTCACTGTGCAAAGACTGAACAAACGAGGTGAATCAGTAACCACATCGTCATCCCAAGCCACAGGACACAGGCCCACTCTATTTGGCAGAAGTTCCCAGAGATCTCGGCAACTGGTCTTCCAAATGCCCGCCACGCACCACATGCAAGTTGACTGTGGCGTGACTGCCATGCCGCGCGTCGAGTAAAAGTGGCAACGGTGCCTCTTTTAGATGACAGGCTGGTGAATACGCAGCTAGTCCTCAAATAACAGGGGCTCTCTGCAAGAGCGAGCGCCTTGCCAAACCCAACCGACCCTGTAGAGGGGGGCAAGACCGTGAGGGAAACTGTGATCCTTCTCTTGTGGCGTGCTCTGTCACCGTCTCTCAAAAGCGGATGTGCAGGCGATTGGGTGTTCGCCAACCGTAGGTACAGTGAGCGACCAGTTGCAGACAGGACATTTGGTAACCTCGCCCCGATTTAAGTAGCATCTTAAAGGAGAGAGAGGTGGAGAGGTGAAGAGATTTGAGGAGGGAATTCCAGAGCTTGGGGCCTAGGCAGTGAAGGCCATCACCTCATGTTGTACAGCTTGACCATTAAAGGAGTGATAACCCACCCTGATTTTGGCCAGAGATATTGACCCGTCTGCCTGTCCCAGTTTCTCCACTCCATATGATAATCTTTCCAGCCAACAGAGCTGGAATAACACAGCCCAGAGCACAGGTGCACTGAATCCTGAGCCAGGCGGAGATCCAAAAAAAACAAAGGCAACAGTGTCAGAGCCTGCACCAGGAAGTGTCAACAGTGGGTGTCTACAAGTCACTGCATGTCAGGCCACCTCTCCTGAGGCCGCCTGTTTACTGCGAGTGACTCATAGTGAATGTTTGTTTTTTCAACCCAACACCAAACAACTGGTAGAGAAGTAAGGGGGGGTCAAAGAAGCATAATCATTTGGCGGGGGGGGGGGGATTTGCAAATTTAGGCCCAATCTTAAGAAGAAGCATATTCGGAGTTGACCGCACCAGAGTCCAATATCACTCCGCCTTTTCCTAGGGGGGTTCTTTATGGGGGCTTTTTTTTTGGGTGGTTTCAAACACATAAAGGAGTGAGGGGGTGATCCTAATGAACCAATAGGAGCAAGCGGGACAAGAGAATCCAAGTTTTAACTTGAGAAGGCGAGGCCTAAGGTCATAGTGCGTGGGGGGTTAGGGTACCACTGACAGAGTAGGAGAGAGAAGACGAGATCAATTGGGGGGAAAGGAATGAGCGAGAGGGTTTAAACTTCTGAGGTGGTTTTGGCATCGATAGTCGATCTACAGGCCTCCGAGTCTTGACTTGACCCCATTCAAGTCAGTTGGATAAAGTCGGGGGGTTGGGCGGGGGGGGGGGGTTTTCAAGTGAAATAAAATGACGATGCTGGTTGGACCTTCTGGGCCAGTGGACAGCAGCGAGTTGGAAAGAGTAGATCTGGAATGCTCCATCTGCTGCCATGAGTATAACTGGACCGACAAATGCCCCAGGGAGCTGGAGTGCCTCCATGTCTTCTGCACCGAGTGCCTGAGCAAGCTGGAGGGCCACCTGCCCAGCTCCTGGGGCCACATCTCTTGCCCGCTGTGCAGGCACTCCACCGAGCTGTCGGCCGCCGGCACCCTGGGCCTGCCCCGCCAGGAGCAGATCCTCTCCGAGCTGCCGGTGGAGGCCGACATTTGCGGGGGAGGGGGGGCCACGCTGAGCCAGCAGCTCATCCTGACCCTGGACTCCGGGGAGACCGCCGTGGTCATGCTGCCCACTGTCAGCCTGAGCGTGGAGCAGGGGGAGGGGAGGGCTGCCAGGGCGGCGGGCAGGAGCCGCCTGGAGCCCTCGCTCTTCCGCCAGAGTCAGAAGAGGCAGGCCATGGTCTGCCTGAGGAAGTCCTCCGTGCGACTGACCACCCTCCTCGTCCTGGCCTGCATCGTGGCTTTCGTGTTTGGGCCCCGGCTGTTTTAGCCTGAGCCAACCTTGGGCGCTCCCCTGGACTCCCTCGATCCTGCACTCCCAGCGGGGAGCTGCCCTTGAAAGGGAGCACGAGCTGGAGATTACACAGAATTACATAAAGTTTTACAGCACAGGGACAGGCCATTCGGCCCAACTGGTCTGTGCCGGTGTTTATGTTCCACACGAGCCTCCTCCCACCCTACTTTGCCTCGCCCGATCAGCATACCCTTCGGAATACAACACAACTGATTCTCCCATCCACGGTCCCTTCGAGCATGTCGCCTCGATGGAAATGCGGGAGTGCTGATTTTACCCAACTATTGTTCACCTCTGACACCTGAGATTGAATCCAGCCCATACTGACAGGATGACAGTCTTCTTTTGCTCTTTCTTTCTCCTCTCTCTCTCTTTCTCCTCTCTCTCTCTCTCTCTTTCTCCTCTCTCCCTCTCTCTCTATTTCTCCTCTCTCGCTCAATCTCTCTTGCTCTCTCTCTCACTTTTGCCTCTCTCTCCTCTCTCACTCTCTCTCTCCTCTCTCTCTCTTTCTTCTCTCTCTCACCTCTCTCATTCTCCTTTCTCTCTCACTCTCTCTTTCTCTCTCTCTCTCTCTCTCTCTTTTGCCTCTCTCTCCTCTCTCACTCTCTCTCTTTCTTCTCTCTCTCCTCTCTCTCTCTTCTCTCTCTCACCTCTCTCATTCTCCTTTCTCTCTCACTCTCTCTTTCTCTCTCTCTCTCTTTTGCCTCTCTCTCCTCTCTCACGATCTCTCTGTCTCCTCTCTTTGTCTCTCACTCTCTATCTCTCTGTCTTTTGCCTCTCTCTCTTCTCTCACTATCTCTCTGTCTCCTCTCTTTGTCTCTCACTCTCCATCTCTCTCTCTCTGCTTGCTGCAAAAGTTCTAAATGAAGTGAGTTTGGGACAAAGTCATCCAGTTTCTATCAAGTTGTGAGTCTGCAAGTCAAAATTCCCCTGATTTCAAAACCAAATGGTAGAAAAAAGACAGTCGAACAAATTGACAAGTGGGGTCATTTGAACTTTGAGCAATAGTGTAAAATGGGCGAGATCTCATTATCCATCCATTATACACACCCCAGATTTTACTTTCCACTGAAGTCAGCGGAAGAGAAAATCGGGCAAAGCATAAAATGGGCGGCGAATTCAATATCGCCCGTTTACCACCATTGCCCAATGTTAAAATGAGCACCAAGGAGAGCCAGTGAGGGGAATGGAAACATCATACAAGGGCTCTTCTGAGGTCAGGGTTACTTGTAGAGGGAGCTTTACTCTGTATCCAACCCGTGTTGTACCTGCCCTGGGAGTGTTTGATGGGACAGTGTAGAGGGAGCTTTACTCTGTATCTAACCCGTGCTGTACCTGCCCTGGGAGTGTTTGATGGGACAGTGTAGAGGGAGCTTTACTCTGTATCTAACCCGTGCTGTACCTGCCCTGAGAGTGTTTGATGGGACAGTGTAGAGGGAGCTTTACTCTGTATCTAACCCGTGCTGTACCTGCCCTGGGAGTGTTTGATGGGACAGTGTAGAGGGAGCTTTACTCTGTATCTAACCCGTTCTATACCTGCCCTGGGAGTGTTTGATGGGACAGTGTAGAGGGAGCTTTACTCTGTATCTAACCTGTGCTGTACCTGCCCTGGGAGTGTTTGATGGGACAGTGTAGAGGGAGCTTTACTCTGTATCCAATCCACCCTGTACCTGACCTGGGAGGGTTTGACGGGACAGTGTAGAGGGAGCTTTACTCTGTATCTAACCCGTTCTATACCTGCCCTGGGAGTGTTTGATGGGACAGTGTAGAGGGAGCTTTACTCTGTATCTAACCTGTGCTGTACCTGCCCTGGGAGTGTTTGATGGGACAGTGTAGAGGGAGCTTTACTCTGTATCCAACCCATGCTGTACCTGCCCTGGGAGTGTTTGATGGGACAGTGTAGAGGGAGCTTTACTCTGTATCTAACCCGTGCTGTACCTGCCCTGGGAGTGTTTGATGGGGACAGTGTAGAGGGAGCTTTACTCTGTATCTAACCCGTGCTGTACCTGCCCTGGGAGTGTTTGATGGGACAGTGTAGAGGGAGCTTTACTCTGTATCTAACCCGTGCTGTACCTGCCCTGAGAGTGTTTGATGGGACAGTGTAGAGGGAGCTTTACTCTGTATCCAACCCGTGCTGTACCTGCCCTGGGAGTGTTTGATGGGGACAGTGTAGAGGGAGCTTTACTCTGTATCTAACCCGTGCTGTACCTGCCCTGGGAGTGTTTGATGGGACAGTGTAGAGGGAGCTTTACTCTGTATCTAACCCGTTCTATACCTGCCCTGGGAGTGTTTGATGGGACAGTGTAGAGGGAGCTTTACTCTGTATCTAACCTGTGCTGTACCTGCCCTGGGAGTGTTTGATGGGACAGTGTAGAGGGAGCTTTACTCTGTATCCAATCCACCCTGTACCTGACCTGGGAGTGTTTGACGGGACAGTGTAGAGGGAGCTTTACTCTGTATCTAACCTGTGCTGTACCTGCCCTGGGAGTGTTTGATGGGACAGTGTAGAGGGAGCTTTACTCTGTATCCAACCCATGCTGTACCTGCCCTGGGAGTGTTTGATGGGACAGTGTAGAGGGAGCTTTACTCTGTATCTAACCCGTGCTGTACCTGCCCTGGGAGTGTTTGATGGGGACAGTGTAGAGGGAGCTTTACTCTGTATCTAACCCGTGCTGTACCTGCCCTGGGAGTGTTTGATGGGACAGTGTAGAGGGAGCTTTACTCTGTATCCAATCCACCCTGTACCTGCCCTGGGAGTGTTTGATGGGACAGTGTAGAGGAAGCTTTACTCTGTATCCAACCCGTGCTGTATCTGCCCTCGGAGTGTTTGATGGGACAGTGTAGAGGGAGCTTTACTCTGTATCTAACCCGTGCTGTACCTGCCCTGGGAGTGTTTGAAGGGACAGTGTAGAGGGAGCTTTACTCTGTATCTAACCCATGCTGTACCTGCCCTGGGAGTGTTTGATGGTACAGTGTCGAGGGAGCTTTACTCTGTATCTAACCTGTGCTATACCTGCCCAGACAGTGTTTGATGGGGACAGTGTAGAGGGAGCTTTACTCTGTATCTAACCCGTGCTGTACCTGCCCTGGGACTGTTTGACGGGACAGTGTAGAGGGAGCTTTACTCTGTATCTAACCCGTGCTGTACCTGCCCTGGGACTGTTTGACGGGACAGTGTAGAGGAAGCTTTACTCTGTATCCAACCCGTGCTGTACCTGCCCTGGGAGCGTTTGAAGCGACAGTGTAGAGGGAGCTTTACTCTGATATATCCCACACCCCTCACTGTAACACACTCTGATACACCCTATCATAAACCCATTTATAGACACACATCTGTATCCAGTTTTAAAAGCACCCTACCTTGAGCAGTTTTGGACTGGTTAAAAGGTAGGTGATCCAGGAGGGACATTTTTTGACGTATTAATTACTTTTCTTTTTCCTCACTTTGAGTCGAACGGAAAACGTCCCCCTCTGTCATCGATTCCAAATAAAAATCTGTTTGTGACGTTACTGGTCTAAGTCATTTCAAAAGTAGCATTTTAATTCTGAGTTAAAGGATTGTGATCAGGAAGAACGAGCTGGCGAGGACGGTGTGTGGGTACACGCGGCGGAGGGGGGTGGTGGCTGAACGTCACAGCTGAGCACCCACTGGTGTCCTCAGGGTAGGGGGTTGCCAACCCTCCAGGATTGGCCCTGGAGCCTCCAGGAATTGAAGTTTAATCTCCAGGATATTGCTGCCAGCAAAAACGCCCGGGAGAAAAATGGCATGTCATGTTTATTTCCATATTCTTTGTTTATTAGTGATAGAAATATTGGAAATGGTCAAAAGAAAGGCTGTTTGACCGGGCCGGGCGGTTGGAGGTGGGAGGTCATGTGATGAAAGCTCCAGGAATACGTCCAACCAGTGTTGGCAACCCCACCTCAGAGGCATGTTGGGAAGGCCGAAGCCATCGTCTCTGGTCCCCGCCGCAAACTCCATTCGCTCGCCTCTGGCCACTGTCCGGGGCTGAACCAGACCGTTTGCAACCTCAGTGACCTATTTGCCCCTGAGATGACCTTCCGACCCCATAATCCTCTCCATCACCAAGACCGCCGACTTCCACCTCCGTAACATCGCCCGTCTCTGCCCCTACCTCAGCTCACCTGCTGCTGAAACCCTCATCCATGCATTTTTTTTACCTCTAGACTTGACCATTCCAATGCTCTCCTGGCCGGCCTCCCATCTTCCACCCTCCGTAAACTTGAGCTCATCCAAAACTCTGCTGCCCCGTATCCTAACTCGCACCGAGTCCTGTTCACCCATCACCCACCTGTGCTCGCTGACCTACATTGGCTCCCAATCCAGGAATGCCTCAATTTTAAAATTTTCATCCTTGTTTTCAAATCCCTCCATGGTCTCGCCCCTCCTTATCTCTGTAACCTCCTCCAGCCCTACAACCCTCCAAGATCTCTGCGCTCCTCCAATTCTGGCCTCTTGCGCATCCCCCGATTTTAATCGCTCCACCATTGACGGCCGTGCCTTCAGCTGCCCAGGCCCCAAGCACTGGAATTCCCTCCCTAAACCTCTCCACCTCTCTCTCCTCCTTTAAGATGCTCCTTAAAACCTACCTATTTGACCAAGGTTTTGGTCACCTGTCCTAATATCTCATGTGGCTCGATGTCAAATTTTGTTTGACAATCGCTCCTGTGAAGCACCTTGGGGACGTTTTACTACGTTAAATGCGCTATATAAATGCAAGTTGTTGTTGTTGTTGAGGCCCCAGCTTACACGAGGGGCACTGCCCCTGTGAGGAGAGGCATGCGACTGGTGTTCCTGGCCTGCCCTCCCAGTACTGCCTCAGTCCCTGGCAGGGAACTGGGCTGGCACTGCGGAGTGGGGTAGGAGCAGGAGAGGAGCTGCAGGCCTGAGAGGCCGTATTGCCCACCTGAAGCCACCTTCAGGCTGCTCCCGGACCCTAATGGTCGGTGGAGGTTCCCGACCCAAGCCCCGAAACCTAGTTTTGTTTGGGGTGCCCCTTCAATTGGGCTCCCCGGACGGGCACAATCAGAGCGATGTGTGGCGGAAGAGCTGGGAACGCCTCCCCCCTCCCCCCACCTCCCTGCCTCGCCTACCCTAGGCCCAGGCTCAGGCCCAGTTACATCGAACTGGTGAATCCCTGGGCCTGCTTTATTCTCTTGCTAATTCTCTCCCCTCCCCCTTGCTCCCGAAGGACTGTTGACTCCTTGCTCCATGGGCACCCGTCGCCCCCGGTAACCTCGCCCGGACGGCTGTTACCCATTGTTCACGTGCGAGAGAGGCTTATTTAACCATGGAGGGCATTGCGGCCAACCCAATCTTATCCATACTCAACAAACGCTCACACACGCGCACGGGCGTGTTTTCCGGGCGAGGTCAATGGATGACGATCAGGAGCAGGGACCCTGAATGGTTTCTCCACCCCTTATATAGGGGCACGTGAGGCCAAATCTAATGCCCCCTACTGTTGCCCCCTATTGAGATAAGCCAAGATGGCACAGATGAGAGATGGTGCCTGGCACTTTATTGGTCTGTATGGCTGGGAGAGAAATTTTCCAGATTCCCTCCCAACTTTTAATTGGCCTAGGGTTTTTAAATCTGGTTTTTCAACTACGTTTATAGAGCACCTTTCACCACCTAAGGACATCCCAAAGCGCTTCATAGCCAGTTTTGAAGTGTAGCCACTGTTGGAATGCAGGGAAACACGGCAATTTGCGCACAGCAAGATCCCACAAACAGCAATGTGATAATAAACCCGTGTACTGAGGGAGAGCTGCACTGTCAGGGGGAGGGGAGAGAATTAGCAAGAGAATAAAGCAGGCCCAGGGATTCACCGGTTCGATGTAACTGGGCCTGAGCCTGGGCCTAGGGTAGGCGCAGGCCCTGCACAGCAGGGCAGGTGAGGCAGGGAGGTGGGGGGAGGGGGGAGGCGTTCCCAGCTCTTCCGCCACAGAGGAGCTGCAGGCCTGAGAGGCCGTATTGCCCACCTGAAGCCACCTTCAGGTTGCTCCCGGACCCTAATGGTCGGTGGAGGTTATCAACGTGCACTGATTGGTAAAATGTCAAATTACATTCTAAGGGTCTTATGGAGTAATGGTAAGCTTCGTTCCTCGATCGTGGGGGTCCTGTCGGCCAGGTGAGCTTGTTGGGCCGTCGTTTGGATAAGACCCGTCTGCTCCTCTCAGGTGGACGTAATAAGATTCCATGGCCACTATTTCGAAGAAGAGCAGGGGAGTTCTCCCCAGTGTCCTGGGGCCAATATTTATCCCTCAACCAACACCACAAAATAAAGACCATTATCACATTGCTGTTTGTGGGATCTTGCTGTGCACAAATTAGCTGCCGCGTTTCCTTATATTACAACAGTGACTGCAAAAGTACTTCTTTGGTTGTGGGGCGCTGTGGGACGTCCTGAGGTCGTGAAAGGCGCTGTGTAAATGCAAGTTCTTTCTTTGCTAATATTGTCTTCTTGTTCTGGAGAGTGTGGAGAGGAGAGGGAACAGCTCTGAATCCCAGCTTGGCCCCTGGTCAGACACGCAGCCCTTGGGTGTAGGCCTCCGCGGAGTCAAGCCTGCTAAGAAGCAGAGGCCAAGGGGAGACGTGGGCCTCAAATAGGCCTTGGTCTGGATTCCGAGGGCCATTGAAATGAAATGAATCCTGTCAGGCATAGTTGCAGCTTTGCTACGATTAGCGAGAGGGGTTTCTGGGAGTGGCTTGTGTACTCGTACGGTGTTTACAGCGTCCCGGGAGGGTGATCTCTCCATACTTTCGTCAATAATTATTTTTAACTCGATTTTCCTAAATGCCAAAACTAATGAAGGACAAAGATAGATTGGAGGTGTCATTTTTCAACAAGTCTTGGCACGTCACATCGATGATAAAACTGGTTATCAACGTGCACTGACTGGTAAAATGTCAAATTATGTTCTAAGGGTCTTTTGGAGTAATGAATGGTAAGCTTCGCTCCTCGATCGTGGGGGTCCTGTCGGCCAGGTGAGCTTGTTGGGCCTGGATGAAGCACTCCTACTCCTCCGGGCCCACAAGCAGTGCAATAAAGGCACTCACCTCATGGATCTGGCCCTTCCCGCCTGCTTTCACCTGACGTGATTCGGAGGCGATGGGAAACCCGAACAGGTAAGGTTAAATTCGTTTTAATTGTCCAATACACAAAATATTGAGTACCTCATGTATCTCAATGAGATACGTTGCCCTTTTTAGTATTGGCCCACCTGCATTAAGTGGGGGTGGGACTTCCTGGTGCCTGCCCTCCACACCCATACAAACCTGCCTGGGTTAAACCCAGAAGTGGGCGAGTTGGAGCCGGGATGTGGTCCCACTCCAAAAAGACGTTATTTTAACCTCTCACCAGCCCCCAACCCACCCGTTCTTTTGCTTCCACAGATTAGTTTCGATTTACTCCCGCTTCAAGTGCAGGCCGCGTCCTCTGGTTCTACTGTTCTGGACAAGATGAAACAGCTGGTAACGGTCAACATTATCCAGTCCCTTTAGAATCTGACAAACAGCCATCATATCACCTCTCAAATTTCTCCTTTCCCAGTGAGAACATGCCCAATTTACATAATGGGCTCCTCATAATCCCTCCATCCCCATAATCATTCTAGTTGCCCTCTTCTTGTATCCTTCCAGCAGCCACAATATCCTTCTGTACCAGAACGGGCCTACACATGACTCGGATCCACCCTCTTAATGCCCTCTGAAGTGGCCTAGCAAGCCACCATCGTCTCAGAGCACCTTGGGGGTGGGCAACAGGTGCGGCCTTGCCAACGATGCCAAGCAGTCTGGGGGGAGCAGGCCCGATAGGCCCAGAATTAAATCAGTGGCTGGCTGGTTTTCAATCAGATAAACATCCCTTTAATAAGAAACATGTGGCGTCTCTCCAACAACTTGCTGTACTGACAGGGCTTCCAGGATTTGGTGGGCAGGGAATTTTGAAAATTTTCTCGACCTTCCAGGAAAATGCAGCCTGATTTCCTGGGCCAAGACATGACCTCAGACTCTCTAATTGAGGTTTCGTGTTCCGCCTCAGCATCCTGAGATACTCCCCGCCACAGATTACACCACAGGCACACACACACAAACACGTGCGCACAGGCCTGCTCGTCCCCTGCTAAATAAAGCTCCTCAGACGAGAAGGGCGGCCATCTTTCCCCCGTTTAAATCCGGACCGTGGGTATAAGGGTTCCCAACCCTCCAGGATTGTCCCTGGAGTCTCCAGGAATTGAAGATTAACCTCCAGGACACTGCTGCCAGCAAAACAGCCGGGAGAAAAATCACAGCGGCGTTAAAATAATTGTGAGTTTTTCCATGTTCTTTGAATTATTTTGAATCTTTTATTTGTTATAAAAGAGTGAGATGAAGTAGGGAGGGAGGGAGGAGGCTCGCATAGACCCAGTTGGGCCAAATGGCCTGTTTCTGTGCTGTACATTCCAGGTAATTCTATGTAAAAATATTGGAGATGGGAAACAAAAGGCCGTTTGACTGACTGTTAAGAATCATCCAATTGGGTACTGAAGAGTCTGTTCACTTTATAATTGGCCGCGGGAAGGCAGGGCTGGACATGTCGGATGACCAATGGTGGGAGCATGGGGGGGGCCGCGGGTGGTGGTGCAGTCGGAGGCAGGAGGTCATGTGATGAAACCTCCAGGAATACGTCCAACCAGAGTTGGCGACCACAAACCATGGGACAGGGATCGGGTTATATACAAAGTCCTTGGGCTCGATTTTACAATGGTGGCGGGTTGGCAGCGGGGTGGGGAGGTTGAAGGTGCGCGAGGCAAACCCGCGTGAACAAATCTTACCGTTCCCGACGCGATTGTTGATGATTAACGTCCTCTCCTGCAACCAGCCTGATTGACAGGCTGCCTGCCGTCAGGAGCGGCAACGCCCAGGGGAGGGGGGCGAGAAAGAGAGAGAGCAAGACGTCATCTGGCATGAAACGGAAGACCAGGTTTGGGGGGGGGGGAGAATGGAAGATCTGGCGCTAGACTGGAAGACAGTGGAGGGGGGAAAAGGGGAGAGGGGGACATCGGTGGGGGGGTGAAGAGGGAGACATCGGAGCAGGTTGCAAAGGTAGGTTCATTTAGTGTTTTCACTTCCTTCCATGGTTGTTTATTTAATTTATTTAGTTTCTTGTTCCCTGATCCAGCCCTTCACATCTGGTTTCGCCAGGCATGAATCAGAAGCGGTGGACAAGCCGCCCAGGTAAGTGAGAAATCTTTCTAAACACTTAATCTGTCACCGTTAAAGTGCCTTAAGTATCTCAAGGAGGTACATGTGGCTCTTTGACTGTCATCCCGCCGGCTTTAATTGCCGGGGGGACTTCTGGTTTCTGCTCGCCCGCGCGCACTCAGGCGGGTCCCTGGGAAACTCGGAAGTCGGCGGGTTGGAGCCGGCTTCCAAACCCGAACGGGATTTCCGCAATTTTCGGAGCCCCCCCCCGGCCCCCCACGCACCCGCAATTGCCTCCTAAAATCACCCCTTTTGTGTGTGGGGTGAGAAAGAGAGGTCCAGTGGCCAGGGGAGGGTCCCCGGGTGCGGAAAAAGAGGGTGAAATTGGGCTCGGGCCAGAGCGCAAAACAGACAATCGCGAAACGGCAGCCTGTTTTACAGGCCGTACCAGCGTCCTTTCTGTTGAGGTGACGGATAAAGCAATAGGCCGGGGTTCAGGAAAGCTCTTCAAATTGGGCTCATCTTCCTCGGCCCACAGGCACCAGCAGGCATGGGAACATAGGAACGGGAGTAGGCCATTCAGCCCCTCGTGCCTGCTCCGCCATTTGATAAGATCATGGCCGACCTGTGATCTAACTCAGGCACATTTGAAAAATTTGTCACATCAAAAAAATATTTAATTTACCAAGAAACTGACTAATGTACACCAATGAAACTAGTAAATGGCTCAGTAACATTTCTTTCAAGTCATTTTCAATGATTTAAAATCGGACTACTAACAGGCAGGGGACCTTTATTAAAAATGCTTATTTTTGCTGATAAATCCATTTTCAGCTGTTTAAGAAAACTGCGCCAAATTACCACTCTTAAACACACCAAGGAACACTTCTTAATGGACAGAAAAACGTAAGAAGCAATGATTACGTTGTATTAGGCTCCCCGATTGCACTGACTAATGGAAGATCTTACTTTTGTGATCCTGCAAATGAACTTTGTTGGAAATTTGAACCTAATCAGCTCATTTTCACAAGCAGTCTGGGCTCAATTTTCCCCTAAAGCTGACAGAAGATGCGGTAGTTGGACAGTTTCAGTTTGAGCAAGTGTTGTGTGGGAATGACGGGCGGCACAGAGTGCAAGGACACTGCCCAACCCCTAAATCAACGCACTTTAAACACACAAAGACAGTTCCTGCTTCTGTGTGTATCACTGGCTCAAAAAAGTCCCTTTGGTTCTTCCCCCACTCCTCCGCTGCCCTGTCATTAATGCTGGGACAAGTTCCTATTTCACATCTATCCTTTCAGCTGCTTTTTCAATTAAAGGGACACTCGTCTCTTGGCGGGGGGAGAAAAACGTGCTTTAGCAAAAAACAAAAATTCTTGCGATTTACGAGGCCGGCCTTTTTTTCGGGAGGGGCTCGGGTTGAGTGGGTGCTGAGGGGACCATTGCCTGCCTGCCTCTCCCCGATGTATGGCCCAAGCATTTGTGCGTGAGCCATTGCGGCTGTCAGCAAGGCTATTCAATCATTTCCTCACCCAGCCTGGGACAAGGAGGTTGTTGCACCTCAGGAGGGGTAGAGGGCGGGGGCAGTGAACCCAGGAGTGCTGAGGCCAATTTTAGTAGGTGGGGGTTGTTGAACCTGGGACCTCCCGCTCTGTAGGGCTCTCCTGCGCGAGACTGGATAGTCATTTCCCGGCAGATCCCGGGTCGAGATCCGTGTTTTTCGACTCTTCCCCCTCCCCCGTCCTCCCTCCCTCCCTCCCTCCTCACTCCCCCCTCCCCCTGCCGTCAGTCAGGCTGGCTGCCAGGCGCAAAACCCAGAAGTGCCATTGATGGCGATCGCGGTCCGCTCACTTGCCTTATGGGTTTCGCACCCGGAAAACTCCCCCTCCCCGCTCCCTACCCGGCTCTCAGTTAAAATTTACCCCATGGAGACTAGGGAATGGGGGCTCGAGCAGAGAGATGGAGGCTGGGGGAAGGGGGATCAGGTAGAGAGGGGGAAAGTGGGGAATGGGGGCTGGGGTGGGGGGGGGGGGGTGGGGGGAGACTGGGGAATGGGATGGGGGTGGGCGAGGGGATCAGCGTTTCCCGCAGTGCCGGGAGCAGCAGCAGCAACGTGGGAGTGGCACTGAGAGAGGAGCGGCCAGTAAAGGGGTGGGAGAAATCTGGGGACCTTACTGTGGGTAAATAGCGAAAGATGGTTTCCACTGGTGGGCAAATGGGGAACTCGCGAATGGAAATCAAGATCTCTCACTGGAAGAACCAAGGGGCAAGAGAGGAGGAAGGTGGCTGAACGGAGGGCTATTAGACCATGGGATACTTCACCATTTGTGGCTATTGTGGTAGAGACTGAAACTTAATTTCAAAGGGGATGGGATAAATATTTGATCATGTGATCAGATGTCACGTGGTCATGTGAATCTCCAGGAATGCCTCCAACCTGAGTTGGCAGCCTTACCCCTGAACCTTCTATACTGAAGGGGAACACAAGCTAAGTTTATGTAACCTGTCCTCCTAATTTAACCTTTTCAGTAGCACAAGGCCAATCCCAACTCCGAGGGTGAGATCTCAAACCCGTC
The DNA here is from genome assembly GCF_035084215.1 of Heptranchias perlo. NCBI lineage: Eukaryota > Metazoa > Chordata > Chondrichthyes > Hexanchiformes > Hexanchidae > Heptranchias > Heptranchias perlo. The sequence goes on along the minus strand of NC_090359.1, from coordinate 19,872,801 downwards.
TCAGTGGCAGCAACAAAACCAGAGCCTGAGATTGGAGGTTTTTAAAAAGTCATTCTGGGGATATGGGTGTCACTGGTCAAGGCCGGTGTTTATTGCCCAACTCCTAGTTGCCTCTATGAGGAGGTGGTGGTGATGGGCCTGCTCCTTATGGCTTTGCTAGGCCCAATTCAGGGGGGCAGTTAAGAGTCCAACCATGTTGGTGTGGGGCTGGAGCCACATTTAGGCCCAGACCAGGTAAGGATGTCAGGTCTCCTTCCCTAAATGGACACTAGTTGGATTTTTATGGTAATCTGACAGCTTTGTGATCACTTTTACTATTTTTTTAAAAACTGAATTCAAATTCTCAAACTACCTCAGATGGGATTTGAACTCATGTCCATCTAGATTTCTAATCCAGTAGCATTACCACTACACCACCATACCCCACCGAGGTGCAAGTCAGCCAGAGCAAGGCTTCACTGCCCAATATCAGCCCAGTGTGGAGCCAAGGTATGCTGGGAACAGGAGGCCCCGGGTTGGATCCTCAGCGAAGCTGGGTTAGCTGCCCTCGGGCCTGGGAGGTGCGACAAATTTGGCCGCGGTGCGCTGGGATAGGGAGGGGGAGAGACAGCCAGGATTCCTGCTCCTGATTGTTATCCAGTGACCCCCCCACCCTCACCAGCTCCCTCTTTACTGGAAGTACCGCCCTAGACTACTCATGAAGAGATACCCATTAATAGGTTGTTTAATTTGGCTCCTGGGAAACAACATTTCCGCCTCAGCTCCGGGAATATCGCTGCTGCCGGTGACTTCTTCCCATGAGGACTCCTAGCAAAACACACAGGTTCCTCCCAGCCGGACCTCCATTATTTGCATTGAATTTACTACAGATTAGCTTAAAGGAGAAGACCATGTGTGTACGTGTGACGGTGCCTGAGTGTGTGCGTGTGTGTACGTGTGACGGTGCCTGAGTGTGTGCGTGTGTGTACGTGTGACGGTGCCTGAGTGTGTGGGTACGTGTGAAGGTGCCTGAGTGTGTGGGTACGTGTGAAGGTGCCTGAGTGTGTGGGTACGTGTGAAGGTGCCTGAGTGTGTGGGTACGTGTGAAGGTGCCTGAGTGTGTGTGTGTGGGTACGTGTGAAGGTGCCTGAGTGTGTCCGTGTGGGCACGTGTGATGGTGCTTGAGTGTGTGCGTGTGTGTACGTGTGACGGTGCCTGAGTGTGTGCGTGTGACGGTGCATGAGTGTGTGTGTGTGGGTACGTGTGAAGGTGCCTGAGCGTGTCCGTGTGGGTACATGTGACGGTGCTTGAGTGTGTCCGTGTGGGTACGTGTGACGGTGCCTGAGTGTGTACGTGTGATGGTGCCTGAGTGTGTGCGTGTGCAGGTGCCTGAGTGTGTGCGTGTGGGTACGTGTGACGGTGCCTGAGTGTGTGCGTGTGGGTACGTGTGACGGTGCCTGAGTGTGTGCGTGTGACGGTGCATGAGTGTGTGCGTGTGGGTACGTGTGACGGTGCCTGAGTGTGTGCGTGTGTGTACGTGTGACGGTGCCTGAGTGTGTGCGTGTGGGTATGTGTGACGGTGCCTGAGTGTGTGCGTGTGACGGTGCCTGAGTGTGTGCGTGTGTGAACGTGTGACGGTGCATGAGTGTGTGCGTGTGGGTACGTGTGACGGTGCCTGAGTGTGTGCGTGAGTGAACGTGTGACGGTGCCTGAGTGTGTGCGTGTGTGTACGTGTGACGGTGCCTGAGTGTGTGCGTGTGTGAACGTGTGACGGTGCCTGAGTGTGTGCGTGTGTGATCGTGTGACGGTGCCTGAGTGTGTGCGTGTGTGAACGTGTGACGGTGCGTGAGTGTGCGCGTGTGTGAACGTGTGACGGTGCCTGAGTGTGTGCGTGTGTGTACGTGTGACGGTGCCTGAGTGTGTGCGTGTGTGAACGTGTGACGGTGCCTGAGTGTGTGCGTGTGTGTACGTGTGACGGTGCCTGAGTGTGTCCGTGTGTGAACGTGTGACGGTGCCTGAGTGTGTCCGTGTGTGAACGTGCGTGAGTGTGTGTGTGTGGGTACGTGTGACGGTGCGTGAGTGTGTGTGTGTGGGTACGTGTGAAGGTGCCTGAGTGTGTGTGTGGGTACGTGTGAAGGTGCCTGAGTGTGTGCGTGTGGGTACGTGTGAAGGTGCATGAGTGTGCGCGTGTGGGTGCGTGTGACGGTGCTTGAGTGTGTGCGTGTGGGTACGTGTGAAGGTGCGTGAGTGTGTGCGTGTGGGTACGTGTGAAGGTGCGTGAGTGTGTGCGTGTGGGTACGTGTGAAGGTGCGTGAGTGTGTGCGTGTGGGTACGTGTGAAGGTGCGTGAGTGTGTGCGTGTGGGTACGTGTGAAGGTGCGTGAGTGTGTGCGTGTGGGTACGTGTGAAGGTGCGTGAGTGTGTGCGTGTGGGTACGTGTGAAGGTGCCTGAGTGTGTGCGTGTGGGTACGTGTGAAGGTGCGTGAGTGTGTGTGTGTGGGTACGTGTGAAGGTGCGTGAGTGTGTGCGTGGGTACGTGTGAAGGTGCCTGAGTGTGTGCGTGTGGGTACGTGTGAAGGTGCGTGAGTGTGTGTGCGTGTGGGTACGTGTGAAGGTGCCTGAGTGTGTGTGTGTGGGTACGTGTGAAGGTGCGTGAGTGTGTGCGTGTGGGTACGTGTGAAGGTGCGTGAGTGTGTGTGTGTGTGGGTACGTGTGAAGGTGCCTGAGTGTGTGTGCGTGTGGGTACGTGTGAAGGTGCGTGAGTGTGTGCGTGTGGGTACGTGTGAAGGTGCCTGAGTGTGTGCGTGTGGGTACGTGTGAAGGTGCGTGAGTGTGTGTGTGTGGGTACGTGTGAAGGTGCCTGAGTGTGTGCGTGTGGGTACGTGTGAAGGTGCGTGAGTGTGTGCGTGTGGGTACGTGTGAAGGTGCGTGAGTGTGTGTGTGTGGGTACGTGTGAAGGTGCGTGAGTGTGTGTGTGGGTACGTGTGAAGGTGCCTGAGTGTGTGCGTGTGGGTACGTGTGAAGGTGCGTGAGTGTGTGTGTGTGGGTACGTGTGAAGGTGCGTGAGTGTGTGTGTGTGGGTACGTGTGAAGGTGCCTGAGTGTGTGCGTGTGGGTACGTGTGAAGGTGCGTGAGTGTGTGTGTGTGGGTACGTGTGAAGGTGCCTGAGTGTGTGCGTGTGGGTACGTGTGAAGGTGCCTGAGTGTGTGCGTGTGGGTACGTGTGAAGGTGCGTGAGTGTGTGTGCGTGGGTACGTGTGAAGGTACGTGAGTGTGTGCGTGTGGGTACGTGTGAAGATGCCTGAGTGTGTGCGTGTGTGAGAGAGGGATTGTGTGTGTGAGAGAGGGATTGTGTGTTTGGGTGTGTGTGTGTGTGTGTTTGTGTGTGTGTAGAGGTTGTGTGTGTGTGTTTGTGTCTTAGGGGTTGAGTGACTGTGTGTGAGGGGTTGTGTGACAGTGTGTGTGAGGGGTTGATTGTGTGTGAGAGGGTTGAGTGATTGAGTGTGTGCAGGGTTGTGTGAATGTGTGAGAAGGTTTGTGTGTGTCTGTGTGTGAGAGGGGTTGTATGTTTGTGTGTGTGAGGATTTGCGAGAGGGGTTGTGAGAGGGGTTGTATGAGTGTGTGTGCGAGGGGTTGTGTTAGTGTGTGTATGAGGGGTGTGAATGAGTGTGTGAGGGGTTGTGTGAAGGGTTGCGTGAATTTGTGTGCGAATGTATGCACGAGTGTGTGTGTGGGGGTTTTTGAGTGTGCATGTGATGGGGTATGTAAATGAGCGTATGAGGGGTTGTGTGAGTGTGTGAGAGGGGTTGTGTGTGTATGTTGAGGGGTTGTATGAGGGGTAGTCTGAGTGTGTGTGAGAGGGATTGTGTATGTCTGTGTGAGAGGGTGTGTGTGTTTGTGTGTTGGGGTTGCGTGACTCTGTGTGTGAGGGGTTGTGTGGGTGTGTGTGTGAGGGGTTGTGTGAGGGGTTATGTGGCTGTGTGTGAGGGGTTGTGTGAGGGGTTATATGGCTGTGTGTGTGAGGGGTTCTGTTGGTCTGTGTGATGGGTTGTGTGAGGGGTTATGTGTGTGTGTGTGTGTGTGAGAGGGGTTGTGAGTGAGTGTGAGTGTGAGTGTGTGTGTGTGTGTGTGTGTGTGTGTGTGAGGGGTTGTGTGTGTGTGTGTGTGTGTGTGTGAGGGGTTGTGTGTGTGTGAGTGTGTGTGTGTGAGGGGTTGTGTGAGTGTGTGTGTGAGGGGTTGTGTGAGTGTGTGTGTGAGGGGTTGTGTGAGGGGTTGTGTGAGGGGTTGTGTGAGGGGTTGTGTGAGGGGTTGTGTGAGTGTGTGTGTGAGGGGTTGTGTGAGTGTGTGTGTGAGGGGTTGTGTGAGGGGTTGTGTGAGGGGTTGTGTGAGGGGTTGTGTGAGGGGTTGTGTGAGGGGTTGTGTGAGGGGTTGTGTGAGGGGTTGTGTGAGGGGTTGTGTGAGGGGTTGTGTGAGGGGTTGTGTGAGGGGTTGTGTGAGGGGTTGTGTGAGGGGTTGTGTGAGGGGTTGTGTGAGGGGTTGTGTGAGGGGTTGTGTGAGGGGTTGTGTGAGGGGTTGTGTGAGGGGTTGTGTGAGGGGTTGTGTGAGGGGTTGTGTGAGGGGTGTGTGTGTGTGAGGGGTTGTGTGAGGGTTGTGTGAGTGAGTGTGTGTGTGTGTGAGGGATTGTGTGAGGGGTTGTGTGAGGGGTTGTGTGAGGGGTTGTGTTGGTGTGTGTGAAGGGTTGTGTGTGTGTGTGTGTGTGTGTGTGTGTGTGTGTGTGTTGGTGTGTGTGTGAGGGGTTGTGTTGGCGTGTGTGTGAGGGGTTGTGTTGGTGTGTGTGTGAGGGGTTGTGTTGGTGTGTGTGTGAGGGGTTGTGTTGGTGTGTGTGTGAGAGGTTGTGTTGGTGTGTGTGTGAGGGGTTGTGTTGGTGTGTGTGTGAGGGGTTGTGTTGGTGTGTGTGTGAGGGGTTGTGTTGGTGTGTGTGTGAGGGGTTGTGTGCGTGCGTGTTTGAAGGGTTGTGTGAGTGCGTGTGTGAGGGGTTGTGTGAGTGCGTGTGTGAGGGGTTGTGTGAGTGCGTGTGTGAGGGGTTGTGTGAGTGTGTGTGTGAGGGGTTGTGTGAGTGTGTGTGTGAGGGGTTGTGTGAGTGTGTGTGTGAGGGGTTGTGTGAGTGTGTGTGTGAGGGGTTGTGTGAGTGTGTGTGTGAGGGGTTGTGTGAGTGTGTGTGTGAGGGGTTGTGTGAGTGTGTGTGTGAGGGGTTGTGTGAGTGTGTGTGTGTGAGGGGTTGTGTGAGTGTGTGTGTGAGGGGTTGTGTGACATTGTGTGTGAGGGGTTGATTGTGTGTGAGAGGGTTGAGTGATTGAGTGTGTGCAGGGTTGTGTGAATGTGTGAGAAGGTTTGTGTGTGTCTGTGTGTGAGAGGGGTTGTATGTTTGTGTGTGTGAGGATTTGCGAGAGGGGTTGTGAGAGGGGTTGTATGAGTGTGTGTGCGAGGGGTTGTGTTAGTGTGTGTATGAGGGGTGTGAATGAGTGTGTGAGGGGTTGTGTGAAGGGTTGCGTGAATTTGTGTGCGAATGTATGCACGAGTGTGTGTGTGGGGGTTTTTGAGTGTGCATGTGATGGGGTATGTAAATGAGCGTATGAGGGGTTGTGTGAGTGTGTGAGAGGGGTTGTGTGTGTATGTTGAGGGGTTGTATGAGGGGTAGTCTGAGTGTGTGTGAGAGGGATTGTGTATGTCTGTGTGAGAGGGTGTGTGTGTTTGTGTGTTGGGGTTGCGTGACTCTGTGTGTGAGGGGTTGTGTGGGTGTGTGTGTGAGGGGTTGTGTGAGGGGTTATGTGGCTGTGTGTGAGGGGTTGTGTGAGGGGTTATATGGCTGTGTGTGTGAGGGGTTCTGTTGGTCTGTGTGATGGGTTGTGTGAGGGGTTATGTGTGTGTGTGTGTGTGTGTGTGAGAGGGGTTGTGAGTGAGTGTGAGTGTGAGTGTGTGTGTGTGTGTGTGTGAGGGGTTGTGTGAGGGGTTGTGTGTGTGTGAGTGTGTGTGTGAGGGGTTGTGTGAGTGTGTGTGTGAGGGGTTGTGTGAGTGTGTGTGTGAGGGGTTGTGTGAGGGGTTGTGTGAGGGGTTGTGTGAGGGGTTGTGTGAGGGGTTGTGTGAGGGGTGTGTGTGTGTGAGGGGTTGTGTGAGGGTTGTGTGAGGGTTGTGTGAGTGAGTGTGTGTGTGTGTGAGGGGTTGTGTGAGGGGTTGTGTGAGGGGTTGTGTGAGGGGTTGTGTGAGGGGTTGTGTGAGGGGTTGTGTGAGGGGTTGTGTGAGGGGTTGTGTGAGGGGTTGTGTGAGGGGTTGTGTGAGGGGTTGTGTGAGGGGTTGTGTGAGGGGTTGTGTGAGGGGTTGTGTGAGGGGTTGTGTGAGGGGTTGTGTGAGGGGTTGTGTGAGGGGTTGTGTGAGGGGTTGTGTGAGGGGTTGTGTGAGGGGTTGTGTGAGGGGTTGTGTGAGGGGTTGTGTGAGGGGTTGTGTGAGGGGTTGTGTGAGGGGTTGTGTGAGGGGTTGTGTGAGGGGTTGTGTGAGGGGTTGTGTGAGGGGTTGTGTGAGGGGTTGTGTGAGGGGTTGTGTGAGGGGTTGTGTGAGGGGTTGTGTGAGGGGTTGTGTGAGGGGTTGTGTGAGGGGTTGTGTGAGGGGTTGTGTGAGGGGTTGTGTGAGGGGTTGTGTGAGGGGTTGTGTGAGGGGTTGTGTGAGGGGTTGTGTGAGGGGTTGTGTGAGGGGTTGTGTGAGGGGTTGTGTGAGGGGTTGTGTGAGGGGTTGTGTTGGTGTGTGTGTGGGGTTGTGTGTGTGGGGTTGTGTGTGTGTGTGTGTGTGTGTGTGAGGGGTTGTGTGTGTGTGTGTGTGTGTGTGTGTGTTGGTGTGTGTGTGAGGGGTTGTGTTGGCGTGTGTGTGAGGGGTTGTGTTGGTGTGTGTGTGAGGGGTTGTGTTGGTGTGTGTGTGAGGGGTTGTGTTGGTGTGTGTGTGAGGGGTTGTGTTGGTGTGTGTGTGAGGGGTTGTGTGCGTGCGTGTTTGAAGGGTTGTGTGAGTGCGTGTGTGAGGGGTTGTGTGAGTGTGTGTGTGAGGGGTTGTGTGAGTGTGTGTGTGAGGGGTTGTGTGAGTGTGTGTGTGAGGGGTTGTGTGAGTGTGTGTGTGAGGGGTTGTGTGAGTGTGTGTGTGAGGGGTTGTGTGAGTGTGTGTGTGAGGGGTTGTGTGAGTGTGTGTGTGTGAGGGGTTGTGTGAGTGTGTGTGTGAGGGGTTGTGTGAGGGGTTGTGTGACATTACTGTATCAGCCTGGCGACGTTGCACATGGGTAACTTTGCCCAGCATCCAAAACTACAAAGCCACAAAATAAATCAGGCTGAGAAAGGCCATTTGCCCTCGTTCCATCTCACAACCCAAAAAAAAACAATCTCTAGACTAGGTGTCTGCTGTGGCTCAGCGAGTATATTCTCACCTCTGGGTCAGGAGATTGTGAATTCAAACCCCACTCCAGGGACTTGAGTACAAAATCCTGGCTGACACTCCCAGTGCCAGTACTGAGGGAGTGCTGCACTGTCAGAGGTGCCATTTTTCAGATGCAATGTTAAACCAAGGGCCCTGTCTGCCCCCCTCAGGTGGACATAAAAGATCCCATGGCCACTATTTCAAAGAGCTGGGGTGTTTTTCCTGGGCCAATACCTGTCCTTCAACAAACATCACTAAAAAAACAGATTATCTGGTCATTTATCACATTGCTGTTTGTGGGATCTTGCTGTGTAAATTGGCTGCGGCGTTTCCTACATTATAACAGTGACTTTGCTTCAAAAAAAAAGTACTTTGTTGGTTGTAAAGCATTTGGGGACGTCCTGAGGTCATGATAGGCACTTTATAAATACAGGTTCTTTCTTGCTTTTAAAGTATGGCGCCCAAAACTGGCCAAGAGGTTTTCGGCCTACGCCCGAGGATGAATGTGATCCCCTGGCTATTCTGTTATATTTTATCGGCAGATTTCCTCTTTAGAGATAGTACAACAAGCTGTTCTTATTCCCTTAGGAAATGCTTGGGGTGGGGGGGATAATAAAATGTAATTGCTCTGACCTCCCCAGCGAGTAGTTAGCGAGGACTTTTGCGGGTCGATCAGAGTGTCATCCTGGCCCTGAGAGCTGTTTCCCAGTTCTTGCCTCGAAATTCCCACTCCTGTTTTCTCTGAACCGCGGCCAGCCGGACTCTGCGATGCGTCAGGCAGAATGTAAAATAATAAATTGACGTAATGAAATGCATTGTATCTGTAACCGGTAACGGCTATGATGCAATGAGGCACCCTAGGGTGCCATGAACTGTATTTACAATGTGTGGTGTGTAACTATTGATTGTACCGGGGGCGCTGGCTCGTGTCCACTTCCTCTGCAGTGACGTGGTGATTTGTGGTTAGCAATCCAGAGGTGGTGAATCCCAAGGCAGTTGTCAGCCGTGGCGCCTCGGAGGAAGGAGGTCGTGTGTTCGAGCCCCAACTCCAGAGACTTGAGCACAAAATCTAGGATGACACAACAGCAACAGCTTGCATTTATATAGCGCCTCTAACATAGTAAGACATCGCCAAGGCGCTTCTCAGCAGTGTAACCAGACAGAAAAAGGTAGACACCGGGCCACGTAAGGAGCTATTAGGACAGGTGACCAAAAGCTTGGTCAAAGAGGTAGGTTTTAAGGACCATCTTAAATGAGAAGAGAGAGGTAGAGAGGCTTAGGGAGGCAATTCCAGAGCTTAGGGTCTAGGTGGCTGAAGGCACGGCCGCCAATGGTGGAGCGATGAAAATCGGGGGATGTGCAAGAGGCCAGAATTGGAGGAGCGCAGAGATCTCGGAGGGTTGTTGGGCTGGAGGAGGTCACAGAGATAGGGAGGGAGCGAGGCCATGGAGGGATTCGAGAATTTTAAAATCGAGGCATTCCTGGACTGGGAGTCAATGTAGGTCAGCAAACACAGGGGGGTGATGGGAGAACGGGACTCAGTGCGAGTTAGGATACGGGGCAGCAGAGTTTTGGATCAGCTCAAGTTTATGGAGGGTGGAATTCCCTCCCTAAACCTCTCCGTTTCTCTCTCCTACTTTAAGACGCTCCATAAAACCTACCTCTTTGACCAAGCTTTTGGTCACCTGTCCTAATATCTCCTTATATGGCTCGGTGTCAAATTCTGCTTGATAAATCGCTCCTGTCAATTGCCTTGAGGACGTTTTACTGCGTTAAAGGCGCTATATAAATGCAAGTTGTTGTTGGTGTTACTATATAATGAGCCGGTGCAGCCGATGGCTCCTTTGTCAGCGCTGCTCCCATTGCGTTGCTGCTCCGTGCGCGCCAGGCCGGTCCCACATCCCCATCCCCGGCGTGAGCAAAGGCCGGGAGAGGCGCCAGAATTGGGCCTCAGCGCCCTCTGGAGCGGGAAGAGGAGGAATAACTAGCCGGGGTTCCCGCTCCCTGTGGTTATTCGGTCGACCCCGGCCGGGATCGTGGGCATGCAGAGAGGTGGGTTGCGGGCAGGACCCGAACCCGGCCGTGCCCGTCGGGTCAGGAAACCGCGGGCAGCCCTGCCCAGTTTTAACGGCAAGATTTCTCACTGAACTTGGAAAATTACCGTCTCTATCTGGCAACGATAGGAATGGTACAATTTTAAAGGGGGTGCAGGAACATGGAGACATGGGGGTTCACATACACAAAACTTTTGAAGGTGGCTTGACAAGTTTTTTTTTTATTCGTTCGCGGGATGTGGGCGTCGCTGGCAAGGCCGGCATTTATTGCCCATCCCTAATTGCTGGGTACGGTAGCATAGTGGTTATGTTACTGGGCTAGTAATCCAGAGGCCTGGACTAAAATCCAGAGTCATGAGTTCAAATCCCGCCACGGCAGCTGGCGAATTTAAATTCAATTAATTAATTAAATTCAATTAATTAAATAAAAATCTGGAATTAAAATACTAGTATCAGTAATGATGGCCATGAAACTACCGGATTGTCGTAAAAACCCATCTGGTTCACTAATGTCCTTTAGGGAAGGAAGCCTGCCGCCCTTACCCGGTCTGGCCTATATGTGACTCCAGACCCACAGCAATGTGGTTGATTCTTAATTGCCCTCTGAAATGGCCTAGCAAGCCACTCAGTTGTAAAATCTCGCTTGACAAGTTATTAAAGCTGTTAAAATAAAGCACATGGGCTTTATAAATAGAGGCATCCAGTACAAAAAGCAAGGGATTTATGCTAAACCTTTATAAGTTTTATAAAAATTTGCAGGGCTACGGGGAAAGGACGGGGGAGTGGGACTAGCAGGATTGCACTTGCATAGAGCTGGCGCAGACTCGATGGGCCGAATGGCCTCCTTCTGTTCTATGATTCTATGAAATCACTGGTTAGGCCTCAGCTGGAGTATTATGTCCAATTCTGGGCACCACACTTTAGGAAGGATGTTAAGGCATTGGAGAGGGTCCAGAGGAGATTTACTAGAATGGTACCAGGGATGAAGGACTTGAGTTATGTGGAGAGACTGGAGAAGCTGGGATTGTTCTCCTTAGAGCAGAGAAGGATAACGGGAGATTTGATAGAGGTGTTCAAAATCATGAATGGTTTTGATAGAGAAAATAAGGAGAAACTGTTTCCAATGGCAGAAGTAACCAGATGACACAGATTTAAGGTAATCGGCAAAAGAACCAATGGGGAGATATTGGGGGAAAAATTGGATAGGGCCTGTTTTTGGGCGGGGGTAGCACGATCCGCTATTACCCCGCGCCCAATGGTCCCTGCGCTGGCAGGACGAGATTTTTGTCAGGCCTGAGGACTTCCCTGCAATCTGCATCGGAAATCAGTGTTGAAAGAGGATTCCATGCAATTTGCACTTTCCACCAGCAGGGGGCAGCTCCAATCCCTTAAAGGCAGGCTGTCTGTTCGAAATCTCTTAAAGGGAGCTGGTACCTGTTATTTGCTGAATATAACAGCCTGCTGTCTGCACGGAGTCTGAACGGAGATCAGATATCGCACACATAAAGCACAGATGCAGGTCCCATCCCTATTTTTACATACTGATGAGTTATGTTAAAACATTGAATAAAGGTTGCACACTACTAATTCCCACATCCTCCAATCTGCATGCCAGACCTCACCAATCTGCCGATCTGAGAGTCTGTGCACCAAGGTTCTTTGCTGATGCACCAGAGGCCTTGGTGCAAGAGGTGGACAGAAGGAGGGACATCCTATATCCGGGGTGGTGGGGGGGAGCAAGAGGCCCTCCAGACATACATCCAAAAGGCAATGGGAGGCAGTAGGGGATGAAGTCAATGCCAGGCGCACAGCATCATGAACATGGATGCAGTACCGGAAGAAGTTCAATGCTTTGACATGAGTGGTCAAGGTGAGTGAGGTCAACTGTCAAGTGGCGTCTCCTACCAACTACACCACTAGCCCCATCCACTGCTCCACCCACTACACCCCCCATCACCCACATACCAACAAACTCTTTCCATCAGTACTCAACCCTCCCACCCTTACACATTACCACCGTTGCAAGCCGCCCACCCGCAACTCACAGGCCACACACAGTGGCAGCTATTCAACCATGATAGGCACATCACCCAGACACACGTCCCGCTTTCTAGCAGGAGAAGGTGGCGCATATCAGGAGGCGGCAAGTGGCAGTGGCATTTAGCCCCTCAATTCAATGAGATCATGGTGGACCTGTGACCTAACTCCATATACCCGCCTTAGCCCCATATCCCTTAATACCCTTGGTTCACAGAAATCTATCAATCTCAGATTTAGAATTCTCAATTGAGCTGGCATCAACTGCTGTTTGCAGAAGAGCGTTCCAAACTTCTCCCACCCTTTGCATGTAGAAGCATTTCCGAACTTCACTCCTGCACGTCCTGGCTCTAAATGTTAGGCTATGTCCCCGCGTCCTAGGAGACCTCCAAAAACAGTTACAAATGTCTGGGCAGCCAGAAGCAATAATCCAGCCACTGACCTGTAAATCCTGCATGGTCCCTTTAAATAGCGCCGGTGGGGGGGTCCTCCAGGCACTCTAAGACACGTTCAGATGGGCGGGGTTAAGACTGTGCGTTGAGTTGAGCGTTAAGTCCCAAAATGGTGTCTATCACTTTAAATCAGCGTTGTACACTGATTGAAGCCATTTTCTCCCTGCTTTACATGATTCCAGCATTCGTTATCTGTGCCCGCGCTAACTCCTATACCAAAATGGCGTCTGGCGCACATCTCGCTGGAAACGTGCGTGCGCATCCAAGACGCCATCTTGGATGTCGAAAAGGCTGTGACGCGCCAAAACAACGGGCGCTACATGGCCCAATTTAGCGCCCATGGAGTTTGTTTTTATGCAGTGAGTTGTTCTGATCTGGAACGCGCTGCCTGAAAGGGTGATGGAAGCAAATTCAATAGTAACTTTCAAAAAGGGAATTGGATAAATACTTGAAAAGGAAAAATATGCAGGGAAAGAGCAGGGGGGGGGGTGCTAAGTGGGACTAATTGGATAGCTCTTTCAACAGAGCCGGCACAGGCATGATGGGCTGAAGGGCCTCCTTCTGAGCTGTGTGATTCTAAGATGAACAAATGACCGAATCTATTGTCGAAACCTTCTTGTTTCCCCTTGACTCAGTGACATCTCCGCTCAGGCATGAAGTTTCAGTATCGATTGCCTGATCCTGGTCAGAGATTAAATCTACAATCCAGTTTGTACACTTTGAACAGGAGCATTTCAAACTCTGAATGGGTGTGTAAAGAACTTCCTTCACCGTTAGCTGCCTTAATATGGTTCGGTGGAGGCCGGTCGTAACATTACATCCGGGGAGGCGTGGTTGTGGGACAAGGAGAGATAAGTTCAAACTGGGGCGAGATCACTTCAGAGGGCATTAAGGCCCTGCGATTTACAGGGAGATGGGGAGGGATTTAAAGCGGCTGGGAATCCCAGAAATACGTAGAACGCGGAGCTCCTGCCCAATTTAACGGCGTTTGAACTTTTTGTCTCCATTTCCCGCCCGACAGCCAGCCGGATTGAGAGGCTGGCCGGCTGTCGGGTGGGAGAGCCTGCGGTAGAAGGCCGCAACTGGGGGCCGGAGACGAGGGGGAGATCGTTGGGGGGGGGGGGAAGAGATGGGGGGGGGATTCAGGTTAGCTTTGGGGGCTTGGCGGTGAGGGGAAGCACCCCTGCTCATCCTGGCCCACAAGCTGGAAAAACACTTCCCTGCTGGATCCGGCAGTTCCCGTCTCCCTTCAGCTGCCAGGTTTCCTGAGCCCTGGGAAACCCGGCCTGCAAATCTAAATGGCTGCTAAAATCTGAGGCACGCAGCCTCATTAACGTATTTAAATCACTGACCCACCTCTCGAGGGCGGGCTACTCGCCCGTCCCCCGCCAAACCGCCCCGGTTAAACCTAAAGTAGGCCCGTTTGTGACGAGTTGGGGGGGGTGGGTTTCCCATTGTTAAGAATTTAGCCTCCGCCCTCCAGCCCCTCTCCCGCCCGTCCTGGGGGTGTTCAAAATTCACCCCCTCAGAGTCAACCGTATGGTGTGGGACTGGAGTCACATGTAGGCGCAGGCCGGGTAAGGACGGCAGGTTCCCTTCCCTGAAGGACATTAGTGAACTAGTTGGGTTTTTACGACAAAATCTGACAGCTTTCATGGCCATTTATTTTTCCTCGCAAATCCCCAGGTTTATTAAATTAAATTGACCGTGATGGGGGTTGGAACTCGGGGGTCGATTTTTGACGAGTCGCCCCGGGGGGGCACAAAAATGCTGTCACGGATCAACTTCCCGTTGTAGAAACTGCTCGATTTTCATCGATTAGCGGAGATCACCTCATACAAGGAAGAATGAACTTGCATTTATATAGCGCCTTTCACGACCTCAGGACGTCCCAAAGCGCTTCACAGCCAATTAAGTACTTTTTGAAGACTGTTGTAATTTAGGAAAGGCGGCAGCCAATTTGCGCACAGCAAGATCCCACAAACAGCAATTTGATAATGACCAGACAATCTGTTTTAGTGATGTAGGTTTGAGGGATACATTTTTACCAGGACACCGGGGAGGCCTCCCCTCTGCTCTTCTTCGAAATGGCGGCCATGGGATCTTTTATATCCATCTGAGAGGGCAGACGGGGCCTCGGTTTAACGTCTCATCTGAAAGGCGGCACCTCCGACAGTGCAGCACTCCCTCAGTACTGGCACCAGAAGGGTCAGCCTGGATTATGTGCTCAAGATAACTTGTGCCAAGGCCCTGGAGAGGGAGTGGAAGAGAATCACTAAGGTGATCCTAGGGATGAGAGGCTTTAGTTGTGAGGAGAGACTGGAGAAACTGGGGCTCTTTTCTCCAAGAGGAGATCTGATAGAGGGCTTAAAAATGATGAGGGGTTTTTAGGAGGTAAATTGGGCAGAATCATTTCCGCTGGTCGATGAGACAGTAGCTAGAGAGTTAAGGGATTACAATTTTTTTTTATACAGAGGGTTATTGGGACATGGACTGCCCGACCAGAAATAGTGAGGGAAGTAGGATCCAGAACAGCTTTTAAAAGAAAAGGGAATAAATATTTGACAAGGAAATCTTTAAAGATCTGGGGGAAAGGGCAGTATAATGGGACGAAGGGAGAGCTGGCACAGGTATAATGGGCCAAATGGGGAAAGCACAGGGGAATGAGACTAAGGGGTGAGCTCTTTCAGAGAGCTGGCATGGACACAATGGGCCGAATGGCCTCCTTCTGTGCTGTAACATTCTCTGATCCTATGATACCAGCTTCCCAGTGTGAGAGAGCTCCCCCTGGTAGTTCAGATGGGAAAGTGTTAATTGGGCCTGACACATTGCTCCATCCATGGCCTAAGTTGAATTAGGGCCTCAGCCAGTGGGGGCAGAAGGGGGACTGTAACTTGTGGGAGGGCAGGGGGGAAATTCAGCCAGAGTTTCTGCTCCTGATCACTACCCAGTGACGTGTATGATATGCACTTTGGGACATGACTGGGTGAGGTGATGAGGTGCGGTATAAATACAAGCCTCTCCTTCCTCTACTGATAAAGCTGTTCAGCCAAGGCAAACATCTATTTTGCTTTAGCTCCCCTTGGTGTCAACATTGGGTATTTTCCTGACCAGTGGGCTCCAGCGTACTTATTCAGAATTACATAGAATTTACACCACAGAAACAGGCCATTTAGCCCAACTGGTCTATCCCGGTGTTTATGCTCCACACGAGCCTCATCCTACCCTACTTCATCAAACCCTATCAACATATCCTTCTATCCTTTTCTGCCTCATATATTTATCTAGCTTCCCCTTAAGTGTATCTACACTATTCACCTCAATTACTCCTTCTGTTAGCGAGTTCCATATTCTCACCACTCTCTGGATAAAGAAGTTTCTCCTGAATTCCCTATTGGATTTATTAGTGACTATCTTATATTTATGGCCCCTAGTTTATGTTGCCTCAAAAGTGGAAGCATCTTCTCTACATCTACCCAATCGAACCCCCTGCATAATCGTAAAGACCTCGATCAGGTCACCCCTCAGCCTTCTTTTTTCTATAGAAAAAAGCCCCAGCCTGTTCAGCCTTTCCTGATACTTACTACCTCTCAGTTCTGGTATCATCCTTGTAAATCTTTTTTGCACGTTCTCCAGTGCCTCGATATCCTTTTTATAATATGGAGACCAGAACTATGGACTAAACTGTGATGTATTTATACAACAACAACTACTTGCATTTATATAGCACCTTTAACGTAGTAAAACATCCCAAGGCGCTTCACAGGTGCGATTATCAGACAAAATTTGACACCGAGCCACATAAGGAGATATTAGGACAGGTGACCAAAAGCTTGGTCAAAGAGGTAGGTTCTAATATACGGCTTAAATGAGGAGAGAGAGGTGGAGAGGTTTAGGGAGAGAATTCCAGAGCTTTGGGTCGAGGCCGCCAATGGTGGGATGATGAAAATCGGAGATGCGCAAGAGACCAGAATTGGAAGAACACAGAGATCTTGGAGCATTGTAGGACTGGAGGAGGTTATACAGATAGGGAGGGGTGAGGCCATGGAGGGACTTGAAAACAAGGATAAGAATTTTAAAATCGAGGCATTGTCAGACTGGAAGCCAATGTAGGTCGGCGAGCACAGAGGGTGATGGGTGAATGGGACTTGGTGCGAGTTAGGATACGGGGCAGCAGAGTTTTGGATGGGCTGAAGTTTACGGAGTTTATACAATGCTCCTGACAAGCAGGAAGGATAGGGGTATGGTGCGATGGTGTGGGAGGGGGGTGGAGGAAAGGGGATAGAGAAGCTGGGATGGCGAACTAAAGGAAAGTTCGAGGAGGATTTTGAAAGCAGGCAATTCGGTAGTAAGTTGCAGAGGGCAGGAATGTAATGGCTGAACAAGTGGCCATTGATGGTGGAACAGAGAGAGTGAGGGGAAAGGAGGAGCCCTGGGTTAGAGGAGGGGAGGGAGTGA